>NC_135272.1:27982500-28298750 GCF_051311805.1 Agelaius phoeniceus
CCGAAATGCAGAGGTCAGACTGAAATTATGTTTTTAACCTCAAAAGAAAGATGCTTGCCAGAGTCTTCCCAGCCAGACAGCTCCCATGCCAGCTGGAAATTAATTTCCACAGCTCCCAGCAAAAAAAGGGCTTAGAATGGGTATGCTGGCTCCACAAAAGAGGGGTGGGAGCACTTTTTGGGGGGAGGACAGAGAATTGAAAGCCCAAAATAGAAGTGATCCCTCAAGCATCAGCAAGGTTTGTTTTTGGGGACAGACACATTGGAGTAGGGGGTGATGCTGTGCTGAACATGTCAATGCTGAGCTAGTGACCAGGGCCAGATGCTGCTACATCATTATGCAAACATCCAGATGTCTCAAGCTCACCACACTGCCATTCCCCTCTTGGTGGAAAAGTCGCCTTCACTCTATCCACAAATTCTTCTTCTTTCCTTTGTTTTGGATGAGGGCAAGATTAAACACACTCACTTCAGTTTCAGAGTCACCTAAACACTGTCTGTTGCAAGGATAAAATAGCCCTGGGACCTGCAGTAGAGATGGGAACAGGTGTACCTGAGGCAAAATCATATCTCTGCCCCCTTTACAGGATGAGATTCAGTACATGGTGATGATAAGAGCAATTAAAGAGCATTAAGTATGCTGTGCTGTGTCTCTGAGGTCTTGCCACAGCTCCGATCCTGTCCAAAGCAACACCCCAAACTTGCTTTGTGGGAGACTGGGAGGGTGGTGACCCAGGGAAGGGGAGAAGATGAAGGAAAAGGAGACCTCTGTGTTCACTACCAGCTTCCTATTGACCACCATCTTGAGAGGTAGCAGGTTTGAGCCAGCAGCAGGCAGGGTCTTTGTGTTTCTCTTGCATGTAAATTTCTCCAGCTCAGGCCGTGCCCCATGGGCACAGAAAGCCCAGTCCCTTCCCTGGCCAGGCTCTGTTGTAGCTGGCTGCCCCTGCACAGGGTTCATGAGAGCTGCTCCTCTCCTCACCCCAGCTGCCCAAAGCCCACGTGCAGATCCCCTCGAGGATAATGTGGCAGAGACAGATGTCACCTCTTCTCACTGACATGGAAGGAAACATGACCCAGGTCACAGTTGTGCAGGTGAACTCACCCCTGCCTGCCCTTCCTCTGTGGCACAGCCTGAGCCACACAAGAGGCAACTGAGTTATCCCTGACTCCAAAACTGCCTTAGGCAGAAGGTGGGGAGTGGCTGGCTGGCTTTCCCACAGCACAGTGAATACCATCTTTGGGCCCACTTGGCGTTTAAAAAGGAGCCAAGAGGGACCAAGAGGTCAGAGGTGTAGTGCCCATAGTGCCAGGCTCACGTGCTTCACGATGGCTGGAAGCCTTCTGGGTACAG
Source organism: Agelaius phoeniceus (assembly GCF_051311805.1). Lineage (NCBI taxonomy): Eukaryota > Metazoa > Chordata > Aves > Passeriformes > Icteridae > Agelaius > Agelaius phoeniceus. The sequence continues at coordinate 27,983,854 of NC_135272.1, forward strand.
GTCCATAGCACAGGTCCACCTGCTGGTCCCCTAAGCAAACAGGTTCAACTCAACTGCCCAATCTCCAGGTGATCCTCCAAACTTGTACCTTTCTAAATTCCTATGGAGAAAGTGCCAAAGCAGCCGTTCCCCCACTCTTGAATAGGCTGCAAATTTCTTTGTTTTCATTACAAATTCCAATCCTGATGCCTTTTTATTTTTTTTTAGCCATTTCTGCTCTGCCCCCTGGAGGTGCTGCTGTGATTGAATGAAACACAACCCCAGGCTCCAATAAGTGTATTTCAATTACATCTGTCACCATGTAACAATGTAATGATATATCATGTGATATTAAATCCATGGTAATCATATCAGCGATTTTTTTAATAGTGCACTAATCACATTATTACATCTCAATAATTAACAACAGAAGGCCTAAAAATCCTGGATACAAACCAGAAAGCTCAGAGGGTGCCCAGCTCCTGCCTGGGAGAGCCCTAGAGAAGAGCAGGATGGCAAAGTGCTGCAGGTGGTCATGGCACGAGGGAGCAAGGGCACAGGAATCTGGCACCAGCATTGCCATGCAGAGCATGCAGGTAAGGCCAGATTCTTTCCCAGTCACAGACTAAAGGAGAATCAAGTACTTTGGAGCTAGGAAGAGACACTTGCACATCCCATCTTGCACAGCATTGCTCCTTTCTCTTCTGCTGCTCCTGCACTGCCACTGTTCCTCCAACAAACCAGCGCCTCTTCTCTGGTAAGTGCCTTGTGAAGGTGTCATCCTGAGGCAGACAAGCACTGCTGGTGCCCCACTGCAGAGGGAAGGACAGTGTCTTGGAAAGGAAGGATGATCCTACCAACACATCCTTACCAGGCTGCTGGAAGAATTACACCATGTTCCTTCTCCCCAGCTTGAGATGTGATTGAGAGAGCCCCACCTCACAGAGCCCCTTGCAAGGCTTGAAGTGACTCTAATTTATTTAGCAAAACAAATCTGTCAGCTTAAAACTGCACACTGGTGAGAGCCCTTTGTAGGGACAGTGGTTTTCTGGCTCACCACCTCCACTCAAGCTCTTGCCAGAATGGCTGGAGCAAACTGGGGCTGGGGTCCAAAGCACTGACTGACATTCCTTGTGTGGAAGGGAGTCACTCAGTTTTGTGTGAGCAAACTGCTCCCCACAGCTCCTAGCTGTATTTTGCTCCTTGCAGCATGAGGGCAAAGCAGCAGCAGGCAGCAGCTGGCACAGAGTGCCGGAGTGTGGGGAGTTCCGTGCCGCACCGTCCCCGGCTGTGACAGAGCTTTCTTCCAGTTGCAGCCTGGTCAATCTAGCACTTTCCACATCACAAGCTGATCTGAAGAGAGCCTCATTACCTGCCTTAAAGTTCCAGCCAAGCACTTATCTCTTAAAGACAGGGTTTAAGAAAAATTTGACTGATCATTTCTCTCCTCATTTAGTTTGGCTGCTCTGAACCAATTCAACCTGTGAAGTTGAAATAGTGAGAACAGGAGGAAAAGTGTGGGCAGGCAGTCACACCAAACACTGCACACAGCATCCCAGCTCCCCTGCCAGCTCTTCCCAAAGGGTCACATCCTGGCTCAGCCTGATTGACACAGCCTTCTTCAGTGCCAGGAGTGGCCAAGGAGCATTTCCCAACACTAAAGTGGAGACATCTCTTCCTCCTCACCCACAATGGGACAGGCATTTGGGAAATCATTAAAACCCTGGTATCCAGACTGTACCTTTATGTATGCTTGGAAATGCCAACTGCATCAATCCCAGACCTGGGAGAAAAGGATGAAGAGATGGATGAACTAGGACTGACAGCACCACCATCCCCACATCTTAAACTGACTAAGGACAGGATAGTCCTGTGTTCTTAATCTCATTGTACATCCTCCTGCTATCTCACTTTTCATCTGCACTGTGCCCACAGCCATGCCACACAGCAGCAGGTATGTGACACCCAGCAATGTCCTGCTCTCTCCCCACTGGGCCCAGAGCCTGCAGAGAGGCTGGGGAGAAGGTCACAGGGAGGTGAAGGGGCTCTCAGGGCCAAAAGGAGCTTCAGCAGCAAGCAAAGAGGCCCTGCTAGCCATTTAGGGGTGATCCTGCCAAGGACAGGCAAGACAGATGGACGCACACCTTGCTGGCCAAGGCAGTGCAGTTGGACTTTCTCTCCTTCCCTCATTTCTCTTCTTTTTTTTTTCCCTTTAATTTTGTCTTGGAAGCCATGATCCTTTAAAGATGTGCACGTCTCATTAGCTCTACCTTGACAATCATTACTGTTCCTGCCAAGGCGAGCTCAGCCTGAGCGTGGGGGAGTCCATTACCTTGTAGTTAAAGGGACATTGACAACTCTGGGCTGCCTGGTGGTCTGACTCCCCCTTGGAAGCAGGATTGCTCCTGCACACGGCTGTTCCCCGTCCTCTACTGAGCAATAACCCCCAGGCAAGATGCAAACCTTGCAGTGATGGTTGTCCTGCAACCACCACCAGGCACATCCCCCTGGACAGGGACTTGTAGGGCCAAGTCTATGCCCACAGCCTCTGGGGCGAGGGGCACTGAAGAACCCAAACCTTCCCAACATATTGCACATGGCCTTCACACAACCACATCTCACTTCAGCAAATGCAGGCTCTAGGGTGGGACCACAAGACCCAAGCCCAGCCATGACCAAGCAGCGAGCCCAAAATGTCCACAGAGGCCATACTAGAGGGTGGAGTAAGGACTCCCATGAAGGACCCTGGGACAAGGACACAGTCCCCACATACGAATGTCTGGTGGCATAACTTCATAGCAAGTTCTGTCCTTGCTTCAAAGTGCAACATAACCTACACCTATGAGTTTGTCCCTAGCTTTTCTGGCTCTGCAGGGTGCAATGTGGGCCACCACATACCCAAAGGTGGGGTTGAGGAAGGGTTCAAGTAGGTGAGTATGCAGTGATGGGTGAACCCAGAAAAGAACCCTACTCACTAAAGATGCTCTCCAGAGAGTCCTGTTTTGTCCCATAGCTGGGGGCTGTTACTCTCTGAGGCTGTACCCAGAGCCTACTTTGCCCCACCCCAAGGCTGATAACAGGGAACCTGGCTCATGTTATGCAAGGGGAGAAGAACCCCTCACTCAGGAGATTTCAGGGCAAAGACTCCAAAGCAACTTTTGATGAAATAGCCCCTGCTTTCTTCAGCTCCACAAGGGCTTTGAAGCCTGGTGCAGTCCTCAGGAGGCAAACACAGCAGGGTGCAGCCCTATGAAGATGATCCTGCTTCTTTGTGCCTTGCAGGATGGGAGCTCTGCTGCAGCCACACTAACTCCTCACTGTTCTCTGCAAAGCCACGGCAGGAGACAATAACACACGGCCATGGCTCCGAGCCACACTCCAAGGGAGGATCCCACCTCCACACAAGGCTGTCCAGGAACTTGACAGGACTCTGTTTGAAAAAGATGTTGAAAGAAATGATCTCTTTAAGTGCAATGGGAGATATTTGTCTCTGATTTACCCTTGGCTTTTTGCTCTGGTTCAGGTAGGAGCGGTGTGGGATGGCTGGCAGATCTGAGAGCATGGCACGCCCCAGCGGGCAAAGCGAGCAGTGCGGAGGAAGGCGCGAGTCAGTTTGGAGTGCTCCCCATTTATCAAACTCACGCAGCCCGCCAGCAGAGCGAGTCTTTCCATCATTACAGCTCTCAAAATCCGATTCATACCACTAATCCTGCCTTCATTCTCCCAGATTAATAACATCTCTTTCAACCTTCACAGTGTGATAAATAGACAAAGAGAGAACAAAAGGAGAAACAGAAGTGAGAGAAAGAGCCAGAGCAACTCCACATAATAAAGAGAACCAAGAAAGGGGAAAGGAAAAAAAAGGGAAAAGAAAAGGGAAAGAAAGGAGCCGGCACACTTGACTCTGCCATTTACTTTAGCAGATTCTCCCCAAGAGCACCCTGCCATCCTTAAAGAATGTAAAACATTGCTCAAAGGAAAGGCTCGTTAGCAACCCTGGCCAGCCCAGGTTTGCTGGAAATCTTTTTACTTCCAACCTCTGCTCAGGTCAGCACTGAAAATGAGTTTGTTGGTTTCTTGTTCTGCTCCTCCCCAGACTCCCACAGAGGCAAAGCCTCCAGCACAGGCTTGCTCTCTCCTTTATTTAGACACCAGCTTCTTGGAGGGGAGCAGGAGGCCTTGGATGGCGTCTGTTCCAGGGGTGTCCCAGCAGCTCAGCAAGCCCAGAACGGGCTGGCAGAGCAGCAATGGGCTGACACAATAAGGACTGTTCCAGAAGCCAGGATCATGCATGGAGCTTGGGATGGGGATGAAGACCAAAACCATGACATGGAGCACCATGCCATCAGTCTGGCTGGAGGGCCAGAGGAGAGGAGACGCCTGCATGAACAGAGAAGAACTGCAGTGGGAGTGTCACAAGCCCAGCTCCCCAGGCTACACTTCTCTGTCCCCTGCCTTGTTCCCTGGGAGGGAGCTCCTAACCCCACCCGTCTTGCACATCCCAAATCCACATTTAGGCCACTGGAGTCCCGCTGATGATTGTGGAGCTGCAGTCCCCCTGTATGCTCATGCCTGCTCCAAGAAAGGGAATGGCACTCACAGGTACCCCATCCCCAGCACTCCTCTACTCTTACTTGTTCAGAATCAACTGAGCCCTGGGAAATGCTGATCCTACAGCCCAGGACCCCAGAAAGCCAACCCCACTGGCCCTGAGGCACATGGACAGAGACATTTAGCTATTTCCCACCCATAGCCTTCACCAGAACTGTGCTGTTCAGCTTTTTCACTCTGCCACGCTGTATTGAACACTCCATACACTCTCCGAGTTATTTTAATAATTAAATGTTTATTGGCACATTTTTCCCATACTGCTTCCACATTTGCCTGATTTGCTTTCCAGTGAGTGACTTCCCTTGGTTCAGTCCTTCCACAGGAAGCACACCTGCAAAACATTTCCTCTGCTTTCCCCATAAGGAGCATCCATCCCCCTTGCAGCCCATCCCTGTGGACTCCTGGCAGGTGCTGTGCATGCTGAACTAAAGCATGCCAAGCCCAGATGAACAGCTCAGGCACAGCTCTGGATTTCTGGCCAGGATGGTGCTCTATTATGGCACTCTCAGCCCCCGTGCAGAGGCAGGGCTAGGTTGTTTTTTTTCCCCTCTCCTCTTTTATACTGTTCCATATTACTCCAGGCTTTGAAGTACAGAGAAAAGCAACACTCAATGTGCCTTTTTTTTTTTTCTCCTTAAACCTACCTTTATCATAGCAAATCTTTTCCTTCTCCGCTGTGTCGCTGGAGATAGATATCAAGCAAAAAAAATGTCTCCCCTTCTAACAATGGGTTTCCCTTCCCTTCTGAACTTCAAATAGAAAACTCTTATCTACAGCCACAGTTGACCAGAAGAAGAAAAGAAATGAAAACAGACATATGAACTGAACCTGGGCTCTCTTTCTATTCACTCAGAAAAGCTGTGCTGGGTTCTTCACACAGAGATGCTCTGAACATGTTTATAGCAAGTATTTACTCACTTCACTAGCTATCCACCCACCATGGAAACCCACCTTTCCTCAAGAACAATTCTCCTCTGCTCCATGTACCCTTTTCAATCTCTTCCTTGCCTAGCAAACTCCATGCACCTGGGCCATCCAGCACAACAACACGTACACCTAAAGCTGGGGACAGCAAGAGCTCTTCAAACTCAGCTAAGAAAAAGGTGCAGTGGTGCCCCTGGCACACAGAAAGCAGCACTTCTGTATAGTGCAAGTTCTTTAAATGACAGGATGGATCATGGGTCAGACCTTGCTGGCTGTACTTGCACAAGGTGCCTTGCACAGGCTGAGACCAGGCTGCTTCAGCCACCCATGACCTACCTACACACCCCCCATGTGCAGCACCCGTGTGCCACTGCTGGTGCCAGCCAGTTCCTCCATGTGTTTTAACACTCCCCTTTGAATAATCTTCTTGCCTGTGACCAAGCTGTTCCAAGGAGAAACATACAGAACCACAGAACTTCTTTTCCTTCCCCACTTTGGACCCTGGGTACAGACCTCTCCTGTCCCGGCTTTCCTCCCCTTCACTGGCTTCATCTCCGGAGAGGTGCTGCCAGGTCCCAAACTGGGTTGAATACCCACAGAGTGGGACTCACTGAGGTCCAGCTGCTGTCAAGCCACCCCTCTGGGCTCTCTGCCCAGTAAACAGAAGTTAAAATGTGAGCACTCTGCTTGACAGATAGCGTTTCTCCCATGTCACAGTGCCAGGACCAATACACATAGCATGAAACACAAGGAGGCAGGCACTCCTGCCTTCCCCACCTCCCAGTGTGTCCTGCTGGGCTACATGTGCTTCTTGAACACTTCCTGCTTTCAGCCTTGACAACCTTGTCACATGAGCCTTGGGGAACTGGGCATTACAGCCCTGGAGCAGCTCCTGGCTACAGCCACAGAGCTCCTATTTCTTCTTACCCTCTAAAACCCTCCCTGAGTTCAGTCACAAATTCATTCACAGGAGACTGCTGGACACAGCTACTGCCACATGTTGTCCCCCAGCCTGCCAGAGGGACCAGAGTCAAAGAGACTAGTTGCTGGAACTGGAGTCCAATTCCCAAATCATTTGGGGGAGAGGACTGGAAACTTTCCAGATAATTCTCCATGAGAAAGAAGAACTTTCCTTCATCAACACCCAGATCTCATTCTCATTTGGGGAGTTTGGAGCTCCTGGCCAAAGGGAGGATGAAATCTCACCTGAGACAGGGGCAGAAATCCTCCACAGTCACACCTGGGGACAACATCCAAGTCCAAGCTCTAACTCATTTGGACTGGAGGCAGTTTTGTAAGTACCTGGCTCAAAGCAGCCCTCAGCCAGGAGATCCCATCCTGGGGCCCCAACTGCCCAGCATGCTCTAGTGCGGTACCCCACAGAGCTTCCCAGGCAGCAGCATTATTCCCTTCATGTTAAACTCTGTAAGAGTCCCCAGTGCTCTTCCCATGGGGCAGTCCTGGTGTTGCAGAAGGCTCCTCCCTGTGGGGCTACAATGGGAAGATCCATCAGACAAAGCACCTCTCTTCAAGCTGCCTGATGACAGATGTTCAGCCAACAGAGCAGTGGGATTGGCAGAGCACTGCAGAAGCGCTTTATAATTCCTGCTCCTCTCCTCCTTGCTCAGCCTCTCCTGGGAGCGAGGCAATGATGAACGGTGACATAACTGACTGTTCCCAATCAAGGTAATGTAAGTAATGACAGCTGACGTGATTCCTGGAACGTGCAGGCGCTACTGGCCCACGTGCCTTGCCTACCACAGGCAGCACCAACAGAGCTTGTGGAGGGAGAGGAGACCAGAGCATAAAGTCTGGCTGGTGTACAGGGGAGAGAGAGTCCCAAGACAAGAGGCTGTCTCCAAACCAGCTGCAAATAACTCATTACATCAGTCTGCAAACAGAGCAGGAGCCAAGGGGAGGTGGACAGCATCTATGTCATGGATCAAACCCTTCTTGGCCTGTGTACAATGCCTGCCCCACACCTGGACACCACACCAGATTGACACCTGAGACTGCAGCACCCCTAGTCCTTAGGGGGTGGTATGTGGGGGTCTTGCTTGGTCCCTCAAGGTTCAACAAAGCTTTTATTGCTCCAGCCCTGCCCCTGCTCCCCCCATCATCCGTGACTATCTGGAAAGAGCAACATTACGTCAATAACCTGGACCTCACCTCCCCATGCAGCTGCTGCACAGGCAGAACTATGTCATCTGAACTCAAAGCAAGGGGGTGCAGCAGCCACAGATTGCACACACAGGTGTTCAGAGACTCACAGAGGGAAAGAAAATACTGTGCAAGCTCATACCCACAGTCCTCTTCCAGAGCCTTGAAATTAGTAGGCAAATTTAACATGCAGAGAAACGACCGATTAATAACCCAGCATTGACTTAAGAAGACCCTGAATAATACATAGTGCTTGTACATGGAAGGGGAAGAAGTCGAGTCCTTCTGCCTGTCAAGTGTATCTGCCTCCCAAGCACCGACACCTGATGAGAAACCTCCCTGCCAGCCACACACAATTCTAAGCAGCTCTTCAGAAATGGCTTTTGTTAAGATGAATGGCAAAACTTTGCACCAAGTTAGGCTGGCACTTGGACAGGTCCAAATATGGTGTTATTTTAAATGTAATTAATACTGCCTGTTAATAAAGTCCCTTTACACCTGCCAAGCAGAGGATGCTGCTGAGCATTTGGAGCCTTAACCATGAGGCTGCCCAAACCTTTCCTCCACCTTGTCTGCACTGCAATCCTCCCAGCAGCTCTGCCATGTCAAGAAAAAGTCAGATCCAAAAAGACAAAAGACTGGCAGAAGCTCAGTTGCAGGTGCAGGGCTCCACCACACCACAATGATGGCAGATGAAGCTATGAATGAACTATTCCCTTCCACAGCTTGATTCCAGCTTCTGGTGTTTAATGCTGGTTTTGGTGTGAGCCACTTGAGCAGTGCCATCAGTATCCCTGTGTGGTGCTATCTACTTTCCTAATTAATGATGGCTGGAGAAAAATTTGCTCCCTTTTTGAGAATATTCCAAACCAGATCTAGCAGGAAAATGGTGTTTACCTTGGAAACAGCCATTTTTGTGTAGGGACTACATATAAAATGCCCGTTCTGAGAGGGGTGAAATGCTGCAGAGCACCAGGGATTTGTGTAGGTAGCGTCAGGGAAATATTGTGTATCTCAAGTGCTTTAATTTTTGAGATGGGGAGAAAACCTGAACAGCAGCTCAGGTAGAGGCTCCCAGGAACTGACTCTTGTGGCTGACTGACCCTCCTGTGCAGCCAGCCCAGGAGGATGCTGCATGGATTTAATGCCTGCAAAGCAATTTGAAACTGAAAAGCCTCACAAACAAGCCTTGTGGCTGAAGTCCAGAGGCAGGAGAGATGAGACCTAATTTCTGTTTCAATCTCTGATATGGATTCACAAGAAAATCATCCAATTCCCCATGCCTCAGTATCCCCACAACAACATCTGTTGAGTGGTATGAGCCTGAATTCATTCATGTCCTTAAAGAGCTTTAACATCTACTACCTGAAGACCAAAGGACCATCACTACGCAAAACATGAGCTGTGTACAAGCACAAGGTCAGAAGGCATTTTAAAAAGAAGCCATCCAGTGCAAAACACAATGGAAAAAAAGTGAGCAGGAAACAAGATTTGCCTTCTTCAGATGTAAATGAGTGGCAGCTAGCAGCAGAGCTCCAAAGACACCCATTTTAGCACCAAAAAGAGTTTCTACAAAGGGACCCAAGAAAAAAAAAATGTGATAAACAGGCTCAGTTCTCAGAGTTTGATTTCCAGAGTAATAAGCACAGAAACTGAGCCCAAAGAAAAGATCTGTATTAGAATCCAAATCCAATCATTCTGATAATAAAGAAAAGACATCTGAACTGGTGCAGAACTATTTCCAGAGAGAAGTTTGTCTCCCCATCCCTTTAACATCCTGCAGTGGCTCAGTGGAAAAATACTTAAGAAGTTGCAAGTTTGGTCATAATGTGTAAAAAGCCCCTGAAATGCGACATCATTTACTCTTCTGTGGTATTGCTCAGCAGAGCTAATAAATCTTGCATGAGCAGAGCTGATTCTAATTTTCTAATATGAAAAGGCATTTGGATTGAGAGAGAGGGGAAGATAAAAGTGATTGAATCTCCAATAGCCCAGCGTCAGTGACAAGAAACATCCTGCTATGGACCCCAAGGAAGAATGGCTCCCCCTCCTCCCTGAACCACAGGCACACTCACCTGCTTGCACATCCAATTCTCCCTGCTTTCTGCTCGCCACGTCTCAGTCTCCCCTATTGACAGGACGTGGTTTTAAACACAGTTACACAAGTTATCATTTCTGCCTTTTGATCAATCTGAATTTTCAGGACAATTACCCTCTTAATCAAGGATTGCTATCAGCAGCCCCTTGGATTCTTCACCAAGGCAATCGTGCCGCTGGGGCAGACAGAGTGTGCATATGCAATGAAGCTGGGGGAGGCACAAGTCCATCTTCCCCTGACGTAGTCATCGCCTGAAAGGGTGGAGAACTGTGAAGGCCACTTCAAGGAACACCTGACGTAAAAAATAAGTGGAGGGAATGAAAAGGGACATTGTGCGAGGTATCTGTGGCACAGCTGGGCTGGGGGGATCAGGGACCTGCTGAACATAACATTGTGTTGAAAAAATAAGGCAGCTAACCCAAGAGATTTAACATCCAATGAAACCATATATTTAAGAGCTATCTATAGCCAGTACTAACCATTCCTAATGAGGCTAATAGTCAGTTTCCAATTAGAAACTGAAACACTAGAAGAAGGAAAGGCAGCTTTTAAAAACCTCTGAAGATGTGGGATTTGGATATGGGGCTTTCTTTATTTTTTTTTTCCGTCAGAAATTACTTAATATCACAAATATGCCCCTAGGATTTACACACACAAAGCAAGCCCCCCGCTGCTGTTCCCTGGCAGGATATGTGTTTCAGTAATTGATGTTTGCACAGAACCTCAGCTCTTGGAGGATGTGGCTCCTTTGAGGCATCTCTCAGCACCACAGAAACATGGCCTCAGATATTTAGACACCACAGGAAACCTCAAAGCAGCCAAAACCCAACTGCAGGGGCTGTGGGCTGGCTGGGGGATGAGGCTTGATATCCCTGCTCTTGCAAGAGCACCATGAGGCCGTTGGCAGGTTCATGACACTTGGCTTGTGTTTCCAGACGAGGGAGGGCAAAGGAACGCATGGCTCCCACCCACACATCTCTCTGGGCTACTCCCTCGACACAACCTTAAGTGCTCCCCCATGGCATGGGACTCCTTAACACAGCATTCTATCCAAAAAATACCTCAGCCAGACCTAGGCACCATTGTGTCTTCCTGAACAGGTCAGCAGGTAGAGAGGCTGCATCTTTTCCCAGGCTTGGAAAGCATCCTGCACCTCTCATGTGCTGTGTCAGCAGGAGGGAGCTCTGGGACCTGGATGGCAGCAGGAAAATGCTGCTGGAAAGCAGCTGAGCTCCTGCAGAGGAAGGCATTGTGGTGGTTTCACCATTTTGACTACCAGACCGGGCTGGCAGAAAGCAACAGAGGCAGAGCCAGGTGAGGCTCGTGGGCCAGCTGCCTTTGCAGGCTGCTGGCTGGAGGAGCTCTCTGAAAGGCACAGTATTTCACTAGCTATTTTGCATGGAGAATTGCCGACCAAAGATATCCCCACTGTGTACTCCAGAGCAATAAAAATAAAAAAAAAAAACCACAAGAAGAATTCTTTAGGCGGGTAATGGGCATTTTATTCCTTTTTATGACACTAAACATAGGCAGCTGGCATAATTACACCACAATAAAGGCATAATGTGCACCTAGCAGAACAAACTCATACTTTTGATAATTAGGCAGAGCAAACACAGTCTGGTATTCAGTCACACGGCTTTACTGTCTCCTGGATGTGTCAGAGCCCCTATCCCCACAGCACATCAGCCCCATTCTTACAACTGCATTTAGCTGGGCCCCATAGGGGAGGAGTGTGTTGCTAGGAGTGTGTTGCTAGAACTCTCCTGCACTAAGAAGAATGACCATGCACCTCTACTGCTTAGAGCAGACGTCCATGTGCAGCTCCTGGGAAGTAGCTGGAAACTGTGTGTGACACCAGCTCCATACAGGAAAAACATACGTGGTACAATGGCAAAGGGAGACCCGAAACACAGGAGACTCAGAGCTGTTTCTGGTTTGGCAGCTCTGCCAAGACCAGCTCCTTCCTACCTGGAAGGGCTGTGCAGAGGTGTGGGGACACCCCGACACTGCAGGGCCAAATACAGTTGGTGCCAAAAGGCAAGAACAGAATGACATGTCCCAGGGAGGCTGAAAGACCTTCACCTACAGAAATAAAGGTCCAGTCTGGACCTGCTGGAGGCTATCAATTAGCTCTTTGAAAGTTTTGTGCTACCCTGAATCCTGGTAGACCTGCCTCCTCCAAAACACAGTCAGGGCAAGAAGCTGCAGTGTCCACACAGGACAGCTCTTGCCTGAGTGAGGAGCACAGCCAAGGCAGAGATCCCAAACAATCTCTCAAATATTAACAGCATTAGTCAGGGCCGGGCTGACAGAGGTTACCACAATGGGAGAGCACAGAGAACAGGCTTTCCTGAAACTGGCACAAACCCACACAATAAGTATCTACAGTTTGTTTAAAAACACATTTGCAGGATGTACGTAGGAGGAGCACTGGGAGAACAGTACACTGGCATTTCATCTCCATACCACTAAAACCATCAGGGATGTCAACCAATGCTTGGAGGAGAGACGACAGCTCAACTACACTCCATCCTGCACGGCTTAATGTAAGTCATTTGCTTTAAGGTATTTTGAGTGTTGAAATGCCAATGTCCTGGCTCAAAGAAAGGTGAGGTGGATGAAGCTGATCCATCAGCCATGAGTGGGATCTACAATTTCAGCTGTGGATAGGATGTCCAGGAAAATATCAAACGACATGATTATGAGCTTTTGCAACACAACATTGAACACAAGGAAGGAAAGGTGCATGTTTGTCAGTAAATAAAAGCATCTTGCCCCACCACACCTACTGACACCCAGAAGGGACTGCTGAGAGCTCGATGGGTATTGAGCAACCTTGGGAATGGCCATTTGCTCAGGAGCTTTGATGCCCCATAAATATGGCAGCAGCATTCATGTCAGAGCACCCAAGGAGAAGATGGTCCTGGTCTGTAGGAGACAGTGCCTAGGCAACTGGGACAACCAGTCACTGTGGGATAGACCCTGGCTGGGCTCATGCTTCAGAGTGATAAAAACTGCCCTCCCCAGCAGGCTACAAAATAAGAGAAGTTTATGCCCAGACAAGGGCAAAAGATGGGTTGTTTTCTAAAGAAAAGCAGATCATATCTGTAGACTTTTCAGCCAGTTCTTAGAAAAGCCACTTTGATAGATTCAATCCTTGGGCTGCAGGCAGAGCTCAAGCATGGAAACCTGCAAGTGGAAAGAGCAAAAGCCAGGATGAAGCCAGAAATGCTATGGCAGCATGGGGGAAGGGTGACAGGAGACTTTTAATCCTAACTCTGAAATCAACTTCCTTAGTAGCCTTGGGGTTCTGAGGGATTTAATTAATTAATTTAATGAGTGTGAAGTACTGCAAGTTATTAATATACAAATTCTACTACTGTATCTCCCATCTCGCTGCTCACCATCTCTGGCTGCTTTATACTGAGCCCACAAGAAGCCAAAGGCAAGCCCTGGTATGCTTCTGTACAATGGGGCAGAGGCTACACACCCACACTTTCCCAGCCAAGACACCAGTAGCAAAGTCCCAAGCCTTTCAGTAGGACAGTGCATCACACATGGCACAGGGCACCAAGAACATCTCATTAAATTTAAAAAAAAAAAAAGTTCTGTTATTCCCATTTACAGGTAAGCCAATGGCTACCATAAACCAGCCTGGTTGCTGGTGGTGATGGCAGCAGTCACTCTCCCTTTTGTAGCTATGCTGGCTTGGTAGGACAATGAGGACCAAACCAGGTAGTGTTTTAATCCCCAAGGCTAGGAAATCTGATAGCCAATCATGCCTTCCTGGAGAACTGCAAAAGCCTATTTTCATGCTCCAACACGGAGCTTCTGTCTTTCAAATAAATGCTGAGAAAACCAGCTCTTTTCCCAGGCACTGGGCAGCTGTGCTGGTACTCAAGTAAAGCTCCAGATAAAGGGCTGGGATGCAGGGATGCTCTGTCCCTTCCCTTTCCTATGGTACTCTAGGAAAGGCCATTTTTCACACATTTGTGCCTTCAACTCCCAGCTCTTTCCTCAACCTGCAAGCAGCAACCAGACCCATGGAACAAAGGTCTGAGCAGTATGGTTAATCTCAGCAGCAGCAGACACACACAGCCAGATGGAAACCAGGAGGCTCCTCAGTATAGGGGACAGATGTTCAAATCCCCCAGCACGGGGAATGCAGGCACAGTGAGGTGCAGCTGAGCAATATGGCACTCAGCAGGAAGAGCAGCACACAAGGTCTGAGCAGCTGCCTTTCTGCCTTTTGCCTGCAGCTAAAACAATGTGCATAGAAAGAATCACAAATGCCAACCTGCCTCCAACCACTTGCATAGACAAGGATGCTTTCGGTAAAGTGACCATGGCAGTATGCTCAGCAAACCACTGCTCAGAATTTCACTTAAAAGGCAAATCTTTTGCCCTGGTTAAAAAAAGCTCAAAGGCAAAAAAAAGCTCAAATTCTCCTCTCTGCTTTGTCCAGTAGCTGCAGGCTACACGGGGCCAAGGAACATAATTGTGCTCCTCAGTTTCTCTTGAATCAATACCTTCTGACCTTACCTGAGAGCCCTTTGTATCACCTGTGGCTACAGGAGGCCCTGGTTCTTACTTGAAGCCCAAAGGCACTGCCAAATAATAAAGTCTACCTTCAGATCTTCCTAGTTCAAACATCTGGGACTTGGGCAGACAGCATCAGGAGGGAGTGGAGACTGTACATGACACCCAAGGGAAATACCCCTTCTTTCCCTGCTCACTTACTCTTGAGTTTCAGTGATGTGTCCCAAGGAATGCAGACAGCCCAATGCAAGGGCAAAGGAAGTAGTGTCATAGCACACAGGGCAAGCAGGCAGGGAGAAGTGATGACTGACTGTCTGCTTCAAGGCAGAACCAGCTCCACCCAAACCATCCCCACCACATTCTTCTGAACTCACAAGAGCCAGAGACTCCATATTCCTGCTCTTATCCATGGACACTGCTTACTGATCTTCCTGCATCAGGTGAGGATGTGATCAAGAGCCATACACCACAACTAGTCAGAAACTGAGCACTTTCATTCCTCAAAAACAATTTCTGCTTAGTCTTCTCTAGGCTGAATATACCAGATCAAAGAAGCAATTAGGTTGGAAAAGACCTCTGAGATCATCGAGTCTAACCTATGACCTAACACCACCTTGTCAACCAGACATGGCGGAGTGCCACATCCAGTCTTTCCTTAAACACCTCCAGGGACGGTGACCCCACCACCTCTCTGGGCAGCCCATTCCAGTATCTGATCAACCTTTCTGTGAAGAAATTCTTCCTAATGTTCAACTTAAATGTCCCCTGGTGCAGCTGAAGGCTTTGTCCTCTAAATCCCTCATTCTTCCTCTGGAGGTCATGTCTACCAGTTCTCTGACCCTTCTGTTCCTCTCTGGGTTTTTCCACCTGTGGCAGGTCCTCCCTGAATGCAGTATGTGAAACTCTTCAGGCTGCAAAACACCCTGCCTAGGAAAAGAGGTGAACTTTAACATGCATCTAGCATATTTTATTATGCGTTAGCAAAAGAGAATGTAGGAGAACCCCTGATGGTAAAGTAGTTAATGTGTGTGTGAGATGCCATGAGAAAACATGCAGCATAGCTATGAGAAGGACAGAAGGATGGAAGGAAGTTCCAGGAAGAGCTTGTTGTTAATAGGACCAAAATACTAAGGCATCCCCTTTACCCTGGAGTAGATCTAAGTAGCTTCCATATAACTTACATGAACCCTCAGGGGGGATCACATCTTTCTTGTCTCTTTGTACAGACACAAGTTCCACAGAAAATTGATCCTGTGTTTTGATGATGTAATTTACAAAAAGCCACAAAACCAAAAACCAAAGGAGAGGGAAACACAAAATCATTTGATTTAGGCAAAAATGGATACTCTATTTCTGCCCTCCTGAGATGGGCATGTATGTTATCATTCAAGTAATCCAAAACCAGTGAAGCCTCCAGGCTGCATCTAGAGCCCCTCTCAGCTGTAGCAAGACCAGCTCCTGAGACTGCAAGGAAAGGAAATGAAATGTGAGGCTGGGATCATTACTTTGAAACTATAAGCTCGTGCCACTGAGCCAAAGCCTGTTATTATCGACATGGGTTTGTGTCACCCAGCAGCAGACATCATTCTCTGTCTCTGCCTGCTCAGTTCTCCTTCTCCCAGGACAGCTGGCAGCATGGTCATCCACAATGCTCTGCGAAGTCTAGCTACAGAAAAGTCCCAACACCTTGCCCAGCACATTAAGTTACAGGACTGAGCTACTTCCATCACACTTGGAAGCTGCTGGCAAAGCACAAAGTGTAGAGGAGTAAATAGCAAAAACCTTAAGTTCCCTTCCCTGGTACAGAGAGCCCAGAGGGAGTTGTTGTTTAAAGCCTCCAACATTTAAAAGTCACTGAATTTGTACCTCTGCTGTCACAGGAGTTACTTCTACTCTGTGTCTCCAGTCACCAGCTTAGGCAGCAACTCTGAGGGAGGGAGACAACCTTGCCTGGCAGTGAGTCCCAGGCTGAGAACATTGGGGGCAGAGCCCTGAACAACAACTACTGTCCATGTAGCCCACACGCTGTGCCTGTGCTTTCTTGTCGCAGACATCTTTTTATGAAAAATCCTTTCTTAGGATTTTTCCTTCTGAGAAGCTAAGAGGCCTCAGAAACAAACTGTAAACAATGGTTATCTGCTGCTGTGGAATGCAACAGGTGGATCCATTATTGGTCTCGTGTGGATGTTTGGAATTAGTGACCAGTCACGACAGAGCTGGCTCTCTCTCTCTGTCCGAGCCAGCTGCCTTTGTTTTCATTCTTTTCTATTCTATTCTTAGCTTAGCTAGCCTTCTGAGATGAAGCTTTTCCTTCTATTCTTTTTAGGATAGTTATAATGTAATATATATATATATATCATAAAATAATAAATCAAGCCTTCTGGAATATGGAGTCAAATCCTCGTCTCTTCCCTCATCCAAAGATCACTGTGACCACTGTCACACTTTCTTTGTTTTATGTAACAGAGGATGTCAAAATCAACCCTGATGATTACTCTGTATTATGTGAGCACTCTACCTTAGCATGTATTGCCCAAGCCCTTGGTCCATTTGGTTACAACTTGTAGGGAAACCAAGACATCAGCCCATGCTGTACATTCTTCTAAGGAATCCAGGAAGACAAAAGGAAAAGACTGCCAAGAACTTCCAGAATCCCCTGCCTATTGGTTTTCCTTCGAAGTACGTTTTTACTCAGCACTCCTTATTAAGTAAGAAAGGAAGGACAGGTTGCTCTGCAGAAGGACAGAAAGGGCCGCTCCTTTAAGGCCTCTCCTGGATGCCCTTTCCCGTTGAGATGACTATCCTCAACTCCCTCCTCATCTCCCTCCCTTTGATTTAAGAGTTCCTCTCCTGGCCCTGACAGTAAGGTATTTCTGTCCCACAGATTATAACTCACTCTGGGCTATTATTCAACTCCCAAGCCCTGGCCCTGCTGCATTTAGTCCAAACATAATATCCTTCATGCATATATTATCTGTCTCCCTATTATCTGGAATCATTTCGGAATTAAATTTCAGTCCCGCAATATTGGCTTGAAGAGCGGCTCGCTTTATGGGCTAGTCAAAGGTTAGAATACCAATCAAAATAACACTGCCGATGCAGAGAGACATTTTAATATTCCAAAACCCGGTAATTGTAAAAGGACATAATATTTTTTCCCTGATTACCCCAAAGGCAACACATGTTAACAAGGCGAGGGAGAGAGTGAAAGAAATTTCAGAGTTCAGACAGCTGCACGACAGATTTAAAGGAGAAGTCGTGGATGGCTGCTGTGCTCCAGCCCCAGAGCAGGAGGGCTCCTCTGACCATGCCAGAGCTGCTGCGTTCCCCAGGATGCTTCCCCCTGCATTCCCAGCCTTGTGTTGTTCCTGCTGTCTGTGCTCCCCAAGCCAGGAGCCCTCGAGAGTGCTCTCACTGCAAGGAACAGAGCGGCCAGAGCTGTGCGAGACAGACGGGCAAAGATCATCACGGTAGAAGAAACAACCATGATCGGCTGGCCTGACCTGCACAGGCCACAGCACTGCCCCAAATTCCTGTCTAAACCACAGATGATGTTTTTAGGAAAACAGCCTTCCCTCCTGAGCTGGATTATCCACCACAGCCCTTGGTAAGTTGTTCCAATGGTTAATTACCCCACACTTAAAGATCTGCACCTAAATTACCTTGCTTTGGCTTCCAGGAACTAGAACTGCTTATGCTTCTGTCTGCTTCCATGAAGGAACCTCTTATCGCATCTCCCTTTAGATATTTGGCAACTACAGCCCTTAGCCTTCTCTGGTACCCTAAATGGCTCCCAGGGTTGTTGCTGCATGGCGAGTGCTCCTCAGGTCTTGCAGTTCTCATCCAGTCTCCAAGCTTCTAGAATTCTTTCTGATGCAGATGGGATCCCAACATCCCAGTGGTCAAACCAAACCCAAAGAAAGAAGTGATCCAGCCCCTTTGCTCCTCTTCACGATTGCCT
Source organism: Agelaius phoeniceus (assembly GCF_051311805.1). NCBI lineage: Eukaryota > Metazoa > Chordata > Aves > Passeriformes > Icteridae > Agelaius > Agelaius phoeniceus. The sequence goes on from NC_135272.1 coordinate 28,002,129, forward strand.
GTTTATAAATCCAACAGCAGCCACCTTCTAGATGCAGTATCTGCACGTTATCGAAAATAATTTTTATGTTTTCTTTCAGGGCATTGACAAAAGTGTTAAATACAAGAGGTCTGAGAAATAGATCCCTCTGGGACACCACTAGGAAGACATGCACTCCATGATGATTATCCATTTACAATTAAATGCTAGGAGCTGTCAGTTTGCTCTTTCTTAATCAATGTAATGTGTGCCATGTTGATTTTGTATCACTCTTGTTTCTTAATCAAAATGTCATAAGGTACCAAGTCAAATGCCTTCTAGAAGTATATTACATTGACATTGTTACCTTTATCAACCAAACATGTATTTTCATAAAAAAAATATCACGTTAGTTTGAAAAAGATCTAGTTTCCATAAATCCACATTGATTGGCATTATATTACCCTCTTTTCATTCTTTATTAATCAACTATGATATCTGGCTTTTCATTACTTTGCCCAGAATTAATGTCAAGATGATAAGGCTATAATTACTTCATCGGTCATCCCATTTGCCCTTCTAAATTACTGGTACAACATTAGCTTTCTTCCAGTCCTCTAGAACTTCCCCCATGTTCAAAGACTTATTAATAGTCCAGGGCATCTCAGCCAGCTCTTTAAAACTCCTGTAAACCAGCTATGCAAAATGCCAACCAATTCACCACTTGACTTTTATCAGAAAATTGTGTTGTAACAGCAAACCTCTTGCTCAGCAATATGGCAACCTCTGCCTTTCTGTAAATACAGAGCAAAGTATTTATTAAACACAGTCATTTTGCTGTTATAAGCAATTCCTTCCATTTCCTTCCAACTATGAACCAGTGCCATGCCACACTTTCCTCATCTCTGTGAAAGAGATATCCTTACTTCCCTAGCTCTGGAGTCACTCTTCTCCTTGTGTTTCCTTTCACAACCTCTCCCATTCCTGCCCTCTGAGACTTTCCAAAGCCAAGAGCTTCACGGATGGGGCAAGGAACCAAGCAAGCCCAGGTCCCACTGAAGGAAGGTTTGACAGGGACTCAGAACAGGCACCCATGCTACAAACCAGCAAAGCCCTGGGCACAGTTCTTCACAGTTAGAAGGCAACATTTATTCATGTGCTTGATGCTCTGGCCATGAAGCACTTTGCCTGAGGATAAGGTTAGAAATGCCTCCTCTGGCATTTCTAACCTCACCAGGCATTTTATATTCCCTGCAGCCAGTAACTCAATAAACAGGAAATTGATAACAATCATTCTAAGTCCTCAAGAAGTTAGACCCCACAACTTCCAAATGTATGGCTTAACACATAAACCATTTCTCACCCATTTCAATGATCTTCATCTAAAGCACTAGACACTTCAGCACCAAGTGCCTGAGAAGTACAGCCCTGCCTCCCACCCCAAAGGCAGAAGGAATTGTTAATTCAGAGGAGAGACAGAAAGCTGTTAGCAAATCTTTGTTTGTTTAAGATGTGTTTATTTCTAGTAGCCAAATATTAACAAAAACATCCTATTACATGCTTCCTCTGACAGATTTCACAATGCAAGTAGGTGACCTTAAAATATTTGTGGATGTGTATTAACAGTTCACTTCCAAACAGGAATATCTGCAGATCAGTAAAGCCTGGCCCTGGAAAAGGCCAGCTCTGTGCACAGCCACAGCACCCCAGCATGGTCACACTGTGCTCCCCAAGGCTCTGTCAAGCCTGTTTCATCATGCCCAGAGAGGGAAAGTTGCATTCCTTCACACACATCATTCAACTCTTACCTTTCATAAAAACTCCCCTGAATTTCAGGAGGATGTCAAACTAAGACCAGTTTTCTCTCACTCCTAAAGCAGCCACTACTACTGTATCTAAAGACATGCTGCACCCTCTGAATAGAAATCAAAGATGGTCAAAGATACCAGGAGAAAAGGACAGCTCAGTGATGGGTATGAACACTGTCTTTTTTAAAAAAAAATAAAATAAATAAAATTTGAGAAACAAAGAATAAAACAAACCCTTAGTGGATACATAAACCACTCCTCTTATCTTTTAACTGCAAAACATCCAGAGAATAAATGGAAGACCAGGAACGATAGTGCACACATGTTAAGAATCTCACAAGCCAAATCTAGAGTTACAGAGCCCACAAGTGCCTTTGTGCAAGCCCTCCAACAAGTTTTGCTGAGCTGGAAAAGACAATTGAGCTACAATATGACTGAGGTCTCAAATCAAGAGTAACACCATGAAGAACTAGAAACACATGTTCTTTCACAAAATGCAAGACCTAGGTCAAAGAAAATAATCTGACAAGAGGTTTAAAAGAAAGAAGGGACCTGCATTTTCACACAATGCATGAGTAAACAGAGTATAATTGATGCATAATTAAATAGCAAAAGTCATTGCCGCAGGATGCTGTAGAAACTGAAAGCATGAGCAGATTCAGAAAAGGGTGTACAAGTTTCTGGTAGATAGACTTTGCTAGATACAGTGGTCCAGGGACAGCTCTCAGTTCTTGAGGAGACAGTTGCTGGGAATCAGAGAAAGCTGACTAAAGCCATGCTCTCCCTGTTACATCTGTGAGCATCAGCTACTGGCCTCTGCCATAAAGATCATCTGGGTAACATATTTGGTCTGGCCTTTTTGATACCCTCATCATCTTTCTGACATTCTTCTTGCACAAGCTCATTGTAAGAAAATCTATCTTCACCTCTCTTCTTCCACCTCCTCCCTCCTTTAAACCACTCTCCCTTCAGTGATATGCTGTGGTGCAATGGTGCTCCTACAACTCCTACTGCCTGCTGGATTTCCCATTGCCAGGCTCTTGGACACCCTGTGATTGCAGGCACTGTGTCCTCGGCCAAACACAGCGCTGGTTCCAGCTCCAGGGGTGAGGATTCATCATGGGACCAACCATGCTGCTAACTCTAGTGGGACCTGGAAAACAAACCACAGAGGCTCCTGAAAGAGCAGAGGGAGCACAAATGAGAGCTGATCCTTGTGTTAGAATAAGCAGTAATGGGTTTACTCAGGCTACCTGAGGATATTCTCCGGGCAGCAGCTTGGTTGTAGCTTGCTAGCTGCAGCAGTTTTCCTTTTTGCATAAATCAGGACCCATGGCCTCCTGCTTTCTGCACACATTACTCCACTGGTGCCCCTCTCTCCTGACATGAAGCCCTCTCTGTCATTTCCACCTGAGCATCCAGCTCCAGTGATGTAGCTCAGGTTCTGCACCTCAGTCCTAACCCACAGGGCCTCTGCAGATCAACATGACAGGTCCCTAAGGAGAACTGGCAGATGGGATGGTGGCTCTCTATTGAGATGGTTTAGGGGGATATCTGAAATGTTGCAGCATTCAAAGAAAGCCTCCTCTGCTTTCTGCTGCCCTCCCACAAGGCTGAGCTAATCGAAGTGAAGAACATGATAAACTCTGTGGCCCGAGTGAGCTCCACACTGACAGTTCACCAGAGATACGAGATCGCTCAGTGACATTAAAAATGTCAGCAAACACCGACCAGGCTTGACAGAAGGGATGCATTAGCAGGCTGGGAGGGGGGCACAGGGCAAGGTAAAACTTCAGCAAACATGGTCAAGTGCACAGGCAGTTTTCCCCCCCATCTCCTCCACAGAAGGCTTTTTTACAGATCCCAACACACTGTGGCCACCACTGCAGCAGTCAGATGTGGAGCTCACCACCACCTGAACGGCCAGATCAATCCAACAAGGTTTGCCTGAGGCAAAGTAATCGTGACAGCTACTGGGGCCAATTCCTGTCTCCAGCTTGCCCGAGAGGCAGGTTTTGGAAACTGTGAAAGCTGCCTGCAGGCACAAAGTTCTCACTTCAACTGCTCCTGCAGCACAGCAGTGGAAAGGGACATTTATTGGCAAATGAACTCTGAGAAAGACTCTCTCACCACTGCAGGAAGAAGATCTGCTGAGCTCTGGAGCATCTTATGCTCTGGCAGAGGGAGTCCAGACAAGGACTGTTTCTTAAAATGATACAAAACAAGAGACAAAGAGGACTGGAAGCTGTGTGTGCCTTGGCAGAGGAATCTGGAACCTATTTTGTTGCTACTGCAATACACACAGGTACACGAACTTGTCTGTGTGTAATCCTACTTCAGCATTGCCTGGTAGTTGCAGCAGGAGCTCCCTAATTCAGACAGCTCCCTAATTCCTCTTGTTATCACTGCTCATAAGCAAAGACTCAAAGAAGACCCAGCAGGTGCAGGTGGGGCCATCCTTCAGGAACTGCTTTCTGTCATATGTGCCTGTTTTCTTGAGATCTGAAACATTCAAGTCTCTGCATTATCCATGATCTAGAATTCATCAGTTTCACACTGCAAGTCCCACCCACCCTCCAACACCTTCATTTACTTCATGGATCAGGTCAGAGGCAGATTCAGCCTAGGAGGTATTTCTAAGTCAGGAACGTGCCAGAAGGAGGGGAAAAGGGCTACCTGAGCTATGCAGGGATGAATGGAGGGGCTAGTTACCTGTCCACTCTATCTGTCTCACACTGGGAGCTCATTCAATAGAGACTGAGTCTCCACTGTGTCCATCTGCTTCAACAGAATTAGTTACCTAGGCAGACAATTCTCTCTTGTGAAAACACACAGGCAGTTGCCCCACAAGCACCTGAAAGCAGTGCATGGCATAGAAGGATCAGCAGCCCAGGGTAAGTCTGAGGAGAAGCAGCTCTTAGCCACAAGACAGGAGAGGCCCCTGCTCTTCTCTGCAACATGGGTCACTTCCCAGAGGGACACAGGGTCCCTGGAACCATTCTGTGTTCAGAGGGTATTATAGTGTCAGAAAAACTTCATTGTTTTTAAGGGACTAGAGAGGCTGGAAGAAGACCAACATTTCTCTCTCACATCCCCTTTCCTGCACAATCTGAAGGAGGTTGAAGCTTTACTTTCCAAGTAATACATCTGCAGAGGAGGACAACCCAACCCACGTGCCCCCATCCTACATGCTCAGGGAGCTGGAGAGAGGAACATTTCACTGAAACAACTTCCCTCCTGCTCCTGCCTTTAGCTCTGTGCTTGGGACTTCATGGATGCTTAGCCGCTCTCAGCTTAGTATCACAGTATTTGCTGACATGCAGTACATGAATGCTCACCTTGAAGAAGAGACACTTGTCTGGACATCTACATAATGAGGAATCCCAGCTCCTAACACACTAAATCCAGAAGCCTTGAACTATGGGAAAGTGCCATAAGTCATTAATCCTGAGGCCCAGAGGAGGAGCATGGCTGGATCAACCTACTTCTTAGCAAACATCACAGTACACAGGGATTTTTTTTTTTTTAGTATTATTATTCTGCAGCCATCAACCTGCTGGTTATATAGCTGCTATCCATTCACCGGAAGTTTAGTGAACTTCAAATGGCGATCATTAATGGTCACTGAACTGCAGAATGCCCCAATGTGCTTTCAGATTTCATTTACCAAGGACCAGCAATCAGCCAAAAGATTTGCTCTGACAGCAGGGAAATACAAGACCCTTTGACAAGTTCAGCCAGGAATGTGCTGCCAGCATCCCTTGTTAAGTTCATGTTCTACCCTATTTGACGGAACAGATCATGCAAATTGTCCTTCTGCGGCCGCTCAGCCTGTCACTCACGCTTCCATTTAAAACAATAAATAAATAAAAGAACAAAAGAAAAGCCTGCAAGAACAACGAGCTGTTTATAAGAAAATTCCCTTACTGAGACCCTTAATTACCAGGAAAAGGCATAGAAACCCAAATAAAGCACTGAATTGGATGGGGGAAGGGAATGTTACTCATCTAAAGGTTTAACCAGGGGGCCAACCCAATATCTCTTGTGCACAGACTGCAGCCTCCTCCCTCACCCTGCTCCTGCTTGTAATCACACTTGTTCTTTCCTTCCCACTTTGGTTTGTGACTTATGGCATCACCATGTTTTTCTGTGCAGATGAGCAGCTGCACCAGGGGTCCTTGTGGATGCACAGCATGCTGCTCCTTAACCACCCAGTGAAGGCATGCAGCAAAAGACAAGGCACCAGACAGTACTCAGTCCAAGGCGTTTTGCTTAGCAAAGTGATCACTGATCTCTTAGGTGGATGTGCTGCTGAGACAGCTCCCTTTCCCCATGCCACAAAGAGAAATGCTGATTTTTATATTGGAGTATTTCCACATTTATTAACCGGAATTTCATCTGACGGGAACCGTGCTCCTAGGAGCCTTATATGGCTGCAAAACAAAACAAAGTCAGCAATACTGGTGACAACAGAACCTTCACTGAAAAGTGTCTCACAGTGTCCCAATATTATGCAGACATTGCACTGTGCCTGCCACAATGGGATTCTCCCCAGCTGCAGAACACATCCCATCAAGTACAGTAAGACTCTATTAGAGGAGATACAATAGGGAGCTGGAGGACTCGCTCAGCCCAGCTTCTGAGAAAATAACTCATTTCAATGCAAAACAGCAGTAGTTATTAGACACCTCCTTAAAGAGGAAAAGTGAAGGACAAGGGGAGGAGGGAGACAGGGAGATAGGGACCATGGCAGTTTGCACAGAAGTACCTTTTTCAGATTAATCCACTGTTTGAAGTAATCAGCAACCGGCAGCCCTAAGTACTGGCATTGTCCTGGTAACCTGTAAGAGAGAAGAGAGAGCAAGTTTGATTCAATCAGTGCCTTGACAACACAAACTCTGTTTTCTTAAGTGCATTTTGTTCAGAGATAGAAAAGACTCAAGTCTGCTGTAACATCATGCTGCACATCAGAAACACTATAGCTCTTGGCAAAAAAATCTCATGGGAGTATAGCTTGGCTTAAGACTTACATACATCCAGGCTGCTGAAACCTTTTAGACTAAACACTTTGAACAGTTGTGTACTGAGCAGCACTCAGCTCTTCTCCACACTGGCCAACACACAAACACGACTGGAGAAAACAGGCTCTCCTTGACTAAGTAAACCCATCACAAATCCCTGCAAAACCATCCTGTTCTGCCAGCAGCTTACAGGGCAGACAGAAGGACTGACAATTCACCTGTCATGCCCTGGTGCTTCTCCATTTGGCCTTTATGGTTAAAACATCAAAAGAGATATAAGGGAGGGAAGGAGGCACCAAAGCACTCATTTTTTGGACAGCAATGCTGTAGGGCTAAGAAAGCAGAGGCTGTTTTCCAAGCAGGTGCTTGGAAGAAGAGAGCAGACACAACTCTTAGATACAAGGTGGTGCACACTGTCTCACTAGGGATGTGAGCACAGCAGCCAGAGCTGTGAGCACACGTATTGATTCTCCCCCTTCCTACAGCAAGCTGATGGAATAGGGCTCAAAACAAAACAGCACCAGTAAGGGAGGTGAGTTGCCTGAAGGGACAGCAGCAGCTCAGGAAAGCTGCTTCTCCCAGTCTGTGCCAATCCCAGTGTGTTTGCAGGGGAGCGAGGATGTGCCCCTCAGCTGGGGAACGCTGAGTCGCAAACCGTGTGGCTCCAGCCAAGCCTGTGCAGGGACATGAGTTATGGGAGTATTTCCTGGCCACTTTGATCTGATCAAGAGTAATTGATGGATCTTGTTCATTCACATACTGCTGAGCGTGCCTGGGGCACTGGTCACAGGATCTTTAAGTGAAGCAAAGGAACATCCCAAATAAATATGTCAACTAAATAAATGACTAAATTAGCGCTGTTTGTGCATGTTAAAAGTCACAACCCCAGGAATCAGCTTTTGCAAACAGAGAGGGTGGGGAATCTCCCAACTTCCTCAGGCACATGGGGGCTGTAGGAGGAGATTGTAGGGGAGGAGAAAAAGCTAGAAGTGCCAGCATCAGCTGATCAAACATCTGAACACAGACCACCACGTCCAGGGCAAAGTCTTCTCTTGCTCTCCAAGGAGGAAAGCATGAATAGCCCAGACTAGCTTTCAGACTCAAGACTGAAATAAAGGAAAAAGCTCTGGTGAGAAGTGGATACAAGGTAAACACCCTAAGGGGCACCATCAATATCCCAGGCAGTACCTGAGTGGTCAGCCTAGCTCATAACCGTTTGGTGAACAGAGAAGCATCTCTCCAGACATTTCCCCAAGTAAGGAGATGAAGGAGCAACACAGATAATGTACTTGCAGATAATGTGAGACCCAGGGTAGTGCAGTACCAGAGCAGTCTGGTCTTGGTGACTCCTCCATTTTGCAGCAAAGAAAAGGAAGGAAGCTGGGAAACATATCTTTGAATAAGAATGTCCAGAGGAATCTCTTTGAAAGCAGGAAGGCTGTCAAAAGAAGGAGCTTGCAAGGAGCAGGGCCACGGCGTTTGCAGGGCAAGCAGTGCAAGTTGACAGCACAGTCCCATCCCTGGGCACAGCTCATCTGACACCACTGTGCTGAAATAAAGCACCTGGAGTCACTCTTCACAATTGCACACTGCCACACAAACAGCAGCCTGCCCCATGCACTTTTACAGCCATTACACAGATGTCCATGATGTCCCTTAGTTGAACAGACCCAACCAGCCCCAAGCAGCATGCCGAGAAAGCTCTTTCTCCAGGAAAGCTGCTTTTTGCTGATGCCCAAATCAAGAATCACAAGAAAAGGAACCATCTAAAATAAACAACTGGTCTAAATATAGGCACTTGATTAGCTCAACCTCTTTCAGTCTGCTCACATTTAGCAAGAGAAGATGATAACAGAAGTTAGCAAAAGGTATGTTACAAAAAATTAGTTTCTCCTCCAAACCCAAGAGGCTTTCATTAATACAGGTCTCAGCCTAGCTCCAGTTAGAAGAAAAATTATCCATTTACCTAACTTCTGGATAGGGCCCAGAAGAAGTGAGAGCAGCATTGTTCTTGTTAGCCACAGGAATTGACAGCAAACCACCCACTGCAACGAATGACATCTAAAGCACTGCTATCCCTGTGGGACCAAAAGGCCCAGCAAACTGGACAGTCTGGTTCTATTTTCACCCTGAGACTGATGGCAGTGTGCCCTGGGCGCTGGACAGTGGGTCTTTAATTGGAGAAAATAAATGCTCCAAATAAATATGTCAACTAAATAAATGACACATTTTTGCAAACAAGTAACAACCCCAGAAACTGCCTGTGAAGCTGTGTGACCTCAGGACATTGCCCCTCCTCCTACAAGCTTGTGCTCCCCTCATTTCTAGTCAGCAGCAGAGGGGCTTCAAGTTTTTCAAGCACCAGGAGACCAACACTCATGTTATAACCTCGGCGAGCTGTCAGCAGCACAGATCAGAACATAAGTCTATCCCTGAGCTGAAAGGTGCAGTCCTGGTGGCTCCAGGCCACTGTGGTCACAGCCACTGAGCAAGGATTAGCAAAGGATTGCTGTATGGGTCTGGTCTAGTCTGAACATACAGCACTCCAGGCACAGGGAACCAGGGGCTTTCACTGCACAGAACCCAGGTTTCCTGGTAGCCACGGGGAGGAAAATACCCCTGCAAAATCTTTTCCCCAGCTCCATGAAATCCCTGCAGTGTTCCCCCCCACTCTTCAGCCTTGAGACCAGACAGGAGTTTCTTTATCATCTTTTCCAGGCTGGACTGAATAAGGCACATCTGTGGCTCTCCTGGGGAACAGAAGTACCATGGGCTGCAAGGAAGTATGTCTATTTATCAGAGCCACTATTCACTTGAGCATTCACTTATTTGGAAAATAAGCTTTTAGGCTCAGTCAGGCTTCTTGCTCTTGCCAGAGCCAAACTTGCTCACTGAGGGCAGCTTTCCTTTAGCAGAGAGCTCAGGATTTGGCCCTCCCTCAGGTAAGGGAGAAATGATGGCACATTTTGCTGCGTTCAACATCCCATGATCCTGCCAGTTTTTGAATGAGGTCTAACTAGCTTCCCAAACACTGAAGCTCTCACTCTTTGGGAAGGAAGCTGTCTTTCAAAAACCACCCCATCAGCCAAACTGCATTCAGTATAGAGAAACTTGAAAATGGCTGTGGGACTTTCCAGCCTCCAATGCAGCTCTGATGCTCTGTCCTCCCAGAAGCAAAGATGGGAGCGCATAACTTCTGTCTGCTCCCAAAATGCAGATCACCTTTGCTCAGAAGAGCAAGTGACATCAGGTAGCACACTGTCCTCCATCAGCTAAGCACGTCTAAGTCTTCTTAGGCCATGGTCAGCAGTGGCAACTCTGCACCATTTTCAGAGAGCTTTTACCAGCCCAGGCTCAGATTTCCATCCAGCCCTGCCTCACCACCCTGCAGGGTAAATGGAGCCTGGAGATGAACGGGATGCAAATAGGAGGTGAGGTGACATGGCTGCATTTCTGCTGTTGAAGCCAGCTCTCTCTAAGGCAGCAAGAAGCGCACAGCTCGGCGGTGATAAACGGCCTTGCTTTAGTTATCACTTTCCTTAAGTTAAGGAGAGCAGCCTGGTGATGGATGGGCTGGAATTCGGTTATCAGGGAAGGCTGTCAGCCAGAGTTGCCTATCTCCACACACATTTAGCAGGGCGTCATTATGCGATGGCATGGAGTTAAAATATGACCAAGGGTACTGAAAGAAAAAGAACAAGATTAAAAAAAAAAAAAGGCAAATTGAGCAACAATAAAGGAGCATGAGGCAAGAACGTTATCATACTAGTGACACCTTTTATCTCAGTCTGGTTAGCTAAAGCAGGGCACAAATTGGTCCTTCCTCCACTATTGTATCCTCTTGTACAAACAGAGGCAGATAAAATGTGTCACCAGTGCGATAGCATATCAATTTAACCCTAATTATCTAGAGGGTCAAACGAAGAAATAGGGGTTTCTCGTTTCAACAGGTCCCTCCATCTCTGCTCAGAGCCAACACATTAATATGGAAGGGGGAGGGGCAGCCATAATTGATTTCCGTCACTCAGGTGGTTCTGGCGTATAAAAAATTAATGCTTGATTCTCCCAACTAATCAGAGCTGGTTAACGTCCATCTGCTTCTGGGTTCAGGATGTCAGGAGACAAAGAAATTGGGCCACTTGCTACACACAGGGTGTATTGATATTGAGGCAGTTAAAAGAACAAGTTCCTCCATGGGAAGATAAAGGGACATTAAATCTTGGGGTTTATAGACCTGATCTTAACCTTCCAAAAAAATCCATTCTCTGGAGACCTTGCATTGTATGAGATGCAGAACATTTTAATTGTGTCCTGGCCAACACTTGTGCATTGGGCTGCAAAGGAGAGCACTGGCAGGATCCTTCCCTGGAAATCCCTCACTGATGAAGAAAGCTGCTTGGATGCTGAAGCAACAACAGCACCATGGTGAAAGAGAGGAGCTGTTAAACCACCTCAGCTGGGCCCCTTTGCTCAAAGCAAGGTTGGTCAACACTCTGGACCATACAGCTCAGAAGTGCTCCTCTGTTTTGATGTAGAATGGCATGTCTGCCCAGCCAAGAGGAAAGCTTGGGTGTCCTCTCCCAACAGCATGAGCTAGCAAGGGAATAACAGCCTATGCTAAGGCACCTGAACTGATTTAGCAGAGAAATGGCACTGCAACAGGCAAAGCTGCACCTGTCTGCACTTAACCTGCACTTACATGAGATGGGGTCAAACTAGGAATTCAAAGCAGTTTAGGTAGATCCATACTCTCCCAAAGAGGAAGCTGCAGACTGCCAAAACCACAGTGCCAAACCAGGAGATCACTGTCAGGGTGATGTCACAGCACCCACACACAGTAGAGTGGCCCACACACAAAGAACAGCCCAAACCACACCACAGCCGACAAAAACTGAAGCATGCTGACATACACTTCCACAAAAATCCTCAAACCCCAACTCCAACTGGGAATTATCCCAGTAATTCAGGTTAGACTGGGGTTACTTTCCTGTGTATCTGAAAGCTTTGGCGGGAGGTGTCTCCTCCTCAGTGCTGGAGTCACTTTGCCACTCAGTGCAAACATGCTTCTCTCCAAAATGAAGTACAAACCCCGTGCTAGACCTCTGGCCCCCCATCCACAACTTCTCAGCCCCACAGAGCAGCCAAGAGGCCAGAGGAACCCACCTGCTCTTGCTTTCCACCAGATAAGCCCTCACCAAGAACACACAGTGCCATCTCTCTCTGCACCCCCATCAGACAAACCACACCTGCCTGGCTGTTCTTAAAATTCACAAGCAGTAGCTGTGGAAAGACAGTACATCTGGAGAGGGTCTGAAAAGCCCTGGGCTTTCACAGAAACCCTGAGACAGGTCCCATCTCCCTCCCTCTTTGCTTTCCTTCCACCCTCTCAGTTCTCTCAACCACCCCCAGACCTGTCACAGTGCAACAAGCCTATGAGCCACACATCAGCTTTAAATATCAGTGTGCATGAAGCAGGGACATGAGAGCAGGGAAGTGGGAACAGACAGAGCAAGCCTCCATCGCCTGTCAGGTAACACTAATGAATTTCAACACCAGCAGCCATTGCCTCAGACGGGCTGGTGAGAGGAGACAGAGTTACAGTGAGAAGCCTGTGCAGGAGCAGTCTGCCTTTTTTCAAAGCCCCCTCTGTTAATAAATGTCATTGTCGAGCAGGCTGCAGCAGTCCTCAAGCCAGGACGGCGTGGGCTCGGGGAGAGACAGGCAACTGACAGCACTCAGGATGCCTGGGCAGCACAGCCTTTTCTTCTACTGCTTCCCCAGACAAGAGCCAGGAAAAGGAAGAAGATGGGTCATTGCTATTGCTATAAAGCTGTGTTCCATTAAGGTCCCAGTTCCCAAATAACAAAGCTCCACAAGGAGCCACAAACGCAACCCCAACACCCTCCAGTCCTGTTCACTGGGATGGATGGATGGAGGCTCTACAGCAAGCAGTCCTGGAATGGGCAGAGGGATGCAGAGACATCCAGCCACACTGCCTGCACTCCTGACAGCAGCAAAGGGTTACAGAGCAGTCGGTCCCTTTGCTAACACAAATGCATTCCCGAGGCAGCACAGGGAGAAGCATCCAGCACAGGGCACTGTACGGCAACCGCACCGATGCACAACATGAAGGTCAATGCAAGTCTTCTTTACAAATGTCAACCTGTCATCTCTGGATATTAATGAGGGCTGACCAGCAGCTAAAATGCATCCATGCTCCATTAGTAATAAGAGAGACACAATGCAGGAGAAGAGCACACACCATGGCACATGGAGACACCAGTGGGTCTGCAGGGCCTGAGGAGGTGTGGTGATGCACAACATAACTTAGGCCACTCCAGATGCCCAGGAAGGAAAGCAGTTGCCACACAAACCCCTTCACTGGAGTGTGCGTTATCTTTTCCCATCAACCTTTAATTGGATTAGTGTAATGAGGCCAAAAACACAAGCTAAGCAGCAAGGCTAATACCTGGCACTTCCAGATCTTTTCTTTTTCTGTGATGCCAATTCTGGACAGACCTGCATTCTCCCTCTACCAGGCAAATTCCTGCCTAGGAAGCCTAAAAGGCAAACTGCAAGCCTTAACACTCGAGACACATAGCAGCATTGGCTGAAATATCTGAACACCCATCATATGCTAAGTGTGATCCCTATTCTCTAAATTTTTGCTGGGTACTAAGAAATTTGAGAGAACCTCAAGACCCTTGCTTTCCAAGCCACTAGCCAGCGAATGGAAAAGGGTGTCAGCCTTTTGCAGCCAGAGCAATGTATACACTAGGGACATAATTCTGCCACAAAAAGCACATAGGGCAAGTGGCTCATTGTGACTTGCTCGTCCTGCAAAGCACTGTGTGCCTTCCACTGCCATCAACCTTAATGAAACATGAAGGCATTTAACACCAAGTGAGATCTGGCCCTTTTATGAGTATCTGTCTGTGCATCAGCAAGATGCTGGCAGAGATGCTATCTCAACATTAAAAGCAAGGCTGTAACACAGCAGGTATTCAGCCTCCAACAGAAGATGTTCATCAACAATTGCACACACATGATGCTACAATAAATCTATGTGCTACTTCTTAACAGCTTCTCTTAAAAAGATTCATAGCTCTATTTACTGGGCCTGATTCCGCTGCTAGGAATGTGGGAGTAAATCTAGAGTAACTCTACCTGGAGTTTGTAAACAGACAGGGATAGTAGGATCAGAACTGAGCTTCTTGATTTTTAAATAAGTACTTAATTACCATGCAGGAAACCAGAGCTTGCTGGCTCCAGGTTCAGCAGAGATTAGAAGTGCAGTAGGAGGAAGATTTGCACTACTGCAGATTGGTGGAGCAGTAGAGCAAATGCTCTCACCATCCCTTCCAGACATGGAGAACAACTAGGTGGACTTCCCTTTGACATCAGAAATGCATGACACTGCTCCCAAGAAAAGAGAAACTGCAAAGTCTCCAAGGCTGAGGTTGCCTCCCCAGCCTTGGGAACCTGACCTTATGAAAAACCCCTACAAACAGATTTTTACACACAAACTTGGTGTGAGAGTCTGTCTGCTTACTAAACATGACATTATACAGCATCTTATGAAGAGAAGTGTACAAAATTGCATACTGTGTTCTCAGTGAAAGTCATGCATCACAACCACAAGCTGCAGCAGGTGAATGTCCAATTTGTCATCAGGAAAAACTCTTCACCATGCAGGTAATAAAGCTCTGGAACAGATTGGTGGTAAAATCTCCTCCCCTGGAGACATTCAAACTTATCTGCAGAAGACCCAGAGCAACCCAATCTAAGTTTGAAGTTAGCTCTACTTTGAACAGGTGGCTGGATTAGAAATCTCTATTTAAATTATTCTGTGAATCATGCTCCAGCAGACCCTGATTACACATAGCATGTGTCCTTTCTCTGTCTATACAGTCTGTTAACAAGCCTTTCATACAGACACTAATGTAGTAATCACCTGGTTCTCTGCAGACCAGCTGCTTTAAGAGGGAGCATTCAGACTCCTGCTGCAGAACACTGTAATTATGCACTGAGTAAGGGAATATATCTGATGAAATGGATGTACCCATAGTGTCTAAGCCCCCTTAAAACCAAAACATGCAGGAAAACTAAGTTAAAATTAAATATTATTCTCCTCCCACTGTACAAATCCCATTGCAGAAGTACTTCTCCCCAGAACACACAAGACCTAGAGTCAAGGTGCTCCTCTAAACTAAGAAGACATGTCCTGTGCCAGGCCCTCCTTAGATCTGCTCTCTGACAGGCAGGAGGAAACCTTGCCTCTTCTAAGCCTGGTCTGTCCAGACCATTTAGCAAATAAACTCTTCAGGACAAGGGCTTCTCTGCTATGAGTCATAAACTGTTTAGTGCCTAATGGTAAAGCCTATAGACGCTTAACATAATACAATCACGTCACTTAAAGGCCATTAGTCTCCAGTCTAAACAGCACTTTTCCAGTCGCAGTGGGGACCTGCTAACCCAGCAAGGCAGGATAAGGGACGTGGGTGGTCAGTCAGGTCACTGGACTTGCAGACACCTGATATGAAACCCCAAGCAGGACTGAGCCTAGCCAGAAAGCATGGGGGAAAGCCATGGTAGCTCTAGTAACCAGAAGTTTTGTCTTTTGTGCTTTCTTGAATTACTCGAATCAGCTGAAAACCTGTCTGCCACATCTGTCTCCACCTTCAGCCCCACTTGCATGGGGAAGAGCCCCTCATCCACAGAGGGAGTGTCCAGCCTCCTGCATGACCTCTCTTTCCAGTCACCGAAGTAGACCATTTATCTACAAGAAAAGATGCCATTCTGTTTTGTGACTTTTTGAACCCCTCTTCTTTCCTGGCATCATGTCTTGTTTTCTTCTGGCACCACATCACCCAGTTCTATTCTTTCGACTGACTTCTGAGATTGCTTCTTCTTCCCACTCCCCACTAAAGGGAAGAGAGAAATCCTAATAGGAGCCAGTGGGATGGGGTAAACTGCCTTCCTATGCCCTGTGATGATACACAACCCAAAACTGCATGCACAGCAGCTTCATGGGCTCTCATGCTGTCAGCACTGGGGAGACCGGCACGCTGGGTAACAGGGTCTGAGCACAGGTTTCTGTGTAAATTACACAGGCACAGAAAAACACAAAAAAACACAAAACAAGTTTGTGTTTTCCTTGTGGGGAAGAGACTGCTCCCACCTCCAAGCACAAGCTGCCATTAGTATTTGCTTCGCCGGAGAGAAGGAGCAGCGAATCCTCCAGAGCAAAGGACAAGTGCAGCAATTAGGATGCAGGGGCTGCGGGAGCTGTTTAACAGCACGACCCAGAGGTCAGTGCCGCCGACTCCCAGCCCTGCATAAATATTGTATGAGCTGGGGAGAGGGGCTGTTACGGCCACCCTCAGCGCCAGCCCTCCCCCATCCATCGCCACTCTGCATCCTGCTAGATACGCCAGCAACATTATTTACAGATGTGACAGTCAGGAAAATCACTTTAGTAACTAAGGGAATGGGAATGAGGACTGCACAGTAGAGCAGGCACCTGGGAGCAGGCTCCCATCTGCACCTCCTGCCTCCCCTTACAGCCCTGCCAAACGGCACGGCCTGTTCTCAAACTGGCGCATGAAAAACCACCAGGAACAAGGAGGGGAGGGGAGGCTGTGAGCTCCCTCTCAAAGCTTGCCCAGGGGTTTGATTATCAATGCTACTGAAGGACACTTCAGCCAGCAGCTGCCTTCCAGTTTCCTATCAGTATGTCTGCTAGACCCACCCTTTGGAGGGAGCTTTATATCAATATAATGAGAGGCTTTAGAGGGATCTTCTCGCAGACTCTGTGCAGACCTGCAGAAGGGTCCCCACTCCAACACAGCCACAGGGGCTCATCCCTGCAGAAACTCCCCCAGATGCTCTATTTGGTACCAGCCACCTTCCTCACACGTGACCTGTTCACTCCTTATTCCCTGAAGGATTGTCTTCACCTGCAGCTTCAGTCAGTCACACTGAATGGCACCATCTCTACCGTATCTTGGAACATCCTCATTCTTCTGCTCACTTTTTTTGCTGGACATGCCAGGTAACTGCACATTTGCTGTGATGCTCTGCACAAATACAAACTTATCTCAAATTCACCGAGACTGAAGGCTCCTGAGGACAAGGACATGGGCCATTCTCCAACTGTACCAGCAGCCCATGAATTCCTAGGGGCACACTGCTAATAAACATTACTGCCCAGGGCAACACATGAGAGCTGCAAGATGGAAAACACAGCTTGGATGTACTTCTGCCCATGATAGCTCTCCAGAATTTTTTTCATTGTTCTGTGTCTGGTTGCTGAATCCAGGGAAGGCAAAGCCCTGTCTTACAATTAGCAGCTTTTCTAAACTCACTGTGCAATTAATGGGCTTAATTATTGATGGCAAAGGCAGGGAAGGGAGGAAAGAAAGAGCCAACGAGGAAGGAATGATGTGGGGGTGGCAGGCGCCAAAGGTCTCCGAAGATCTTCCCTCAGCCTAGAGCACAGAAAGAGCCCCTAGCCGCTCTGCTGCTCCCACGGCCCTGCTCTAATGCTCCCTGACATGCCTCTGAAGACAGCGAGCTGTTTGCAGTCACCACCGTGATTTGTTAGTAATTATTTTCACGGTGTCACATTGCTGTCACTCTCTTAACAAAGAGACAGGCAGCCTGAGGCTGCCTGCAAGAAAGAACCAACAGAGAAAAGCAATTGTCAGACACCCAGGGATCCTCTTTGCTTCCTGGGTTTCACAACCAGAGCCCTTACCAGCTTCTGAAGTAACTTCTGAGGAGAAGTGGCAAGTCAGAACCATCTCCCATCCTGGTCACAGGAAGAGGAATTAATTACTAAGCACCTTCTCAATTTCACCTTACCTGTAAATCCAGTGCAAGACCCAGGTGCTTAGAGCCCCTTAAGCCAGCAATTTGCTTCAGGCCTGCAGCAAACACAAAACAACTTTGGCAATTGATGACTTTTAGTGCTCTCCTTGCAAGTCCCAATTTCTTTTTATGTGGTCTTGCCATTAGAACGTGCTTCCCAAACACAGCAATCCTGATGACAAACCCCTGCCTAAGTCTATCATCCTCACACATTAACCCTCCAGACTGTTCACATGTGCTCTTCCTACACCAGACTCATTAATTCCAACACACTGCTGTGCTCCACATGGCAGTAACATTTCACTTGGCATTTCACAATGCCAGAGGACCTCAGCAGCTTCCTCAAACCTGAAATACACAATGGCTTGCTGCCTCTGTTTTCTCATACACAGCACAGTGACTTGACAAAGAACTTCCCTGCTTGAATCACCTCCAGTCCATCCATCCATCCAACCTTTGGCTGACCTGTCAGTAAGTCCAAGGTAATCACTCTTTTCCCAGTAAACATGGTGCTTGCTTGGGCCCCCAAGGAATGGAGGCTACTTTGGCACCTGAAGTGTCACACGAAATAAGGATATAGAGATGAAAGACTGAGACACCTGGCCAGACAACCTTTAAAGCACTCTTGAGCTTTGTGCAGAAATCAAGCGGACTTCCTCCAGAGCATTTCCAAGTCTGAACTACTCCCAGCCTGTGTTATTCCTATGCCTGTTTACTGATGGTGCACAAGGGTCAGTCTCTGCAGCCGTGGGGAAACCTGGGTACTAATTCACCCTCTTAGCATAGGGAGAGTTTGGAAATATTAAGCCTCACAGTCTAAGGAAAACCTTCCTGCAGTTAACTGCATGGAAGAGCTCTGACTCAGAGGGCAGCTCCTTTTCAGGGGTCCTTTTAATAACCAAGAAATGGCATATACATGCTGTGAAGAATTAGGATCACCATTGGGAACCTAAATGGTCCATAAAATGTAAAAGTTCTTCAGAGCTGGGAGCACTGTGAGCTGGAGGAGAGGTCTTGGCAACCTCCCACCAGCCTACTCCATGCACCCAGTTTGCAGGGACAGATGTGACTCCAGGCAGGGATGAGGATCTGAACTCAGCTGGTGCCCAGGCACCTTGGGCATGCTGGCCGACAGTCAGCACTGAGACCTGGTTCAAGATGCACATGGAAAAACTGGAGCAAGAAAATTAGAGATGACCAAGAGGCAACTACAGAGGAAAAATGAAGGGTGTCCCAGGGTGCCAGGCAGAGAAGAGGAGAAATCCTTGCTCCAAGACAGGTAAAGCTGGTAGGACCAAGGCAGGATGAAGTCCTGGGCAGTATGAGCTTCCCGGACACAACCCTGCCAGGACATCACCCTGCTTCCTTTGTCATCTTCCCACAGACTTCTCTATTTTGCTTTATTCTACTACCACCTCCATATGCCTCACATCATTGCTAACACCTGGTCCACATCAATGTCTGAGCATGTGACACTGCCTTTGGGGTGCCAGGCTGCCGATGGCAGCACCTGGGCCAAACATGGAAAAGGTGACTCCAACATGAAAGGTGACTCCAACATGACTCAGCTCAAAAAGTTAGTCTGCAGCTCCAGTGTCCTCCCAAGTCCTGCACACGCCTCATCATCCACTCCTTGTCACTGGACAAGGCACATGAGAATATGCTGGAGGGAAAATACCAGGGATGACCTCAAGATGGCCCAGTAGGTCTTTGCCAGCCAGGAGCTTCAGGAGGAAAGGGACTGAACCCATCCAGGAAAATGGCTCCCAATAGGAAACAAACATCCCAACAAAATAAAACATTTTCAAGAAAGCTATAGACTCACACAGCAGAGCAAGTGAAAGAGGAAGCATGCTGCTCCCAGGCTGGCAGTATTCTTCAAGCAGAGCTCTCTAGGCAAAGAAGCCATAAGCACATCTCTCCCAGCCAAGCCACTGAGAGGGCAGCACTGGTGCCAACACACAACTGCTTTGCTTCAGGTGCAAAGTAAGAAAAGCTGGGATCCAAAGGAAGACAGCTGACATTTCAGACCCAGCATGAAACACTAGAAAAATTAAGCTATTCTAAGAGAAAACAAACACTTTGTGGAGATAATCCTGTTTTTCACACATGCCACAAGCAACAAAATTCAGACAGCAAACAGCCCTCCAGTGATTGTCCTCTGCAGTCCCAAGCCAACCAGCTTTTCAATTCCCCAAGGCACAGAATCACCACAATCCTGAACTGCTATTAGAGAGCTCTCATATAGACAGAGGCTAGGTACCCATTTACCAAGCACCCATTATAGATCCATTGATTTTGAAACCATTTTGCCTGAATTCACTAAAATCCTGGACACAGAATTCACCCTAGTGATTCCTGGTGCAGAGGGCATTATGGTTCCCTACTCTGTGAGCAGATGACATTGAGACCATTGATTTACATCCAGTTCAGTGTGACTATTTTCAAACAGCTTGAGTTAAGTTACCCAGGGGTAGAAAATCTACCTTCTCCACTTATTACTCCATCCCAAAGGTTCAGTGCTGGAAATAAAGTACATGATGCAATGCCTGTCTCCCCTAGACTGCTAGACTGCAAATTTATTTGTAAATTTCTCCAGACTCTTTTCACGCTGCTTCCAACTTCTTTGGTCTTAATTCCCAGGTAGAAGAGTCCTGCTCCCCAGAGTGCACCAGGCACCACAGCTCAGTAAATCTGTAGCCACTACAGCCCTAATACAACAAATGTCTTTGCTATCATGTGAGATAAGGAACAGACCTGAAGGTGACAGTCCATTGCATGATGATCCCTATGCAAAGATTTAATGTCCAAAGCTTAACCCAAAGACATTCCCTGACATCTAGGACAATGTAACTTGCAGAAGCCCAAGCAACCAATGATTTCAAATAAAGACAAGAACAAGAGGCAGCCAGGGTAACTGGTGCATAAGGATAACAAATGTCAAGTCTGGTATATTCATTTTAAATAAGAGTGTACAGAGGGGGAATCTTAAAATCCAAATTTTTAATTTTTTTGCATAAGTGATATCATTTTCTTTAAAAACAAAAAGCTGGACTGCAGGGTCACAGAAGTGAATGGGGTCAGTGCTATTCCCTGTAAGTGCTCACAAGGCTCCCTTGCTTAGCTCTGGCAAAGCACTTTAGGATGTAATTACATGAACAACTCCATCAGCAAAGCTGACTCAAAAGGTTCCTGACCCTGGATATTCAGTCCCATCCCTTCACTCTAGTTCACACCACACTCTTTGTTCAGCCAATGTAACCGTGTGAAGAGATACAGCATAGGCTTGTTCAGCAAAATGATCCCCACTAAAAAAGCACCACCAAGCTAATCTAAAGATCTTAGTTGGAAAGGAATTGTTTTATTAGCTTTAAATGCAGGTGACTACATTATCTTTCAGTTACCAGATCTTTCTTATTACTCTCAACTCTGAATATACCTCTTGCCCTGCTGCCACACAGCCAGCCCACCCCACACCTTCTCCTGCCCTTCCTCATGACTACCCAAGCGTTCCCACTCACTCCAGTCAGCGGCCATCTGCAATTTCTCTCTGAGGTAGAGGCTACCAACTCCCTCCTGGTCCTGGGATAAAGAACAACATGTACAAAGGACACTAACACCAACAATTCTTTTCCATGCATGACCTTATTCTGATCTCACAAAAGTCCAGGACAGAAGCCTGGAAAGAGCAACCCACTGCCACATTTGGAGCTGGTCAGAGAAGACAAGCATCCTCCCAGTCTGTGTAACTTGCAAGAAAGAATTAAAACAGTAGGACAAAATTAAGCAATGGTATAATTTACTGCTCAGAATTTACTAATATCCAACCTAGGAAGAGCACCAAGGGCTATAAACATTTCAAGACACTTCACTATGTTTTATCACTATATTAGAGAGTACTTGCCTTTTAACACTTATTTAAGAAAATAAAAAACTTCTGAGCAGTAGTTTCCTGTGAAGACATAAATTAGCATGTTCTGATCAGCCACAGTAAGTGCAGTTAAAGCATCTTCATGTCAGAGTTATATAGACCAAAGCCCACATGTTCTTTTGGCTATGCTCAGTGCATTTACAGAACAACCCAGAACTGGAAGGAGAAGGATTAACTGATGCTTCTGACATTATGGTGCAGGTCTGAGACTTGGGACATAAGACTTCAGCTCTGCCTCTGCCTGCCTGCACAGCCACAGGCATCTCACTTAACCTCACCGTACTTCAACTCTGTATCTATGAACACATGTTAAAAATGCCTCTTTTGTTGCCAAGATTAATTCACATTGTGTTTAAGAGCCCACAAACTGGTTCCACACACAGGGGAAAGCAATTTGACATTTCAGCAGATAAACTACACTAAAGAGCTTATATTACAAGGGCTCAACTGTGGCAGATACTAAGTACCCTCTTTTCCACTAAACCCGTCTCCTGCAGTCAGCAGCTCCCTCAGCCCTTCAAAGGCACATTACCCTCACCACCCAATGCCACATCAATGCTATTTGCTTAATGACTAGTGTCAGTTCCAACCTAGGTGCAGAATGAGGTCCAAGTACTAAAGCAGACGACATCAGGCATCTGAATCCATCCCTGGAGCTGTTAAACTTGGACTATAGCTCCTTGCAACAGGCTAAAGGAATCCTCCCACTGAGCATGCAGAGGCCTGAGGACCATGTGTCTAACGAGGCTGTATCCCCACTCATATTTTAGCTTGGCAGGTCTGGTGCTCCTTTCATCTTTTGCTTCAGGTAGCTCTCTTTAATTAATAACATTTCTGAGTCGACACAGGGAACTTTCCACCCAGAATGAATGGCCCTCTCTCATTAGAACCATGACTTGTCATGATGTATTCAAGAGCAGAAGTGTGATTCATTCCCTTGTCTGGGAATGAGGGGTGTTGCTGGGGGATGGGGGGGAGCAGAGTCTCTGTAATGAGTGACTGATATTTGCTGAAGTTGATATGCGACTCTGTCGGCTTGAACTGCCTTGTCAGGACAAGCCTTCAAGAAAGGTGATGTTCCTACTCAAGAGGTTTTCCTCATTAAAGAAATTGCATCTTAACAAGAGGGAAGGGGAGGGCTGGCAGGAGAGCTGCTGTCTCCCCAACACCAGCCTGATTCACACACACACACCAAGAACTGAAAGCAGGTTGATCCAAGCACAGCCAGTAGAGGATCAGCGCTTCATTTAGGAGCCCTCTCACACAATGGACTCTCTCCAGAAGCAACCAAATCCCTCCAACAGGTGCACTTCTGATGACCACACCCATGACAAAGCCTTTGGTAGCAAGGTCAAGGACCTTTGCTCATGCTAAACCTGCATAAGCCCTTCTCAGATGCTAGTTGTTCTGGGCACCCAGCTCCTTGTGACTAGTGCTCCCTGTTGTCTGAGGGAAGACAGACACACAGCTCTGTGGTCTTCCAAGGAGGCTCCAAGTGTTCAAGAGCAATCAAGTCTGTAGCCACATAGTGCCTCATTTCCTGAAGATCCCTGAGCCAAGCAGAGGTTTTACTGATCCTTTAGCAGCTGAGTTTACATCTTGAATCCTGCAGACTCAGCAGCGCCAGACACCATCAGCAGAGAGCAGTACCCTGACAATCACCATTTCTCTGGTGCTTTTGTTTGAACTACACACATTGCAACTTCTGGCTTAGGCAGGGCTATTTCCCTACCTTATCTCTATATCCAACACTGACAGGCTTGAAGATTCCTCCTCCTTGTTACAGCCACTTCCCCACATCCAGCTTGCTCATCCCACTGTGCCTCCCTGGCACCTATCAGTGGCACCTACTAGAAGCCCTCACAGTAGACAGACCAGTTCAGAAGACACCACATCTCAGCTCTAGAACAGCACATGCAGACAGAAGGCAAACTAAATGCCCAGGTCACTGCTGGAGAAGCCAGGAACAAAGCTGCATGGTTTACCAGCCAAGCTAAAGACAACGGAGGACAGGAACTCCAAACCACTCAAGATCTGGGTAAGAGGACTGCAGCTATGCAAGCAGCTGTCATTACTAAGGAAGCTGAGAAAAGAAAGAGCAGAGTTAGGAGTAAACTTGTTACAAGTGATGGCTCCTTAAGCCAGGAAGTGTTGCACTCACCTCAGTGTCCTCAATTCCTCTGGAACCCAGCCAGGTTTCTACCATGCAATGTTCCAACAACACTCCTCCAAAAGTGGACAAACAGCACCACCTCCCTTCCTGCTGCCTTTTGTGACCAGCGTGTGGTCTCAACGTGGTAGCAAAGGGCATCAGCTACACCACAGGTCTTGTAGGGAATCATGGAGGGTTCCCTGGAATACCTCATGGATGTTCCACATCTCTGAGGCTCTGCCTCCCTGTCTGAGCAGCCTTGTTTCAGCTCTCCGCTTTCTCTCTTTAAAAAGAGATGCTCAGTTCTGCTTTGCTAAACCCTATTTGGCAATGTGTCTAAACACACGCAAACTTAATTAGTTCAGGAGGGAGACTCGGCATTTGTGGTGACGGATAAAAGTAATGGGAAATGAGACAAGTCAGAGCTGGCAGGGAGTCTTCACTCCAGCCTCATCCACTGGCATGGTGCTAATCAGATGTGACGCCACACACTGCAGCACCCAATCGGCGATGGAGCAGCGTGATGTGCTACTCACCAGGCGGCTGCAGCCAGACTCCTGCTATCCATGTGCTTAGAAACACAGAATGCATTTTCTGCTTTGCCCTGAGGACGCTTCAGGATTGAATTCTGAAGTTAATGGTTTAAAAAAAAATTTTAAAAGGAAGAGGGAGAAATGAACCACTCTCAACAACCTCATGGCCAGGAGTGGAGTCTTCTTTTCCAGCTGAGTAGTGAGGGACAATCCATGCGAGAGACCACTGCAAACGGTGAATAGTGTATCTCCACTCCAGAACAGCATGTCCCTCTGAGCCAGCTCACCTCACAGCCCCTATGGCCTACCACTAATGGGGCTCATCTTTACCTCTATTTGCCTGCTGTAGGGCTCTGAAGAAAAAAAAAAAAAAAGCCACCCAACACTTCCAGGTTGCTCTTTCCATATGAACACCAAGTTAGGATGTCATTACCTGGGAATCTTGTCAGCCCACTGTGAAAGCAACGGAAAGATGGGCTTGGAGCAAAGATAACTGTTTCTCACAACCATCAACAAAGTGGTAAATTGGACTCACAACAGCAATACAGGAGTAAAGAACAGAGAAAATAGAATACACGAGAAACAGAAGTTTAGCGCAGCAACTGTGCTGGTCTCTAACAGACACTTAAACATGATATATAATGAAAAATAACTCACTCCTAATTTAAGCAACTAACACAGGAACTTGCTATATTTATGAGCTCTGGATACAGCCTGAGCAAAGACCGAGATTCTGACTCAAAAATTCAAATACCACCCCTCTGTCTCTGTCTGGAGGCAATTTCTCAGTACCACTAGTGCTTGTGCTGAGCTTTGGACCCCATATTTCATGTTTCACTAATTACACAAAGAAAAGGCAAGGAGCTGCCACTCTGCAAAGACTACTTGTCAGGGAAGAACTGGTGCTGATTGCTCCTAGACTATGTGCAGTTTATTTAGGCTTCCAGCTTGGGGAAACCAATGTCACAGTGAAAACCAAGTAACACTACTAACGAGTTGTGGCTGTCAGTTTAGGATGGGATGTGTCAAGCCCATGCTTTACTGGTGTGATAACAACAGGAATCTTTATCCAGCACCACAGGGAAATGAAAAGCTGAAGCAAGATTATACTAATCCAAAGGAATTCAGCTCTATAGGACACTGATCTGCAAACACTTTGGAGATTGAACTAATTTAATTTTTGGACATTTAGCTCCATTCTTACAATAACATTTTTAGGTTGTGGCCTAGCTATTTTTCTAACAAAACATGCACATACACCAACATATGCAGGTCCCAGTGCAGGCCCCCACCTGGTACTTGCCAGATATTCACCCAGCTGATGAAGATGACCTTAACGATAAGAACACCACTGGAGCATGCCAGACCTGGCTTCTATTCTTCTGCTCGTGTTCTGTTCCAAAGACTACTCTGTGATTCACATTGAATTACTGTGCCAAGATGACAGAAAAACCCTTAAATGCAGGAAGTCAGGTAAGGATCATCACTTGATCATTCACGTATGCACTTAGAAATATCCATTCCTTTGGAAAGTATATTGGGTAAAAGGCAAAACATCACAAAGCTCCAGTTTAAACTTTTCTTGGGGTTATGAAAGGCTTCACTCACTATAGGGAATATTCTAGGCAGTGATCTTGCACCATGCCCAGCACCCTCCTCTCTTCTGAAACAACTTTCCTCTCCCAATTATGCATGGCAAACAACAATTTCCCTAAGAAACAATGAGTAGGGACAGTTGGAGGCTTGCAAGGACAAAGACATATGCACTACAAGCAAGCATGGAGCAATAAAACCCAGGAAAATCTCCCTCCCCTCCCATACTCACATCACTTTCAAATCCCAGTCTCCACAGGTCACAAAAATCGACTTGACGCTGGGATCTAAGAGGCCTTCCTTTGCCATCCACTCGTCAACCCTCTGAAAGGAAGGCAAGAAAAGAGGATGAGTTTTGCAGAGACAGGCCGAGCCACAAGAGTTAAACTCAGATAAGCTGCTTGCAATCAAGAGAGAAGAAAATTGTGATCTTATCCAACCTCTCCCTCTCTCTCTTCTCTCTTTGCTTGCCATCTCAACAACAGCACGTTTGGACCTTTGAAGATTTCTGATAGGAGACATCAGGCAACCAGAGGAGAGATGATCTTATCAGACACTGCAGCAGCTCTGCTTGTGGAGGGATGAAAGTTGTGCAGCGTTAACGGGACGATACAACTGTGCTGTTACCTGGCATTTCTCCTCTCCCTGTACCAAAGAGGCTCTTAGGAAACATAACTTTTGTCCCCTCCAGTGAGGAGAAAAGACAGGTATATTGAGATGGCATCCCTCCCCTACAGCATTTCTCACATACACTAATTCATATAGCACCAGGGGGATATGGGAAGGGGAAAAAAATGGAAGGGCTGGGCACACACAGGCACTGTGTGGCAGTAACGAGCAAAGCCAGGTGTCACCTTCCTCTCCAGGCTGGATCCCTCTTTCCTTCTTACAATTCTGAAGAAGTGCTTGTTCAGGGTAGTGTGGATTTAAAGAGGATCCACTATTCCTGATCAGCTTCCCACAGGGAAAGACATTCTGGGTCCTCTTAAAAAATGGGCCATGTTAACCTGGAGAATGCAATCCACCTCAGGGACTAAGGAACTAACCTAGACTAGAAGCCCTGCATAGACACTTAGTCCAGCTACAACTAGCAGATGATGTGCCCAAAATCTTGCAGTGGCAGGCAAAATCAACTGTTATTATGCAACCTCATTAGCAGCATTTTCAATGCTTGAGCAACAGAAATCCCTCCTCTCTTCCCTTGCTTGACACCTTTCACTCCTGAGTAAACCAGCATGCCTCAGAAGCTGCCTGACCTGAATTTCATTTTAATCTAGAAACACGCTGCTGTATGAACACCTTTTCTGTCCAAATAAAAAAAATTTCTACATAAGTGTTTCCACACTCTAAGAAGCTTCCATAGAAACAGAATGAACCATTTTCTGGAATACTCCAGTGGCAATCTACATTCACCCATCCAGGCAAAGAGGGCTCTCCCTCCTGGGGGAAACATGCTCATGGGGGTTTGCATGGATGTGAGACGCCCCCTCTGCAGAGCACCATCTTCAGTCTCATGTCACCAACACAGCCTTTCCTGCCAGGGGTCAATGCTTCTTCCTGTGACTGTACAACATCCCCTGGAGTAAAACTCCCCAGAAAAGCAACATCCAGCTGCTCAGCCACACTCCCTTTGGCTGACAGGATCTCCCAGCCAGCCTCACATGAGCCGGGACAGCAGTGGTAACCTTTCTAAACTCCCTGATGTGAGTGCCCATCAAATGCTGTCTCCGTGGAGGATTTTAACACCTTTAATTTGATTTCCTCAGATAAACAATTGTTGCAATTATTCTGATTAGGAACAATTAGGTTACACAGCAGTGGAAATCCTGACAGAGATGACGCATCAAACACCAACCTGCAGCCCAAGTAGGCTCTGCTTGAGGAGGTTTCCTTCCCTATCTGACTACCAACAAAAGCTATTGATGGAGAAACACTTCCAAGCTAATTAAGCCTTAAATGCTCTAGGAATTCCACATTAAGCAGAAGGTATTATTAGGGCTGTATCTGCATTCACACATCCTTTAGATTAGATTTCAGAGGTATTTTCTTTCTATACTACATGTACTATTGAGCATTTAAATAGGTAGAAAAAATAATTTAATAAAGTACTGAGAGAGGGGAAAAAGAAATGAAAGCAGAATCTCCAGGAGCAGTGGTCTTGAGCAATGTCTTGGTGCTTTAAAACTGGCTCAAGAAAGAATCGCCTCTTCTCCTATCTACTGGCAGGAGTTTGGATATCTTGTCAGCACCCTTGACATGAACAGCTGGAGATGACAGATCAATGGTTCAATAATCTCAGCAGTGTGTCACCAGTGTGACAGCAAATGTTATTCTACTAAAGCTGTAATCATAGTCAAATTACGCGGTTCGATTCTCAGCAAGGGGAGGGTGCAGGGAAAGAGATGAAGAGGGGACTACAAGACCAGAGGTCAGAGTTTGAGAACTAAAGGTTACTCTGCTTACCTCAAGCACTTGCTGGAGGCTTGGCTGTCCATCCACCATGCCTTGAATAATCCCAGTCAGCTGAAACAGAGACAAACAGAAAGCAGTCACCAGAGCAGCACTCAAAAGATCGTTAGAGAGGTCTACTCTCCTGTCTATCTTTCTGCAACCAAAACATGCTCCTGTGACCCACAGGGGTGATGATGAGGAACCAGCCACAGCAGAGTGACCCTGGTAGCTCCCCAGCCACAGGCAAGGGCACAGCTCCATCCCAAACACAGAAATGTAGTGGGGCCCCTACCCACACAACAAAACTGCAAATTCTCAGCATGGCAGGATCCATTTGGGGAGCAGTGTCATGCATCAGCATGACGCCCTTTCTCAACATCCCCCTCAGCAGTTTTGGTGTTGCCTTGATGTACACAGGCACACAGGCACACAGGCAGTGGTAACTACCAAGGTCTCTGGACATTCCTCTGCTGTCACAGTGACACCACAATTTCAGTGTCAGATGAACCAAACAGAGAAGTATTGACAAGTGAGACCTGGAGTGGACCCAGTCATCCTCCCCTGAGCTGGGCAGACAGCATGTCCATGTTCCCATAGTCCATCACAGCATTCCTCAGCAGTTCAAAATTGTATTTAAAATAATGGAATGAAATCTGAAGAAAAGCACTTTCTTCCAGAGCCCTGTCTAGTCTGTTTTCCAGTAGGTTCCTTAGAAGAGGTCCTGCCAACAGATACCCCTACTGACTGCTCCTAGACTGCTCAGCTGTTCAAAGCTAAACACGGGCATTAAAAGATGCAGTCTCAGGGGCCTCTGCCTGTGTCTGCCCAGGAGAGCTTGAGGCACATGGAAAACAGATAAATTTTCTGTCTCCCTTCCAACTGACAAAACTGTCTTTTAACATATTGAATATTGGAGTTCAGTAGCTTGCCATCAATGCACCCAAGTAATTAAAAACATCATTATTAAAACAAGTGCACTATGGGATTTCACTTCATATGGCACTTTCCTGAAGCTACACATCTCACACATTTTCATAAAATAAAGGTCAAGCACAACCTAGAAGCATCCATGCCTCTGGAAGCCACAGCATCCAGTTGAGAGATACTGATGGCCACACCATCACCCAGGAGTAACTCTTCCACACAGACCAGCTCAACCTACTTGTACAACATAAGTCCTCTCACAAACCAGAGGGCTCTGCTTTATTAAGTATGTGGCAACTGAAGGAAGCTAAATGGTTTCTGTCTCTCAGTTTCTTTGGCTGCTTGGCTTACAGCACTGAACTTGGAGGACAGAAAAAGAAATTATATTAAACTCCAATTAAACTGTAATTACATTTAATGAATACCAAATACCTGACTCACTGAATAAACTGTAAGTGGAAAGATTATTCTCTCATAGTGACTCCCATGAAATGGCAATATATACCTTTTAGGGAAAGTATTTTAATTTTAAGAAAACAGAGTTCCTCTAGGTGTGTTTCTCAAGTTCATCAAGACATTATGAAGTGGAATTTTAGGAAAGTGGAGGGACATAGACACTCTTTTATATTTCAGAAACTGTTTTAATATTAATCTCTATTTTAATTGTGTTAACAGCTGCTACCTACAGACTTCCATGCTCTGAGAAGCAAATAGATCTGAGGAACTAATGCATGGCTCTTTAGAGCAGTTTTTAAAGCTCACTGGCATGGTTTTTGCTTTTCTTGCCATGTTTCTCTCCTTGTATTCTTCTGGCAGAGGTGGACAGCTCACCTATTGCAAAGTGCTGGTTCTGCCTTTCAGACAGCAGCTCTACCCAAATCTCTGGAAGTGACTGAAAGGTGTGTTCAGAAAGGAACAGAGAATAGTTTGTTTTGGAAGGGACCTTTAAAGTTCATCCAGTCCAACGTCCCTCACAGTGAGCAGGGACATCTTCAACTACATCAGGCTGCTCACAGCCCCATCCAACCTGACCTTGAATGTTACCTCTCTGGAACCCTGTGCCACTGTTTCATCACCCTCAATGTAAAAATCTTCTTTTGTACACTTAGTTGACTAGTTTAAAGTCATTATTCCTCCTCCTGTCACAATGGGGCCAAGCTGAAAAGTCTATCTTACAGGCTCTCATAAGTAATAAAAAGGTCACAATAAGGTCTCTTGGGAGTATTATCTTCTCCAAGCTGAACAACCCCAAAGCTCCCAGCCTTTCCTCACAGGAGAGGTGTTTCATCCCTCTGCTCATCTTCATAGCCCTCCTCTGAACCTGCTCCAAGAGGTCCAAGTCTTTTCTGTGCTAAGGATGACAGGCAACCTTTCACTATCTCAGCCAGTACTGATGCAAATGGTTTCTACCATTCCAGACACCCTCAGGACTGTATCTGTGGAGCACTGCACCCCTGATGCCATGGAAGGACAGGGTATAATGGCCTCATCCAGACATTTCCCATCAGGAGGAGAGAGGGATATGGAGGCAAATGCAGAGGTGCCACCAAGAGTCACTGCTTATTCTTGCCCAAAACTCCTTCTGTCCTTCCCTGCCAGGCTAGCAAAGCACCAGCCTGTCTGTACAAGGACACATTGCCAAGCATACACACACAAGATTCATGCTGCAGAAATCACACACATGAATACAAAGGAATGTATCTGCTCCATAGGTACATTTAAATACAGGTCAGAGTGCTCAAACTGGACCATATTTCTACTCTCTCATCCTTTCTGATACTTTTTGTTATCAGTTATGTCCATCTGCCACATCCAACCTAGTGCATTGGATCTCTGCAGCATTATCTGGTCTTGCAGCTTTGAAAAGTATAAAACATAAAACTGCACAATTGTAAAATTTCACTGGTTATCCCAAGCAGCATGAGGTACTTGGGAACATAAGCAAGCTATAATGCCTTTATCTTTTTGTATTTTTATTGTCTATTCCTTCAGGAAAAAAATCAATAAAAATTAGTAATAAAAAGAGAGCCAAGTATCGTGAAAAGATCTGTACAAGCACCTTGCATGTAGAGGGAACCTCTCCTTATGCTCCTGGCAAGAACTTTCTTGGGCACCAGAAAAATCATCTGCATCTTCCAAATGGCATGATGGGCTTTATACAACTAGTAACACCTAAGCATTCAGCTCTCCCCTCACAATAACCAAGGTTCATGACCTGTTGTTTTACAGAAGCAGGTCTGGAGAAAGGGGATGAGACGAGGTCTCAGAGTGAGCCAGCACTGGAAGACAGCTCCTGGCCATTGATTTGGGGAGTTGGAGAAACATCCTGTAGCCAGGGGAGAGCACAGACACACCAAAAGGTAAGCAAAGAGATGTCTTGAGGAAGACAACAAGCTCTCCACTCTTCCAAGTACCCTTCCCATGCTGTGCTGCTGTCTTCAAGAAGGAAGAGTGATGGAAGAGGTAATCCAAACCCAAGGAGTAGTGTCAAGCAACCCCAGTAACCTTTCCACACAGTCTACACCAAGCAGTTCTACTGCTTAGCAAAGGCAGAGGGGAGAGAGGAAATCAGCAGCACAGCAGACAGGCTCCCATATAATGTCAACACCAGTGCTTTTGCTAGAGAGTTTATCTGGAAAATCATCGTATTTCTACTCCAAGACAGCTTGCTGATTACCTAAGCACTTGTCTCTGGTGTACCATCTGATAATCAGGCCTGGTCTTTCTTTGTAGACAAAGAGGCAAATAAATCTCAACCTTTGTAAGTAGAGGTGCCTAGACAAAGCCCTTTACTGGCATTTAGCAAAATTAGTATTTTTCAGAAAACATAAACCAGCAGAAAGTCAATAACAAGTGCTGGAGCAGTTCAGGCAGCAGCTCTGCAAGAGCACATCCTGGCTGTGACCCTGGGGTCTCAAGAAAACTTGCACCAGTGGCACAGGGATGATCTCTGCACCTACCTAGTAGCACCCCACTGTTTAGTAAGGTTCACCAGTGGCTCTCAGGGTAGGGTTTCAAATTCAGCCCCATACATGGGCCCCAGGAACAAGCACACCTCCAGCCACGATCCCACTCTTGGGGATCTGCAACAGGCCAGGGGACTGCCAAGCCAGGAAGGATAGGGGCCATGCAGGGCACTAAGTAGCAAGGGGTACCATGTGGGGGTGACCAGGAGCCAGTGACATTAAGGCTAGGATTAAAACCAGCTTCCTAATCCATGCTGTTAATAACAGAGGACTTGCCAAACCTGGTAGTGCAGCCTTTTTGTACCATTGATACACACAGGTGGGGATTCTGCAGTCATTTTGCCTGCTGGCCTCAGTACTGCCCATTTTCACCCAACTCTGGACATGATGCCAGACTGAGGTTCATGGCAGAGTCTGTAGCAGAATCCTGACCTGGGACACCTGTGCCCATCCTGCAAAGCACAGCCATCACAGACACACAGACACATTCAGCTTCACTTGCTTCAAGGCTCCACACAGGAGACACAAACACCTCGTCCAGACCTCCAAGAGCAAGAGAAAACCAAGAAACCATCATTGCAGTGCAGGAGGTCTAGATGGGCTGACTGTTGGTCACAAGGTCATCATCTCTGAATGTCCCTACATTGCAGCAGGCTGGAGGCTCCATTCAGCTCAAAGCAGAACCACAAGCACACACCAAGCAAGTCATGCAGACTCTTGTGCAAGAACAGAGCTGCAGTCTTTAGAAACAGGGGAAAGGATGCAATAGAGAAATTTCCAGAAAAAGGAGTTTTGGTGGGAGTTAATGATAAAACTTCTCTCCAAAATTTAGGTGACTTGCAAAGCCGACATTTTGGGCTCAGCTCTAGAAGATAACGTCTTTAGCAAAGATCAGGTGCAAGCTGTGAGATTTATCACATTTGTACAAGCATATGTCCAGCAAGTCTCATGGGGATAAGGACAGCCAAAGTAGTTGCCCAGCCTTCTAGCATTAAGGTTGCAAAACCATTTCCATTATAACCCTCTGTTCTCACACATTTATAGGTTTCTGAAAGCTCTTCTCTGGGGAATAATGTTTCTGGGCTTAGTCTTTTTTTTTTAAGTTTAAATAAAATACCTTCACATGGTTTGGAGTTACAGCAGAATAAAAATAAGTATTTGTTTTTACAACGTGAAAATATGGAAGGGGCTGGTTGGTTCTGGAGGGGACACAGAGGAGTCATTTTTCATCAGGCTAGTACAGGTGGGACAAGCCCTCCACAGACTTAAACCTGTAGCCACAGAGGTAGGGGAAAACACACCATGGTGTTGATGACAAGACAGGGACAGAATGAAGAACTTGAATACACTGATTCCCACAGTCAGTATTTTAGTGATTGTGCTGGCCAAAATTGAACCATTGGACTGACAGGAAAAAAAGCTCAAAGCAAAAGGAACTTAAAGTTTCTTTTGATGATTATGGCAAGGAGGAAAAACACACTTGGAAAAACAGATAACTTTTTCAGTTGAGTAGAAAACCAAAACCACCCCAAATCAACAACAAAACCAAACCCCTGCTCCTCAACTCCTTTGAACCATCAGGGATCACATTTAGCACCTTCATTCCATATCTGAGGAAAGGTAGCCATAGCTCAAAAGCAGCTGTCCTCAGCAATGAGAGTAAGCAAGTAAAGAGCAATCATTTCAAGTGGCCTGCAATTACAACACCAAAATGAAAGTCTTAAAAATGCAAACATGAATTATCCTACCACTCTGAAGGACTCCCCAGATCCTAACATGTAGGCCCACAGTGCCTCTGAACCACACATCTGCACAGCACTGTCTTTCCTCAGTCCATGCTCTCTTCGACCTTCTCCACCACAGAGGAGAACAGCAAAATTTCAAGAGCTCATAAAGAGGTTACAGGATTTTGAACATCAGCTAACACAAGTGTGTTTGTTTGGTGATCACCCAATTGAGACATTTTTTAGCTGTAAATACAATTATCTTAGTTAGCAGATCACAGCTAGAGTTATTTATGAATCCAAACTGATGTCTTTACACATTACTGCAATAACAAAAAATTATTCTCTTTCTCATTAACTCAAGGCTGGCATGACACACTGCCTTGCAGCTGCACCGTGAAGAGGCGACCTGAGTCCCTGGTGCAATGGAAACCTGCTTCCCAGAGAGACTCTTGGAGCACCAGGGAACCTTTGCACTTTACCTCTGTACAGAAGGGCGTAAGCTGGGGATGCACCACAGGCTGAACATACATGTGAAAGGTGGATTCGATCTCCATCGTCCTGCCATTCAGCTTCAGGATAGGGAATTCGATGATTTCCTGAATAGGGCAAAAAGAAAAGCAGCTGTTCATTTAAAACAAACAAGAAATTAAGATGGAAATGATCCCATCAAGCAAGGTAGCTTGATAATCCCAAACAAAAATAAACTCAACACAAAGCTCTGCAGAAGTGGGAAGGTGGTGCCACAGTACCGAGCACACCCAACACCACCAGAACAGACGAGGATGGTGCCGATGCTCATCGCAGCAGGGACAGGCTGCAAGGAGGTCTCTGTGCTCAGCACTGCAGCTGCACCCATCATTGCCTAGGCTGAACCTAAGGAAGGTGGTCTCACACCAGTCCCATTTGCTACCCAGAGAATATGAAGCTGTACTCACAATGGGCTCACAGTTGTTTAGCAAGGACATCGCAGGGACTGTGCCCTCCCCAAGACCAGTCTCAACCTTTCCAGCCCACCATCCTTTTAGAGGACACCATCACACAGACAACAGGGACTACTGCATGAAGCACCTCCTTCTCTGGAGAGGCTGAGGAGGACTGCCCTCCTCCAACAGACTAGGAAGAGGAGCTGAAAGCTCCCCCCAAATCCATCCCTATGGGATACAGCACAGTAGCAAGCCCTCCTTCATTTTCCTCTTTGTAGCCAATTTATGCTGATAGGGAAATAAAAACGTTCCTTCATCAGAAGAATGTTCAATTATTTGAATAATCAGCAATCAAAAATTTACATGAACCTGTTAATAAAAAGTTTAAACAAATCCAGTTGCGATGGATTTCTCAATTATTAAAAAATATACATGAAATTAAAAAAGCCATCCACTGAATAAAAGCGATAAAATCCTTTGTGTTCACCCCCCTCCTTCTCCATTCCCTTTCTTCCTTCTAGTTTAATGTAAGAGGAGAAGTGACAATTTGTTTGGTGTCTTTAAAGAATAATTTGTCTATGTTATTTAATAGAGATCCATGGCACCAAGGTTCTGGAGTGCAAATGAGCCTGCTGAGTGATATCCATGCAACAAGCCTCTCAAATCACTTCTAGAGAAAAACAGAGAGAGGGAGAGAGAATAAAAAAAATATTGCTTTTTAATATTCAAAAACAGTTTGCAAAATTTAATCAAAGCAGAGCAAAAGCTAACATTTTTACCACTTTGACATTTTTATTAGTGCTTTCATAAATTTTTAAAACATGAATGGAATTAGTTTAACAACAAGAAAAAAAAAACTGCCTGAAAACATCTGGAAGAGACAAATAAGAAATAATAAAAAATGGGAAAAAAAACCCAACTCCTGTGAGTAAAATTAGCATGTGAAAAATGCAGCCGCTGCAGAGGAACTAACACACTTTTTTGGAGCATGGTTGCAACCCTCATGACCTGCAGGCGGAAATTATGGTGAGGTTACACATATGAGCTGATGACATCACCACCCCACCAGGCAGCAGGAGGGCAAGAAGCTGGGTGGGTAAATGGAAACAACAGATAATTTAAATAGCCAGGAGAAACACCCAATTTCCATGGTGGGCAGAGCCCAGAGACAGAGCAGAGCAGCTCCCCAGTCCAGCAGGGACACAGCCCAGACCAGGGCACATGGAGAGCACGTGCTGCTGAGATGGAAAGTTAGAAAAAAATGTAAAAATCAAATAAAGTGTTAACAGTGTGGAAGTGCCCAGGTGTAGACATTGAGCAGGGAAGCTGCACAGGAGGCATGGCTTAAGCATTTCCTCACGGTCTGCCGTGCCACTCCCTGTGCACGCTGTGCTGGATGAGCCAGAGTGGATGGATGGGCACATCCTTCCTTACTGCCATACCACCCCACTGGGAGTCACCAAGTTTTCCCAGGAAAGAGAGCAAATTTGGCCCAGGGGCTCCAAGGGAAGGAGAAGACACATGCCAAACACTTGAGTATTAGCCAGTTTGCCTGTTGTGGTGCAGCCAAACTCACCAGCTTCAGCCACCCAAGAGGACCCATGGAAACCCAAGAGAGTAAGAAATGCTGGATACAGCTGATCCTCCCCTCAAAAGGGCCACCACAGACAGGCTCTGAAAGCAGCAAACTTCTGTTCAGAAGGAAAACAGACTGCGAAGTTTGAAGTCAAAAGACAGGCTGCCATAATAGAGCCAGACTTAACCTCAGAATAATACCATTCCATCTTTCAAATGGGTCTGGGGCATCTCACTGCCCCTTAGGCCCGCATCCCACCCAGATGGTGATCATGGAAGCAGGAAAGCTCACGGCAAGGCAGGGCAAACATTTCCCTTTCCAGAGAGGGACACACACCGGCTGGATTTCATAGCAGGGCTGTGTGGCAATGCTGGAAGGTACTCTAAGGGACCACAAACATCCTCAGTGGCCATCAAGTGGCTGGATGCAAAGCGAGACTGAAAGACAGCCTGCTGCTGATCTGATACACAAAGGTGTCCTTGCCTCCCAGAACCAAAGGCAAAAAGCACTTCCAGAAGGGTCGGATTAAGACAGATGGAGGAAATAAAAAGGCATACTTAAAAAATGTGGAAAATTTAACAATATCCAGAATTACTGTAGGTCTGTGGGAAGTGCATGGCCAGGAGCAGGGGTGGAACCCCAGAGGCAGCTAGAACATCTTAGGAGAAAGTGCAGCCACTCTCTTGGGGTTACTGGGTCAGTTTTTGAAACAAGTGGTAAGGAACCTTTCCCAAAAGGCTGTTTATCTGCACGCTTCCTATAGCGGAGATTTTTCCAGTCTCTGGCAGTGTTTGCTCCACTGGTATCTAAGGCAACAGATACCAGCCCCATGAAATCAGCCCCACTCCTCACTAACGACGTTAGCCAGTCCTGCAATGAAATTTAACCTGTGACACTGCTGTACTTTTCATTTAAACTTTCATTTGGAGAGAAGCAGTGTTTGGAGACCCTGCAGTTTGTCCTGCTAATAAAGACAAGTGTTGGGACCTTTAAAGGTGCCATTCATCTTTTGCCTTTATTAAATTCAATTTTCTTAAGCCCATGATACATCATGAAATTAAGAGTTGACATTCCTGCAGAAACAAAAATATCTATCAAACATAAACAGAAAGGGGGGAGAAAAGAGGCCTCTATTACCAAGAATTTATGACTTAAAGTAGATCTGTTTCCACTTTTTTTCTCTCTCTCTTTTTTTTTTTTAACAAGCATATGGTTTGTTTTAGATATCTGAAATGTTATTACAGATCTAGAATTTCATTAGTAATTATTATGAAACGGTGAGCACTTAGACACTCATACACACAACCCCCCAAGAGACTGTGATGCAGGAAGGCAGCCGGGTGCTCTCTCATGTTTCACAGCAGCCCAGTGAGCTCAACATGCTCAGCTCCATCTCCACCATTCAAGGACCTTCACTGCTTCTTCCAGGCAGGAAAGGTGGAGGAAAGCAGCATGAGGGAGTTAAGGGCAGAGATTCACTGACACTTCCTTTCTTCTATCAGAGCCTGATCATCCCTAAGTGTTACCTTGAGATCCTCACATATAACCACTCCAACACTGAGTAAATGTTCCAACTTTGGCAGTGATTTGTGCCAGCAGCATTTGGGGCTTCTAAGCTTTCCCTCTGCCTCCACCGCAAGCTTTTCCTTATAGCACAACCAGGAGTTATGGATGTGCTAAAATAATGCTGAGGGTGTCCAGAGGCTGCAAATAGCCGCAAGCTACCAGAAGAACAAATGTACTCATTTGAATTTTGCGAGCACTGCAATTAGGTATTTTATTTAGCACTGCAAAGTAACTTGAAAGGAAATCCAGGATTCAAACCACCACCAATAAATAAGCGGCTTTTTATTTTCCTTTCATTGTCAGAGAAGTTGAACATGTTTTCTGTTGAGAAATTCTGCACAAGGCTCCCAATTACAGGCATTTGCATTTATATTGTTGGAACACAGAGCTTCTAAAATCAATATTAACACGCTTAAAGAAAAAAACATCAGCACCCTGTCCCTCCCCTCAGCTGTGCCCCCAAAGACAGTAACAATAGGAACCTACAGAGCCAGAGGCTTATACAGATCCATTACCAGGTCCACTCTCTTTATAACACTCCTACATTTACTATTTCAAGGTACTCCAAGCAAATCTATGTGACAGTTTCCTCAGAACTTTTGTCCTTCTGAAAAACCAAGGGTTTAAAAAAAAGTTCCAGGTAGAAGTCTCCTGTTCAACCTGGCTGTCCCTAGCCAGTGGGTTGAGCAGCAGCAGGGTAACTGTGCACTGGCTAGGGACTTTCTTCTAAGAGGGATTTGAAAAATTCTTAATGGCATGTGAAAGCACTGCTATAAACCCAGCCCCTCCTTACCCAGTTGTCCTATATGAAACTCCCTTCCCTTTAACACCAGAGCAGGGATGCATCAATTCAGCTGTCTTGATCTTCTTGCTAATAAAAGAAATGAACAAGCACAAGACTATACTTGCTAAACAATTTCCAGTCAGAGAAGAAAGCACCTGAAATTACCCTAATTCCCATAGAGCAATCTTTTTGCTTATCCTTTTTCCTTATCATTATAGAGAAAGAACAAAGTGCCCAGCAAGAGCATCCCAGCTCTCAAAACCTTTTAATCCAGACGCCTATGTACAAAGTGGACAGGGCATGCTTCAGGACACAGAGTTATATATTTGAGGAAGACTGTATGGCCTATTCAGTTCAAAAACTACCAGAGAATAATTTATCCCTCACTCTAACCCCCATGTGAAGAAGTTTAATAAACACAAGAATAAAAGATGCCCATAAAAATCAGAGCTGACTGTTCAAAATGCAATAAAAACAAGCAGAGGCTGTTGAGAGAAACAGATTTTGTCTGATAAGGAAAAGCATAAAACTTCTTACCAAAATAACCGTTTACACCTTCAAAAAAGGTAAGGGCAGAAGAGGCAAGGGAGTGTCTGTGAAGGGACAGAGCTTAGCACCAGCTCATTTTGTTCAGGGATGGTTTCCCCCCCTCTTTAAAGAAAAAAAAAGTCATTTTATGCACAAGGAGCTTATTTCTTAAACAAACACTCGTGTTTTTGATTTACACCACGGGCTGCTCCTAAATAATTTATGGCGGGTTAAATTTATTGCACAGCCCTGGCCGGCTGCAAATTCGAATTGCCAAATAATTAGATTTTAGGGCAATGCTTATAAATTATCCGCCGATTTGTCCGGACTTGTTTGTCAGTTGCTTTGTGCTTCGGGTCATCTTTGGCATTTCGCTGTTTGTGTTTTAATTGCTGATTTACACTTTGACAGATGAGAGTTGATGCCTCCAAGATCGGGGAGAGGCTGTGGGGGCGTTGAAGAGCAGAGAGAATCAGAGCTTTTAAAGCCTTGTGATTTTCTTTTTTTTTCCAAGGCAATTAAAATCGAAAAGGGACATAGTAAGGACAGCACTAGCCTAACAGATCTGCCTCCCCAGTTTCCATCCTCTGCCTTAATTATTATTTTAACTAAAGCCATTTCCAAGTGAGCAGCCTTGCACTGGCCCTCAGGGGCAGTAACCAAGATGACCTCATAGGTCTTTTCCCCACTTCTAAATTTTTATTAAACTAACCAAAACAAGTACCATAAAGCCAACACCTCTCCAGTGTGGAACAGCAGGACTTCTGCTGAATCAGGGCTATGCTGGCTTTCCAAAGGATGTCTGCCTGCACACACACTGTGGAGCCTCTCAGCGCCTCCGTCCTGGCTAAGTTACCCTGTGTACTGATTAAACCTCTCAAAAGGTCTTTGGGGAAACAGCTGACCTCCAAATCTCTTTTTTCCATCACTACCTAGCTTAAAATACACATAATCATACATCTAACAAATTGATAAATTTAAAAGTACTACTACATCCTAGAAAAGCATGAAGGGAAATACACATCAAAAACAAAACACAAGAGAACTGGAAGGCATATGGGAAGATCATGAAACACTGGGATAGGATGACGTGAAGAATAATTCTGCTGCCTGACCATTGATTATCCAATGTTTCTTCTTCCCCCTGCTTTCAGGTGAATCACACTGCCTACCCCCAACACTCAGGTACTGAAGCCCAATGTCAAAGGCTGGATTTCCTCAAAGATAAATTTCGAGTTGCATTTTGGGTTCTGCACTGACATCAAACGTGGCTCTTGTTTCCCAGTGCTGCCTTACAACTCTGAGGGTGAGGGACCATTTCTCTTTCTTTAATAGAAGCTGAAATCCCCATCTAATCACATGCCTCCAGGAGATTCAGCTTTAAAAGAGACATCTAGTCCATGCACCTGCCTGAGGG
This sequence comes from Agelaius phoeniceus, assembly GCF_051311805.1. Lineage (NCBI taxonomy): Eukaryota > Metazoa > Chordata > Aves > Passeriformes > Icteridae > Agelaius > Agelaius phoeniceus. The sequence continues at coordinate 28,042,859 of NC_135272.1, forward strand.
CAGCATCATCACCCCCTAAATAATTTCTGACTTTGTCTAGGCTGTTTTTACCGACTCCAATAAGAGAGACTCACATACTCCCCAGGCAGTCACTCTATCCTCCTGTTTCATTAGTCTTATCATAGGAAAGTTTTTCCTAATGTCTAATCTGAATTTCCCTTGCTGTTGTTTAAATTCCCAACTGCTCTTCATACCCACAGCAGACACAGGCCAGAACATTGCCTTTCTCATTTTTGCAACAACGACCTCATCTTATATACCTCTCATCACTGCATTAAACATAACCCCAATGCCATCCAGCCTGCACTCACAGCTGCCTTTTCCTGTGATCACCCCTGCTCACACTCACTGATTGTCTTATTCACTCTCTTGAAATAGAATCTTTTTTTTTCTTCTAAAGAGTATGGAATACAAAGTGAAGTACTTCATCAGCGCAAGTCCCTTCTTACAGGGCCAACAAAAGGAAGATCCACGTCTCACAAATGACTCTTTTCTCCTAAACTTACCACTGTGGTCCTTGGGAGTTTTTCATGGCTGCCATTGCACCTGAAATCTTGACAGCAGGCTCACAACCCTTGTCCTGCCATTCTTAACAAAACTTTCAGTAATCATTTTCTCCCAGGCTGGTTCCTACCTCTCACCACCAGCATCATCTTTCCCTGCCAAAACTCACTAAGCTATTTTGATCTTTCCAGCAGGACCCAGACATCAAGAGTAAGGCAGAATCTCCTTCTTTTCACACATGGGATGAGAAATATAAACCATCAGACATCAGCACTTCAATGTGTTTCTTCAAGCACTATTGACATATATTTAACCACCCAGAACATCTCTACTGACACAGCCAACAACAATTTAAGCTTGACAGTTTGGGGGAAGTTTAGCACTCAGACCAAGTTAAAAACAGCACACACACACACATTTCCAAGTATTACCTTTCCACTGCAAGATGGCAACTACACTATATCCTTTTTCACATCCACTCCTCTCTATGGCAGACAAATAGCCCGTGCAGTCCCTGTTGCAGAATTATCAGATCATTTCAAGTCCCAACCTCTTCACCTGATATTGAGCAGGACAAATGATCAATGTTCCCAACAACACTAAAACATCTGGGATGGGTAGAAAGGGCACATTAGTGCATGTAAATGAATACCCAGGGTTTTACAGACATCACAACTAGCTGCTGATGACAGCACATTTCTGCCTGACAGAAAGGAACTAAATAATGTTATGAAGAGTTATTTTGCCAGCTAACAAGTGCACAGATCAACAAAGATAACACAGGGATGGTTGCACAGCAAGCTTGGCATAAAGGGGAAAAAGCCCACAAGATTTAAGCATGTCCTGTGTCCTTCTCACTAAAAGAGCTGAGTTGCATTGCTTCTTTATCAGGAAGGTTTTGTTCAAAGCTAAGACAAGACCACTTTAACACAGCAAAGACAATTTCCCAGGAACCACGGCAGTCTGAAAAGCATCATCCCCAAGTAGCACTAGCTGGGCACTATGCCATGAAAGAATACTGCCTAGTTTTCAAACATTATGTTGGGAGTGATGCAAAATACTTCCCATGCCTCAGAGGCTGTGAAAGAGCAGCAGGCACACACAATCATCCACAATCACACTGGGCCATGCACACAGCAGGACAAGCACAGCAAATATACAAACCTGGGACACCCATCCCCTTCACTTCAGAAATGCACATGATGGGAGTATTTCAAGAAGCACACATAGCCCTCATCAGTGGCTTTATGGAGAGGCAACCAATCCAGCACACTTGCACATTCCTGAGCTAGCTTGGATCTTTTCCTTTCAGGGTGACTGCCACTCAACTACTTTCTGCTGTAACAACAAGTCTACTTAACTTTGCAACTTGTCACCTAAACGATGTGTAATGTTTGCACAGCTAAGGATACAGTGTTCAAACAGCACAGGTGGGAAATTGCACGCAGGGATGCATAACTGATGTGGGGTCTCTGCACACTGTGAGGGAAAGGGCAACATGACTGATTGCTTTAAAGTAGTCATCTCATCAGCCTGTCAATAGCCAGCCAAAAGCTGAGCAGGTTAGGTCAGGTTAGGACTGCAGCCATTGGCCACCCGAGTGCCTTGGTATTTCAGAATTGTTGCTATAATAATGCTGGGTTTATATCTTTAAATAAAACATTGCTTTGATTTTTTTTTTCGTGCATCAAATGCCTTGCCTGGTGGTCTTATGGTTGTGCTCTCCAGGAGACTTGGGTTCAATAACTGTTCATGTTCTCTAGCTCATCAGGTTTAAAATAAATACTGCTAATTCTGTTGCCTGAAGTCATAACCCACCCTGTCAGATTGATATGGGTCACAGCAAGGTTGTCCCCACTTACTGGGAGAATGAGGGAGGTCTCCAAGTGCAGGTCTGACACCAGGTGCAGTGCAATCCTCTAAAGCTACAAGGCCTAAAGAGGTTTGTTCAAAATCTCAATGCAAACAGGAAAATGCATTTGAAAGGGCTTTTATATGAACTGTTTCCTGCCACTCTAGAAACTTAAAGCATTCTGATGTAAGAACAATAGCAAAATAACAGCCATAACTGGCAAAGAGGTGATAAATATATACATATTTACTTACCTGTAGTAAAAAAAAACCAATACTTTTAAGTCACCATGTTACATGTATTTTAACAGCATTTCTCTAGAAACAGCATTGTAAGAAGCTGAATGGAGAAGTAGGTTATTAAAACTACACCCAAGCCCAAGATGCATGAACATAGGTAATTACAGATTAATATTCTACTGTAATACTTATGCTGAGTTAAAGTTGCCATGGGAAACAAGCCTGAATTTCTTTATTTTTCAGCAACTCATGATCATCCTCAATAAAGGTTTTGGCAGGTGATTTCTAGTGCATTGAGCTTAACAGCCACACAAAAACAGTGCAAGATGAAAGCTGCTACATGGGGATGTCTAGATAGAACAGGCAGGCACAGATGCACATAGGTCCTCTATCCACCTCTGGGTAGGATTGTGACAATGTCTGTTACTGTGTGAGACACCTGCATTCCCATCCTGGCCTTCAGCTGGGATTGCCTTGATTCAGTCTCCACGGAAAACAACATGGAAAGCACACAGAAAGTACCTTGCAGCCTGCTCCCCAGCAGATGAGCGATCCCTCCATCGCCTCTTCCTGCAGCAAGTTTGTGATTTCAAGGACACATTCCTCCTACAAAGTACCTTCAGGTATGGCTCCCAAGGCAGCTTCCCTATCCTCTATCTAGTCATCCTACACAGAGAGCTTGGCAGGGACTGCACATCTGTTGATATGGCCTAAATTTGGTGGAAATTAGCATCCATTCCCATTACAAGGTCAGTCTATAAATCACAGCAGCTCAGGAGCAGAGAGACACATGACTCAGTTGTCCCTGCTGCAGTAACAAGATCGCAGATAGAGCAGGACAGGCAGCTGTACAGAACATCACAGCCACTCCAGCTGTACCTGCCCGTGACTGGGAGCTGGATGTGAGACTGATGTTCAAGGGAAAACACATGTAATGCTCTTTTACAGCAGCACTCAAGGAAAGGCACACTGAATCTGATATAACCTTCTCCTGCATTTGTACTAAATATTATCTTACAGAAAGACTGGCTCCTATTTGTTAATACACTTTTGCCAGTCACCATATGTACTGTGATCATCCAGATTTGCTTGAACACCAAAAATAAATTAGTAACTGAACATCTGCTTAGTCTGTGTCAGTGTTTATGGTTTTATGTTGAAATGGTGAGTGGTGTTTTATATTTATTAGTATATCCAGTTTTATCTGACAGCAATTATAATTAAAAATTCTCCCAAAATAACAATCTAAATGCATGCTAAACAGAGTTGAAGTATCTAGGATACACTAACAAAAAAATCAAGATATTTTCACATTTAAAAAGTACTGTTTAGGAGGACACAGAAAACACTGGCTGTAAACAATTTATTCTTCTGCTTCTGGTCACAATCTTCTTCAGCAATAAGAAGATCTGAACATTTCATATTTTCCCTTTACAGAGAGTTTGAAAGAGGCCAATTACTACTTCCCAAATGATTGCCAATTTGAATGAATCTGAGACAATGAACACCTGAAAAAACTGACATGAAAAAACGCAACTTTATCATTACTGAAAGCTCATTTAGCAGCTCAGCTACTCCTAGATCCAGCTCCTTCCAGCAGGTCAGAGATCTGATGCTCTTCTATGCTTCCAGGCAGCAGACATACAGAGCTTGAATTTTATTTGATTTTCATTTAAGTGGCCTTAATAAATTAGAGTAGAGATTAACATCATATATAGAAGGCCAATTTCAAATTCAGCTTTGAACAGATCTGATTTCTACTGTCAGACTTTTTATATTTAAAACAAATAATTTATTTTCATCTGCTTGGCTGAAGTTGAAGGCAAGATACTTGGCTTGCTGACTGAAAGAGGCACACCTTCTTACTGCATTAGTAAAGGCAGCCACAGATCTGAGTCTGTGGAGTTGCTTAACACAGTCACTGAAAGCACTGACCATCATAAACATTGGTGTCTACAAGGACGAAGGGACAAAAGAGCAAGACTCCCACTTATTAATGCATCTTCTCATGAAGCTAAAGCTCCATATGTATCCAGCTCTATGGGCTGACAGTGTATAAAAGCAGGTACTTATAAACTCTTATCAGACAGTAAAAGAAAAAACTCAGAGCTGAAAAATGAAATACACCACCACCGTTCAGGGTCCACTGACCTCCACAGAATGACAGCTCCCAGCTGACCCCAGTGGGCTTCGGATCCCATTCCAAAGGCACAAGGTAAGCTTTAAAGAGATGCGAGAGGCCAGCCATAAACATCTCTTGCTGCCAACCCCTAATGACCTTTGGCTGGCTAAAACACTACATGACACAGACTGTGCAGTTAAAACCCCCCACACCTTCTTTTCTCCCTGGGATGGTCCCATTATTCATGCATACATCCAGAAAGCCAATAAAGCTGAGCGGTTTCTATGTGTATATAAACAAGCACTGATGGAGGGGCGTATCTTCTGAAAGCAGTCAGAAGTCAGGGCTGCAAGGATGCTCCCGTTCCTTTGTGGGTATAGGGCAGGGAACATGAAGGACCCTCGATGCCTGACACAGGAGTGAGTGGTAAAGCACAGGGCAGTGGGCACAAGGCACTCAGACAGCAGTCTCAGCCACCAGAGCCACAATGCAGATGGCTTCCCAGGGGAATACCACTGTCCTTGACCCTCCTTGATCCCCATTACAGAGGCCATAACACGAGACCTCAGAGAGAGATCGGGCAATGTGAAAGGGAATGGAAATGAAGGGGTCTTCAGGGCTCACGAATGAGCATGAAGGACTTCCCCAGGGATAAAGGCAGCAAGGCTGCCAGTTACAGAGGAGCACGAGTAAATACAATGGGAGGGGGGAGCAGATGTGGCAGTCACACATCTTAGTGTACATAAAAAGATAGCTCTTTCAGTAGTTTCTTGTAAGAAGCCAGAATATTTTTAAGAACAGTGAGTGAGAAATGTGAAATGTGCTGTATGGTGGCAAGTGAACTCTTGCAAGATTTTTAGGCTGAACTGGCTAAACTTACAGCTATGCCTACCCACTTAAAGTAACGTGGATCACAGCTTAGCTTAGCTCTGTATACACAGCCTTCTCATCAAATCCCACTGCATCTGAATTTCATTGTATCTAAACTTCTATTTTGCAGGTATTAAAATAAAAGCAAAAAAATTATCAGTATCACAGTGAAGATCAGCACATGACCATTTCTAGCTCCCAGCTCTGACCTCAGACCAAACCTCCAAAACCTGTCTATCAATCCTGCAGTGAAAGAGTCTGTCACTAAAACTTTGCAGAAAACATCACTGAAATGCATGGCACAGTTTGCTCACCATGACATACAGCCTAGCAGTGAAGAGGACAAAAGCCATGCTGGTCAGCAAAGACATAAGAGATATGTTTCCAGATTTTGGCAGGCACCTTCAGCCTTTCCAGCTACATTGAGACCCATGTAGTAAAAGTAATTTCTTTATTTGTCAAACTAATTTGTTGGTGAGGATGTGAGGGACTGACAGCCCTTTCAACACATTATATGATACAGACAGGCAACTGAACACAGCAGACTGGAAAAACAACACTGAAGAACATCTCCACCTTAAAGGTGCTATCTCACCAACAAAATATATAGCAGATCTGCATTGGCCCAGACCATTACTTTCCCTGGCAAGGACTTGGGGACAAAGCTCCTTAAAACAGTAGTAATCATATTCCACTCATGCTCCTTTTTACTGCCAGCTGTAAACTAGCTCCACATGCATCATGGTTTTGCATCAAAATGTGCACAGACCAAGCCCATATCCAAAGGGACAAGGTAGATCCAATTTACAGCTTTGACAGGTCTGTGCACCCGAGGCAGAGCATGCAGGAAATAGCCTGATATCTCACTTGGGGAGTGCTTAAGAGCCTGCTAGTAGAACTGGATGCAGAGCCACAACAGCCTCCCACAAAGAGCCAGCCAAAGAGCAGGGAATTTGCTATCCACTTTTCAAGAAACACAAAGGACAGGCAGCACCCACCAAGGCACTACTGAGGAAGACAGGAGTCAAGCTTGATCCCAACTCGCACCAATCCTTTGTTAGGACAAGTGCAAGGGAAACACAGCGGCACTGGGAAACGCACACACTGCACTGAGTCACTTCAGTAATGAGGCACCACACTAAAAACTGCTTCAGCCTTTCATATAGTTGAAACAAAGCAAAAGGAACTTGTGACCCAATGCAGGTATTACTAACATATGCAGACCAATTACTTTGCAGAGGAGGCTGAGTCCACTTTAGACCCAGAAATTCTGTTTGTTCACTAACAACCTAATATCAAGGGTTTTCTTCTTTTTAGTACAGTTTTCCAGTTAAAAACCTAGGCCTATCCTGATAACAACTGAGAATATTTTTACTAATCTGCTCTACAGTACTGTGGATGAACTGTTTGCAGATAAGTTTTGTACTTCATCTGGATCTCCGTATGTCTCAAGTGGCAGAGCACTAGAAGATCTCTCTGAAGCTGAACTCTTCCTGTCTCATTACACTCCAGAGTTAAAACCCAGGCAAGATATCTGATCTTGCTGAAATGATCTAAAAAACTGTTTTTGTTCTCTACTTAGCAATACCATTATGTTGCACATATTCCCATAATTCAAAATATTCTTTTCCTAAAGCTGTTCGTTACCAACAGTAGAATTTTTCCTTGCAGAATCAAACATGGCTGCCATCTATTAATGCAAGCTTCCAGCCAAAGACTTTTAGACCCTTCCCAGTTCAGACAAATGACAAGTATACATGACTTAAATAACACATATGAATTGTGTTTTCAATAACACATGAATTGTCACTTCCTTGACAGAAATCAGACTCCTTTATTCATTCCCACCAAACAGTCCTGGCATTGCTCCTGCGACAGCAGGTGACTGGCAAGCGCCCTGGAGAACCAGCAACAGAAAGGAGGTGGGACAAACCAGAAAAAATTAGTGAGCCAGCACTGTGGTTTTTTTCCTTTTATCTCTCAGAAGAGCAGCAGCAACTTGCAAGGCAACAATTAACACGATTAACTATTTACCTGAGGATGAATCTGCGGTTTATCACATGTAGCCTCAAAATCCAGCACTAAGAAGTAGTGATATCTCTGTGGAGGGAAGGATGACATTGCTGCCATGGAAGCTCCAAAGCCGTGGGACGCCAGTTTCCTGCTTACGATGGAGCAGAACCTTTCAAGAACACCAGCTGGGAAGAGGAGGGACACAGCTTGTCTTGACCTTGAAAGTAAGTTTGGGGGAAACTTTGCTGCTCCAGTATGGAGGAGTGCTATCATTGAACATCCAGAGGCATCTGAAACTGAAGAGAGACTCATGTTACTCATGCACACCTACATCTCATCTCCACTGGTATCTGTTCACTGTCCTCCTCTGACAGGGATTCCCTTTGTGCATCTCAGTGGAGGTTCCAGCATCACAAACCTGAAATAACACAGTAACCTGCTCTAAGCACAACAGATGACATTTGGATTGAGCTTAAGCTGTTCAGAATCACAGGCAACTGAAAATTAACCTCTGCAAATGACTCTAAATTAAGAACTATGAGATACACAACAGTCATGGCTCTAGGCACCAGATCACACCCCACTGCTGAACCTCATTATGGCAAAACATAATACAAACCAAATAAAACACAGAATATCCAATCTAAGCCCTGTTGAAATTTCTGAGGCCTTTTATCTTTTCATATACAATGCAGTTTCTGATACATGTTAAAAATTAAACACAGCAATACACATACCAGCACTACAACTCATCCAAACAGCTTGACCCTGAAACATCTGCCAGTTGCACCAAAACATGGCATTTCCATTACAAATCCAGGTGGCTGGTCGCTGGAAGGCTTCTCCCCAGGAAAGTTCTCGTTTCCTCTGTATACAAGGTTTCTCAGAGACGTGATTTTAGTGCTACACTCCACTTCTAATTTCAGGTATTTCTCCCAGAGGAGGCTATCAGTTCAACTGATCACACGCAGGTACTGCAGGAAGTGTAAAATGCAAGCAGGACTCTACAGGCTACAGTCTTCCTTCCAAAGCAGTACCTCACTCAGCCATCACCTTCTGATACTTTCATCTAACACTATTAAATAAATTGCCTTATCCATGTTGAGAGGACCTGGATTTCCCCTCCTGCTACCTTTCTTCTAAAACTTTGCAGGAAAAAGTTGTCAGGATTGTCACTATCCAAGATGGGTCAGCCTCAGGTCTGTTAGTAGATTTACAGGAATAAGAATTCAAGACTAGTTCATGGTGTTACATGGGTGGGTACAGGGACTGATAACTAAAGAAGCAAATTGCACCAACTCAGTCCTCTTGAACAAGGATAGGAGTACCCCCTCTAATTGTGTATGCACATATATACACACACACCAAGCTATATAGGATATTTAAATCTATCCCCACAGTTGGTCCCACTGCTTGTGGAAGAAGTCCATCACTTGACATGCCACTCACCTGCCCTTTTATGAGCATGCCCTCCCCACACCTGTGCTGGCTTTTTGCTCTACCATGAAGGGATGGAAGTACCCACCATGAGACATGGAGACAAAGTGGCCACAGCAAAACGGGGACTTGCTGCTCACAAACAAAGTCACTGTTTGCACAAAAGACAGCATTTGCTCTCTCCCATCCGTTAGTCTGTCAGGTAAATAATGCACGTGCCAAAACACACACTTAATGAGGTAAATAATATGCCTTGAATAACAGCTAAATCTGTATTTACCTGCGAGACCAGAGAAACTCGGAAGGACCAGATTAGGAGATAATTGCGGCTAAGCAGGTTGTGTGCTTCAAGTAAACACACGTTTGGTAACCTTCCCTTTCCAAGCTTTTGAGTGAAAGGCAAAAATCAAAGAAGTTGAAATGTTTAAGACTAAGCCACTGCCCACACTGCCAATTCCATGGCATATATGCATTGCCCCTGCCTCAAGGCTTTCATGTTTTGAAGCTGTTTGCTTTATTAAAGCACTGTGCCAGAGAACAGGTACCTCAAAAACTGAAAACTCAAGTTACAAAACCAAAAATGAAGAGCCCAACATGGCATTTATCTTGAAGGGGCTCAGTTCTACCTATTGCCTTTTCATCTACAGCTTTGGCTGTCATTCATAAATGCATTACAGCCAAATAGGAGTTACTTATATTTTCTTCTAACATGTGCCAGATAAAAGATATTTAAGGTTTGCATGCTTTAAATCTTCTAACTACCATGAGTCTAAAGGCCCATCACAACAAATATAATATCTCAGAATAAAGCAGCTTGTAAGTTAGTTGCAGGAAAACCTGGTCTTTAGCCTATTGCATCAAATAAAACACACAGTTGGAGTGGGAGAGGCAGACAGGCTTCAACCCCTATCAAACACAGGCAATAAAACATGTATTATCCACCCACCCAGAGCAAGATCTCTTCTCTAATGTATCTTAACTGGCAAGACCAGGGTGTCTGACACGGACCCCATGAATCTTCAGGCTGGGTTGCACTACACACTTTGGTGCAGGGGTTCCCAAGCCACTGAGTCCATGGCAAAGGTAAACCAGACGCCTTGGCAGGATTCAGGCACATCCCCAAGCAGACACAGCAGCATCATGCCAGACCCTGGCATGGAGATCAGGGTCTCAAAAGCACCATGTGACATCCATGGAGGAAATTAACAGTGCCTGTTTACACTAACAGCTTCTGCAGTGCTCCACATCTAGCAACAGGATCAGGCTCCCCATGCTAAAAGCAGCCTCCCTCCCCACTCTCCCGTGTAGCAAAGGGTGCAGTGCTCTGAACAAAGGTTTGTGAAGTGGGGTATTGCATGTGGATTTCCCTACACAGGCAGCATACAAACAAGGGCAACCCCACTGCAAACTCTGCACCTTCAGCCAAATGAAGTTTTAACGGTATGTTTACCCAGCCACTGCTCTGGGTGCCCTGGGAAGACCTCACATCATCTTCTTTGGCAAGGTCAGAGTGCCTCAGAGCACAAGATAGCTGGTGAGCAAACACACTTTATTAGATGTCATGTAAAGCATTTATAATGGCTATGACAATGCAAAGCACTACTAGTTACCCTGTACTTTTTCCAAGAGAAAACGATGCAAGCAATGCAGCTTCAAAAATTAAAAAAACAGCTCTAGCCATATAAATCCACCTGTTCAGTGATTCCATTTCCAAACCTACATAAAACACCATATATATATATTTCTTATACACACAGGATCAGATTATAATCTCAGACAGTGCAAGCTGTCACATCTGGCAGTCAACCTTACTAGGTTAATATTTCATATCACACAGCTCAAATTCCTCACACAGATACGTATGAAATGTTATGGGACCATGAACTGAGGTTGGACCTCAGGAATTATTTTGACAGATTGTACACAGACCTAGGAAAATGTGACAGCACTTTACATTTGCTACACTCAGTAAGATGGGAAATGGCTATATGTGGTGGGATTCAGCTGGAAGATAGTTTCTGTTCTGGGCTGTGTAACACTGTGTGTCCCATATGACAGTACTGGCTAAAACCAGCATCTATATTTTAAAAATAAATTAAGAAAAAAATGTTCTCTGAACATCAGCTGCAGGTACCAAGACAAGTTCAGGCTGAGCACAGCTCTTGCTTCTTTAGCAGTCCAAGCACATGGCACTAAAGCACGACAGTTTGATCACCAGTAAGGAAGGAAAGCCAAGAGAAAGGCAAGTGTCAGCTGTAGCCATCAGCTTTGCCAGGGGCCCCACTGGGTGTGAAGCGGAGAATCTGCACTGGCGGCTGCTGCACGCCAGGCTTCCTACTGGGAAAGTTGCTTAGGGACAAACAAAGCAGCAAGGAACAAGACAGGAAACTCCTGCCACGTGAAGAATGCTGGTGACAAGAGCCAGCAGGGCAGTGCAAATGCTGTCCCCGGCCTGCAGGGCAGCCCCCAAGTCACAGAGAAAGATGTGCACCACACAAGCTCCAGAGGAGTCAAATTCATCAATGGCAGGTCAAATTAGTCTACTAAGAACTTGAGCTTAATGACTCCTGGCAAATAACATAAATATGAACTTTTTACAACTACATCAAATTAAAATTATAGTTTGCCTTTGAGCCCAAAATATTCCCTTTTATTTTCCAGTTTGATAAGCTGAGTAGGGAAGGGGCAGGAAGACAACACCTAACTTGACATTGGCAGGGTGACCCAAGAACTTACATTTTATGAGAGCCTTCACTCACATGTTAAATTACTTCATTATGACAAGACAGCCCTCCACCATATTACAAAACAAACAAGAAAACCCCCCACTAACCTAAACTACAAGAGAAACTGAAATTAAAAAATAAAAGCAAGCAAGCCCTGGGAGTAAAATGCTTGTTTATTATTTGTGCAAAACCTGGGTAGGGGCAGCTGTGACTCCTGGCCTCCAACAGACAACTGAACTCAAGGCTAGAGCAACGAAAACCAATCAAAAATGTAAGTCAGGTTTGTCTATTTTATTGAATTGTGGAGGAAAAAAAGTTAGGGTAATAGAGATGCTTTCTGTAGAACAAAATTGCACACATTTAGTGACACCTGGAACACAGTATAACAAAAAATGCAGGACTTCAATTTTGGTAGCTGTTCAAATGCATACTCAGAGGTCAAATGTGAGCCCATATTTCACTTGTGTGAAAATATAACTGAAGAACAATAGAGATAACTCAGGGTGTTTTTTAATCAACCTTAACCTAAACCCAAATATTTCATTAGATGAACTACAGCACAAAAATGACAGCACCTGGCTAGCCTGTGAGGCAGGAAACAAGAGACTATGAACAAGACCAGCTTATCCACTCTCACCACTCAAACTTGCCAAAAAAAACCAACCAACATAAAGTAAAACAAATAACAAAAGACAAAGCTTTTAGAACTGTTTAATAAAGTAACACAATTTTAGACAGGTAGAATTGCTTCTTTCTTTAATTTGTTAACCTCACAGTATCATCACTTGAACATGAGAACAGTACACTTCAAGGCTGCACTCCCTTCACGTTTGGCTGGGTTTGTCTCCAGCACTGCTAGACAACCACACCTGTGTTTTGGAAAATTTGTAATGTCATGGCACGTCTATATGCTGCCCCATCATTACTCAGCTCAGATACAACTTGGCATTCATCATTTTGTTTTTACAGTACTCCACAATCACATCCAGGCTCTTCCCACTACAGATGAGGAGGTCCCTGTTCTCAAGAACTTACAGTCTAAAATTAGAAGCAATACAAGTGAGGGGAACAACAGAAAAGAATGAGGGGTACAGGAGGAGAGTTGGGCAACTGCTCATCTGGGAGAAACATGCATCTTGGTAGGTCAACTGAAAAAAATAATTCACCCTATACAGGCACTGGTTTCCCTCTGTATGGTCATTATGGAAGAGATAAGTGAACATGGAAAAGGCTGACTAAAGGATGGAGGGCACTCTTGGGTTAAGGAAGGTCTCTCCCATTTCTTGAGCTCATTCTTGCCGCTGGGTTCCTTGGCTGATTTGTCAAAGGCACGACCACACATGTCAGAGCACCAGAATCTCTTCCATTGTGACATCACAGACGCGATGGCTTGTGAGATCACAATGTGCAAGGCCGAAGGCGCTGATTACTTAGGGAAGCACTTGCTGCAGCTATGGCACCCTACAAAGCTGGGAAACAAACACATCTCAGTTCACTTGACAACACAGTGAAACCCACATGAGACTCCACACCAGCAGGACACGAATTTGTCTGAACAGACCACCCAGAAGCCGTCCCAAAGATGCACAGTACAATTCCACTCCAATTTTATTAGGCCACCTCTGCTAGGCAACCCACTTTCGTCAGCTCCTTGACTGGTCTCCTAAGACAGGCTTTGCTGTGTATTTTTAAACCTTCTCCAAGAGTAACTGCAGATGAGCAAACGGGTCTAAGCTGGAGTCTGAAGAAGTTCCACACAGCAAAGGACTGGTCACTTAGAAGAAATGTAGAGAAAGGAAAGAACAAAAATTAAAACAAAGAAGCAATAACAGGGACACATACAGCAAAAGCCAAAGAGGAAGAACAGATTTGCTATTAAGGAAAAGAACAGTTGCACGGGATCAGACCAAAAATCCTCTAGTCCAGTCTCCTGCCTCTGCCTGGGAGCCATAAGAAAATGCACCAATGTGAAACTACACAAAATGACCAAGCCAACAGCTCTGGGAGGCCAAAAGGAGGCAGGCCTGTCCTTCCCTCTCAGTCTTGCTCTCCTGCTGATTAGGTTACACCAGTTCCTGAGCTTGTCTGGCCCTTCTGCGAGCCGATTCAACCACAGGAACCTATAAAAGGACTAACACAGCCAGAATAAAACACAATTAAAACAAGATAGTTTCTGGCTGGTTTAGTGAGATGAGTTAGCTCAGGGCCAGGCTGGATGAATAGCAAAGCTCAAAGAAGAGGATGAGCCCACACTGGCAAAAGCAGGAATGAGATGAGCCATTGGGGCTGTTGGTCAGCTCAGCTGCTCGCCAACCCATGTACTCAGACCAGGACAGAGACACCTGGGATGACATGGCACTTTGCAGAGAATGGAGAAGTTATCTTGGCTCTAGCAGCATAGACACATTAAACTTGAATTCACAAAGCCCACCAGACCATCTGGTCTCAACCTCATGTAATGCTGGCCCTAAAGTTTCCATTTCCTTAGCTGAGCCCAAAGGCTTGAATATCTTTCAGAAAAGTTTCTGGCCTTGAATTGCAGCATGAAGAATGGAGGTTCTCCTCTACCTTCAGACAGCTCGTTCCAATGGTCAATCCATTCACTGTCCAAAAATAACATGTCTTAGTTTTCATTCAAACTTTCCCAGCCCTAGTCTTTGAGATAAGTTCTGAAATTTATGGCACTTCACTGCCCTCAATCCTCAGCACAGCTCCCAGTGCCAGGAGCTAGAGATTTGTAGCTACTACCCATCCAGTCAGTAAAAGCTACTATTGCACATTGGCCTAATTTAGTGGAAAGGAGACATAGTAGGCCACCCTTTGTTTAATGGTATCTGGCACACATAATTATTTCATTTTCATACACATGAATGCCACAGTTTTGCACACCACTTTTACAGCTGCACACCTTCGTTATCTGAAAAATGAAAGTTAACACCTGAGAGTACCAAATGAATCTCAGCCTGGATTCAGGGAAACAAGATTTGCATTGTTCAATACACCAGTAACTTCTGTTCTTCACAAATGAGCTCCAAAAGTGTTAAAAGCAAGCCAAAGCTGTGTCTTGGTACACTGGCAAAGGCTCCAAGCAGAGTAGCGGCTACAGTGGGGCATGGTTTCCACATAACCCAGTCTCAGCCCAGAAAATCTGCCAGGGAAGATAAGATGTTGACCCTAATATTCAACCACAGGAAAAAAAAATAGATTGTAGCAAATACAGCTTAAATTAAAAAAAAAAAACAACAACATTTTTTTGGTTGGAAGAGAAGTATCTTTACCTATACAACATATCTAGGGAGAACCTAACTTTTCAGCTGGCCTCAGGCCAGCTGAGATCACTTCTCACAGGGAAGAAGGGAAATGGTCCACATGGTCCCTAGCACAGCCAGCACCTCTGCTCTAGGTTATGTCTTGACAGCCTCAACTCATCCAATTCTTCCCTTATTCCCCTGCTCACCATGGCACCACACTGGTATGTTAGCTCATCACTACTAGTGAAACACCAGAGGTCTCAGCAGGACCATTTCTAGCAAAAATACCTGCTTCAGATCTGAGAGACTTGTGACAAAAGCACAGCTGCTTACAGCCTTCCATGCTCCCCTGTAAGCCCAGGCTCCCTGGGCAGTCCTGCACCATTTACCTGGATGTCACCACACCTGCACTCCACAGCCTTGGGGCCCTCCACTGCAGGTGGCCACAGGACTGACACAGAGATAGGGTAAAATGCAAATACTTCACACATTTAAGTATCTTCCAGAACTCTATTTCCAAAATTTAAGAGGGTAAAAAAAAAAAAAAAAAAAAATCAAGGCCTACCAAAGTTAACAGAATCAAAACAAGATAAGCACCAAACCAGCAGTGATCAGGCCCTCTAAAGAAAGCGAACTGAAGGATCTCTCAAGTGCAGAACAGAAACTTTAGGTCCTATCAGTGTTTATTTAATCCAAGGTCTTCTTTATTTAGCATCAGGCACACAGGCATTTTTAAAAGGCTTTAATTACTTTCTTCTTTTGGATTTTGGTACCATTCAAATCTGTCTAAACATACTAACCTTACAAAAAAAAAACCCAAACCAAACACACTATTCATGTAGAGCAACTCAAAGTTTGAGATGAACAAGAATGCATAAAAGGGCCACAGGGCCACTCTTTGAAACAAAACAAACATTTAGTCCACACTGTAAATTAATGTGAAAATTCAGTGGCAAAGGGCAGAATCCAGTGCTTCAAAATGGAAACAAAAATATCTGAAGTAAAAAACACCATCTGAAATCAAATTTCCCAAGCCTACGCAGTGGGGACTAATCAACTAGACTTTTAACATACTACTGAATTTCAGAATAATTCATTCTTTATTAAAAGTTCAGATGCCAACTTTAATATCAAGAGATATGAGATGCTACAGTGTTGCAAAAAGACACTACAGGACAAAATCGATTCAAGTTACCATCAAAAAGAAACCAGGTAAAATCCTCCAACAGCTGTAACAGCATCTGATGGGACAAGTATTTTGGAGATGTACATTCCTGGAGCCCTGTATACCTCATCCTTCCTGAGACACAGCGCAAGCATTAACATATTAGAAAACTTGCTGGTCCCCTTGCATCACAGCTGAAAGAATATCAAGAGTTCAGACTAAACAGCAGCTGCCAATCTACCATCTCTGGAACCAAAAGCTCAATAAAGAAACTAGGTAAGTAAAGAAGTAGCAAAACAAATGTCACACTTATTAGCAAACAGGCCAGCAATGACCACGTAAATCCACCAGACACAGGACTTGTAAAAGACAGAACATCAGCAGTACATGACAACACCTCTTTGTACATCTCAGTTTGGAAGAAACACCTGTAACAGCATAGCAGCAAGAAAAGAAAAGGAGAAGAAATTCCTACTGCCACTCAGGAAACAAGTAAACAGACTGTACTCCTAAGCTTTCGCAAGTTTACTTCACTCTCCAGATCTGAGACAGGTGATCAGTTCGATCTCACAGGGTAAAAAATATAGGGAAAAAAAACCAAACCAATAACAAATCTCCTACTCCCGCATTACCTCTACCTATGAACCTCCACATCCCAAAACATAAAAAAATCCTTGCTGCTGCTGCTGCTGCCTGCAGCTCAGCCCGTGCCCAGCCCCTGGGCAGACTGGCTGTTTTCCCTTCCTCAAGCCCTGAAAGCGATTGATCCCGCTGCACCTGGGATCTGGGGGACTGCTGCCACAGCCACCCTCCAGACCTCCCCTCCGGGCCGCGGAGGGCCCGGCAACCCGGGCGTCGAGCGGACGAGGCGCCGCCACCCCGCGCCCTCCCCTCGGGCCGGGGCCGCCCCCGGTCCTCACCGGCACCGGCACCCCCACCCTGCCCCGCCCGGCCCGGCCCGGCCCGGCCCGGCCCGCAGCCCCACGCCCCTGGTTCGAGCCCCGCCGCCGCGGGGGGCCGGGCCGCGCCCCCGCTCCGCGCCGGGCCTTTACCCCCCGCCCCGGGCCACGGCGGCCCCATGTCTCCGCCAGGCCTGCGGGGCCCCCCGCGCCGGCCGGGCCCCGCAGGGCTGGGCCGAGCCGCCGCCCGCCTCCCGCACCACCCCCGCGGCGAAGCCGCCCCGGCCCGGCCGGGCCGGGCCCCGCGCCCCGCACTCCGCACCACGAGTGCCCGGCACCGCCACTCACCGCCCGCACTCTGACCCCCGACCCCGCGCTGAGCGGCAGCGCCGCCGCCCAACCGCAGCGCCGCCCGCCGCCGCTGGGGGCGGGGCTTCCGACCCGCCGCGCCCCCTCGCGCAGGCGCGTGTCTCGCGCCGCCCCGCGGGGCACGCTGGGGGTCGTAGTTCTCCGCGGCCGGCCCCGCCGCGTGGCCGCGCCTCGACGCCGCGCCGGGTCTGGGGGCGCCGGTTCCCACCCCCCCGTGCTCGGCGGGATCTCATCCTCTCCCTGCCGGCCCGACTCCTCGTCTGCCCTGGGGCCAGCACTTACCCGCCTTGTGTCCTCAAGGGCCATCCCAGTGCGTGGCTAGGACACCTCCCCCAGGTCCTGAGGGCTCCGCGCCTCTGTGGTCACTCACCTCTCTTAGCCGAAACCTGTCCGAGCCGTGCCTGCTCTTTGCTTGACTCCCCTGAGCTGTGGCACCTCCTCCCCACTCCCGATCTCTCTGGCTATCACACTCTGCAAGGGTTCTGAGCCCCGTCCCTGCTCACTGCTGCAAGGAGTCCTGAACGGGCTGCCCTTGGATTGTCCCTTTCCGGAGACATTCGAGACCCACCTGGAGGTGTTCCTCTGTCACCTGTTCTGGTGACCCTGCCTTGGCACGGGGATTGGACTGGATGATCTCCAGAGATCCCTTCCAACCCTAACAAGTCAGTGATCCTCTGAATTTACCTGCAATGATACCTAATCTTTAGCCTACTGATGCATCCATAACTCTTGGAATTTCAGCTGCAATGACAAGTGTTCTAGCTGGGGCCATTCCCTGCTATTCATTGCTTCCTTCCCCACTTCTCACATTCACTCACACCTCCACACTTCAAGCCAGCAGCTCCTTTGCACACCCCTGATACTCCTCATATGCATGATGAACAAACTCAGAACACTGATTCATGCAAACAGGACTGTGAGGGATTCCAGAGGCCGCCTCACCCATCATTTGCCTGCAGGCAGGAGCAATCCTATCTGTCATGCTCTCCTCTTAAAATAATTCCCTAAGCCTTTCTCTGGCCCCATGTCTCAAAATACTGGACAAAGATAAGTATCAGAGTGCAGAGATCACTGACTGATGCTCCACACGAGGTGTGAATCTGCCTGGTTCTCCTGCCTTTCACTGAGTTGCTGGCTCCTCAGGCTGGATTTATCCTTTCCTCTGTTTGTGTGCAGCCTTGAACTTGAGAGGCCTGAACCATGAAAGTATCATGTCAGAACTATAAAAATACCAACAGCAAACCATTTAATAATAGTAAGAGTTCCTTTAAGTCCTCTTAGATTTGGCATCTCTCAGCTTCCCACCCACATAAGCAAGGATAATGTGAAATTTTACTTCTAAGCTTAGCTATATTGCTGTGATTTGTCAAGTCATTGGTGACTGATGTATGGTTTGCCAGGAGCCCAGGAGAGTGAATTGAAGGCCTTTGCACTGTGATTCCTTGAGCAATCTTTCCCTGGCCCTCCCTTAGCAGGGATGGAAACTGGCTGAAATTACACTGCAGTCCCTAAGCTTGAAATTTAGGGCTCACAGCCTGCTTGTGTTTCTAAGAGGATGAAAGAGACGAGGCCTTTCCTCTGCTGACCTCTTCATCTTGCAGTAAAATGTAATTCCTTGGTCTAGACAAACGATGAAGGGCTCATAGAGGTGTGCATGCCTTTTTTTTCATTTGCCAAGCCTCGTGCTGTTTCCCAGGCAGTACAGCAGGCGGATTTCCTCCTGCCCAGTTCACTGGGGAAAACCCCTTTTCCCAGATGAGTTATCTGCAGTAACCAGGGCCACACCTTGGCTTCTGCCAGCTTCTGTGACCCAAAGACTGCAGGACAGCAATGAGATTCCTTCAGCAGCCAGCAACTGCACTTTCAGAAGGCCTTTTTTCTGGCACAACTATCAGCACCCAAACCAGTTCGAAGAGAGCCATGTTTTACGAAATATTGTCACTGTTTCTGTATTGTTCATGTCTGAGCCTGTCTTATGCCTCAAATGAACACTGCAGGCCACTGAAAATGTCACCTACAGACTAATCTGGCTCACTCCAGGCTTCTGGAAAAATAAATGAGGGTGATCAATAGCTATCCTGTGGCGTGCCCTTCAATGCACGTGGCCCCTGTAGCATCCTGACTGGGAACAGCTCCCCTGCCCAAGGGACTGTGCCAGTAGAGCACATGGTCAATTGCCATGGGGCCCTAGGCAAGGAATGCTGACAAACTGGGTCATGCAGGTGGGGAACAGTGGTCAAAAGGGCTGATAGTTGCTCATTAGGGCCACCTTATTTATTCCAGGTAGCACAGCCCACGTCAGTCCCATGACCCCGTTGCCTCAGGACCAGCTCTATCCGAGAGCAAGCGAGCGTGATTCAGGAGTCACTCTGGTGTCTTAATTGCTTGCCCTACTTTACAGATTTTGAGATGGCTAGAAGAAGCCCATAGGAAATAGGGTCCATGCTGGGGCAGTGTCTGCTCTGTCCTAATTTACATGAAAGACTGTCTTCAAACCTTGGGTGGAAATCAGCTCAGATTCCAGCTGTGACCTTCTCTCCTATGGCTGGATCCCTCTGCTGCTGCCAGCAACCTGGTCTACAGTTACCTGAAGTTTTATTTGTTTTAAAACCCCAACAGTTTCTGAGCAAAGCATAATTTCATTCAGCACAGATGTTAAGCCACCACTGGGCTGATGGATGGACAGAGCTTGATTAGAAAGTAGCAAACCAGTGGGGCAGGGTAAGGCGGGAAATACAGAATAAACCCCCCTGACCCCATGTGGCAGCTGCAAGGGATCCTCTGTGTGAAGACAGGGCTGAGCTTATCCTAACCCAAGATCAACTATCAGGTCTCTCTCTGCCTGCTGCTGGGTCAGCACAGAGAAGGAGGGACATTCTCCAGCCCTTCTCCCAGTGCCTCCTTCCCAAGGGTCCATGGAGCACAGCTCCTTTTAAAGTAATGGGATTTTACATTATTATGGCACAAAGAAACATCAGATCATTTTAAAGGCAACTCTGTTAATACTGTTCAGCTGCTTATGCTGAGTGAAACTTTTAAATGTCTTATAATACACATGACAAGTAGTTTTGTATCACTGTTTTCTACTTAACAAGTTAATAACGTGCCAACCCAAATCCTTCAGTTACTAATGCCACCGGTGGGACTCATTAACCAACGTGAGTACATATTTAAGGGAATACTAATATTCACAATGTACATTTTTATATTCATGTTGTCATTCTTGAAACCACAGCTCAGTTCATGTATTCTGTTGAAACATTTGTTTGCAGAGGATTTCTCTCTGCCTTTCCCTCTAAACACAGAGACTATCACTGGGGTATCATTCTGGTGAATGATATTAATGACAGCCTGTCATCCTGGAAAGCTATTTCGAGCTGTCAATTAAAGGGTGTTTTGAAAGAAAGCAGCTCATTCAAACCCCATGGGAGCAAGTGTGTCTCATTGTCTGACAGTGACCCCCTTGATGAATTTGGGAGCAGCAGCAGTTCTGTGGGGCTCGGAGCTTTGCAGATGAAGCACAGGGCTCTTGGATGACAATGACAGGAGATTTTAAAGGTGCTGGTGTCCTTAGCAAAGAAAAGGCAAAAGGGTATTTCAGATGATAAAAGCAATCCACAGGTAGGAGTATTGGTCAGGAAAGAAGTCCCAGGGATACTGAGCCATTCTCCTCCATCTTGTAATATAATTTCCTCTCCAACATCCACATTTATCAGCCTCCATCTTCAAATATGTCTTTTTACTTGCCCATGCTAACCCAAGTAGAAGGCTTCTTCAGCTTTTCTCTACCTGATAGATGGAAAAATCTCTAATTCCCAGATAAAATGTAATTATAGCTAGTTTACTCCAATTTATTCTGGAAAAATGATCCTTTGATTTAGCTTGTTGGTTTCTTTCCCTCTCCTGGTGTATTCATAGGCAGCTCTCAGATCCCAGCCATTTTTGCCATCTTTGCTTTGGTGGCCTAAACAAACCATTTTTTCTTGTGTCTCCTTAGCATCTTATCTTCCCATTTCCCACTCCATCTTAGTAGACCTCCTCTGCACCTGCTTCAGTTTCAATTAAATTTTCTTGAGCATGAGTGCCCAGGCTGGTATGTGGTATTCCTGAGCTGGGCTCCAAGGGCTCGTACAATATATGTCACTTGACCCTATAAATATCACTCATATAAACATGCTTGATTTCTACATTTCCCCCCTCAACAGGGTGGTCCACTCTCAGAGTTTTCTCGTTCCTTTTATTTTCCTAAGCACTCCTTGCGCAGTAATAAAAATGTACAGACTCAGTGGGGATCTGTTTTAACTTCAAATGTGCTGATTCAGTTCAAAAACCATTAATTCAGCCAGAATCAGGGCCATGGGGTGGAAATCCTTTTCCAGTTAAAACAGAGGTGAGAGGGACAGCCTTTGGCAGGCTAGGAAATAAAGTGCATTAGAAAAACATTGCAGGACATCAGAAAGTGGCTATTGACTGGGCTATGTTAACAGAGGACAAGGGAATCTTGGACATTTCACATCAGGATGGGATGTTTCCATAGGAGATCTGCTTGGATTTGAGCAAACTTCTGGGGTTTGGTGCATGTGAGCATTTTATTTCTCTAGTCTGTGCCTTGCTGGAATGGTCAGAATCATTCCTGCTGGACCTTCTATTGACTGAGCACACAAAGCTAGTCAGGCTGGTCCTGTCTCCAAAAAAATCCCACTTTAACCACAAGTGCAAGAGGATGCAGAGAAATACAAAGCAAACATAAACAATTGTGTTGCTCAGGCTGTAGATCAGTGCCCTTGCCCTTTGTGTGGGTCCCAGTGAATCCAGCTTTTGCCTCTCACTCCCACTTTGTACGTGGGATGAGCAGAAAAACTGAGTGTGTCAGGAAGGCATCAGCACCAAAACACAAAACAAAATGACCCATCATCAGCAAAGGATTTCCTCAAGATACTTGACCAAAGGAAAACAGACTGAACATCAGGAGAAATGTCCTAAGGCTGTGATGCATTAAACTGTGGGATCAGCTTCCGAGAGGAGCGGTGGGAGCTGTGAAACCAGCCACTTACAGCACTGTAAAACGTCCCATTGGTGCCAGCATGATCTCAGCTCAAGGGAGCTGCACTGAATCATCTACCATGCCTTTTCCAACTCTTGCTCCTAAAAATCAGACCTAAGAAGTACAAAGAAAGAAGGGCAAACAGTGATGTCAATTTGCTAAAGAAACACAAGCTTTTCTACATTATAGTATGTCGTAAAACCCTTGTGCTCGCACTGTATACTTAATCTTGATATTTCAATGCCATCCACAAAGAAATTCAGGCTTAACCCTGGTAAAAAATATTGTGCAATTGGGTGCAGTTTATTCTTTATATTTTAATAGCTACAGCAAAACTTCACTGCTAACTAGTAAAAAAAGAAAAAGAAAAAAAAGGGAAAAAAAGAAAAAGCTGAATGTGTTTTACAGCTATGTTGTCATGGGAAAGCTGTATTTCAAAGTGAGGGCATCAACAGCAGTGAAATGGGAAATTTTTAAGCATTTTAAACATTTTTAATGCAACATTAAAAAAATAAAACTCTTCACCAAAATGTCTTTGCCAGTATTTTAGCTAATATGTTGCAGTGTGTAAAGGAAGGGTTCTGACGCCTGCACAGGCCACCCAATACTGAGCTGCTCCTCAAGTGTCTTGAACTCTAAGTGTAAATGGAAAAAACATCTAAAATTAAGCATTTCTCCTGGAGGAACACATTGCTGATAAAGCAAATCTTCCCATAGGACAAGCACACCTGCTGGAAGGTAGAGAGACATTTTTATGTGTGGGATTTTAACTTGAGATAAAATACTTTTCACGGGCAGTCATATGGAAGACAGCTGGCCAAAAATAATAATAGAGGAATTTGTGTCCCTTGGGAAATTCTGAGGTTTCAAAAAATATGATTTTTGACCTAAGTTGGGACAAACAGTTTAGTGCTTGGATTTTTTTTGTCGTTGTTTAATGACATATTCCCAAATAAAAAAGTGTATTTCTTTTCACTTTACCACTTTGACATTTCTTTTGTTTTATTTTTACATCATTCTAGAAGCCCAAACCATCCATTACACCACACTGTTTCCTTTCCTCATACTGTACATTACATTGACAGGCATGATCCCCACCCTTTTTTAAGATTCCTATTAAACCAGTTAAATGTCTTTGTGAAACTCAATATAAGGAACAACAAGGATCCCTGCCATAAACTGGGGCTACAATGGGTTTTAACAATTATTTTTCAAATGTGCCTTTAAAAGATGGACATAAGAGACTAGAGCAGGGGGAGGAGTGCCTGGCACAGTCTGAATGGCCCCAGGGAACATGATTGTTCCTGAAAAACCTGAACTACCCCTTGGTCTGATGGCTGTCAGGCAAAGGGCCTGGCACAGGCCTGTCATCACTTGTGTTTTGTTTTTTTTTGCTGTGGGCAGGGAAGCAAAACTTCACAAAGGAAAAATATTTTACCCAGAGAGCACCTGGTTTCCCCCCAGCTCAGGAGATCCCATGTTTTAGGCCAAATGCTTGGACCAAATCAGGTAAAAATGTAGAACAGGAATAAAACAATACTGTCAGAAGGAGATGAGGGGGAAAAAAGAGACAACACCCCAAATATTAATATTTTAAATAATTTCTCAGCAAAAGCTTGGATAATGTTGATACACTCTAGTAAATGTTCCCAGTTACTCCAATCAGTGTGTTCTGGTAGAAAATTGGTCTTTTTCTACCAGAACACACTGATCAGAGTAACTGGGAACTAGGAAAAAAAGAATTACTTACTCTACCATGAAATCTCTTAGGTTCATAATTTATTTGGACTCAGTTGTGATGCTTTGTGCTATGGAAAACTTCCTGGATTCAACAATCCTCTAAACTGCCCCACTGAAACGAAATAATTACTTGGATAGCTCTAGCCCCTGCTGCTCCAAGTGTCCAGAGCTGTGTCTTTGAAGTAGTTCCTAAACTCCTGACCAAAGCAGCTCCTTTCACCAAACTTATGTCTCACCTTTATCTCCAGGAACACACACCTCCAATGGACAGCTGAATTCACCAGGGAGGGGAGTAGAGGGTTGCTGCCTGCTCTGGGAGTCAGACCCTTGCTCTCACATACTTTTGTCTGTACTGCTTTAATTTCCCCACTATCTCCCCCTCTGTTTATTCTATTTTTTGCCTCTTTGTCTTTTATCTCCAGTGTTTGCAGACCCTCTTTCCTTTTCCAGCCTCTTTCTCCCTCCCATCATTTCCCCTAGCTCACTCCTTCCTTCCTTCCTTTCTTTCTTTCTTTCTTCTTTCCTTCCTTCTTGGCACTCTCCTGGAATTTCTATTCTCTCTTCTCTCCTCCCTCTCTTCCATCAGGACTTCCCCTAATGCTGCAGAAGGTACCTGGGCTGACAGGGGTAGAGAGGGTAAGGACATGCCACGTCCAGAAAAATCTGAGATGCAGACATCCCGCTTGCCAGGGGACCATTCACAGATCCTGCTTCTGCTGCTGCTTTCAGTCCACAGGTACCAGCTGTGTGGACTGTCATACAGGAGTGGGAACACCTAAGGGGTCCTGGGAGACACAGCATAGAGTTCAAAGGCTGGAGACCTTGACCTGTGTGCTTGCAATTGTCCTTTGAAACCCAGGAGAAGGAGCCTGTGGAAGTGAGTGGTGCATCCTCCCCCAGCCTCCTCCTTTGCTGCAGCCCTGAAAGTAACTGACCTTGGAAATATCAAAATTCTTTTCCCCCACCAAAATTCTCACTCAGATTGGCTGCCATTGGAAAGCACAGCTGAGACCACTGAAATCTGTCCCACCTGTGACCCACACTGGATGGTTGGGAAAGCTCCTCCAGCTGAAGAGGCCAGCATAGGAATGTGCTACCTTATCTCTAGTGCCACCGACTTCAGTCTATTTAATTTTCCCTTTGATTTTAATATAGATTTATTGAAAACAACAGTTATCAAAACAAACTGCACTGGCAAATTGGTGTTCGTCTGTAGCTGTACAAGCACTATAAAGCTGCCAGAGTATGAAATAAATGGTGCTATATGGGAGGTCAGTTATTGCAATAGAAGTTCCCCAAGGATTTGCACTGGGCAGTTTAATATTTTTCTTATTACCCTCTTTTCTTTTCTACTATTTATGTCTCTCTGTTTAAATTTAAAGCATACAGCCATCTGCTGAGGCAAGCATCTCTGATAAAATCATCTCTGGTAAACCTTTTCATGAGTGGGCTTCCCTCAGAATACCAGCAAATACTGTTGTGTCTCACTTAAAATGCAGACAAATTGAGACAGGGAGGCCAATTTTTCCAAGGGTTTGCCAACTAGGCCAGCTCTTTTCTCCCCTCTCCTTTTGAAAAGGTTTGTCCTTACCTCATGCTCCTTGAAAAAACCCTACTGATTAAAGCCCTGCTTCTTGTCATGTTATTTAACCTCCATTTAAATTCTGTGGCTGTATCCCACCTTACACACATCATACCTGGTATCTGTGGGCTCCTCCCTACACACGGTTCTAAAAAAATCAAATCCAATCATAGTCTAAACCTGCTCATCAGAAGAGATAAAAGGGTTTCTGTACTGATCTCCACATCAGGAGAACACAAATCAAATAACATAACTGTCAAATGAGGAGACGGGGTGTTTAAATGCCTATAGAAACAGGAACTCTAATTACAGAAACATCTATAATGTAACTAATATTATTTACATTAGAGCAATGCTAATCCAGATGAGGGTTAATGTCCCTGCTCCTAAAACATTACAGATTAAATAGACACGAGACTGTGAGAGGATGGAAGGAGCATCAGCATGCTCATCCCTGCTTGAAGACCAGGGTTGGAGGCAAACTCCTCACGATAGAAGAGGATGAAAGTGAGCCAAAATGTGCAATAATGAAGATAAGTTTAGTTGCAGCCAAAGAGATCAAGCGACTTGCTCAGCCTCACACAAGCTGCCTGGGGGGGTGGCAGAAAATGAATAGAAACCATGGATGGCTTATATGAGTCTCTTACTCACAACAACATTACTCAGCAGTGGGCAGTGCCTGGATCTCACCGAGTCTTGCACTGTGCCCTGCAAACATCCAGTTCACTGGGAATCAGCACCTTCTGCCACTTCCTAAAGTCAGGCTGTGGGTTTTTAGACCAGGCTGGTCTTTTTCTTTATGTGAGAAGCACAAGCCATCATTTTGGTGGCTCCAGGGAACAAGGCATCTTGCTTTGGCTGACAGAGACACTGGAGAGCAATAAAACTGCTCCATCCCCTGGCTTGATTCACTGATCAGCCCATCAACATGCAGGCAACCCACCACATGCTCTCAATTGGACCTTTGGGCTTTAAAGTCTGCACCCTGGAGGAACTCGCTCCAGGTCAAAATCCTCCTACTCTTTATCAGTCTGTACCAATTGGGTGCAAAACATGGAAGTGCTTTGTCCTTTATCCACTGTGGTGTCCAGCTCTGGCAGCTGTTTCCCAGCTTCACAGAGTGCTGATGAGAGGACATACTCTCCTTCTCCTCCATCCCACTCCTTCCCAGTCTCTTCTTAGTGCAAAAGCTCAATATTCAACACTTGCAGCTACCAGCAGTTTAGAGACCACTTGTGGTCCTTCCTGTCTGGCCCAAGATACCCCACAAAAACCTAGGGTTAGAAATTACGTGTTTAGGCCATATTCCATTTGATATGAATTGCTGAAGTGAGGTATAAACAGAAAGGGCAAGTATGAGCTTCTCTAGCTAAAGCTATTGCAAGATTAAGTATAGCCCGGATCCCTTAAGGGATCTCAAACATTTCTCATCCCCTTCAGAAACTTCCTGTGAGAATAGCAGTCCTACACACCCAAAATGAGACAAAAATCTGTATTTGGAAGGAAAGGATCTACACAATTTGGCACTGGACCCAGCAGGTTTCCCAGGGCTCTGGTAACAATTCAGCACAAAAGGGAAAGCCAGCAGGTGAGAAACAGAACATGAACAAGCCTGAATGACACATGCAGCCAGATTGTCTGCTTTGCTGACAATTGATGCCATCCCTATTACTGGAAAATTGTGTAAGCATGCTTCCCTAATGCCTGGCAGCTTATTGCTTTGGATTGCCAGTTTCTTGTCATGGCTTACAGCTTCTGTGAGCTGGTGTAAAAAGGCTTGCTGTCCCCAAGTTTAGTGGTGGAGGCAGTCGCTGCACAACCAGAATGTGCTTCTCCAACCATCTTGTATGCTTTGGGATTCTGCAAAGTAGCAAGTGTGTTATTAACACTCCTGTGGCACAGCTACAGAGTCTGTCTTCTAAAGAAACTCACTATTACATCTCACTGCTGAGCATCAAATACCAGATGAGGGAGAGAGAATCCCACAAACAAGACCTTCTGAACCAGGGGGAGCACAAGGATTTCCACAGATGTTCCTCTAAACAGGACCACTAGGAGTCCAGGGCTGAGGTTTTTAAGTTGGACAATTTATTCTTACCATCTCAAGGAAGGGTAAGTGGGGAGACTGGGGACAGCAGCCACAGGACAGTAGAACTGTGCAGTTTAGGACAGCAGCCTTGAGCAGGCAGAGGATGGCTGATGGCTGATCCAGGCAGGCAGGGACTGCAAGTAAGGACCTGCTACAGAAACAGTTGACAAACAGAGTGCTAGAGCACTTCCCTTGCTTCTGCTAATATTCCCTCTTCACTCTGGCTCTCCATTTCTTTTCCTTTCACTCCTGAAGTGTCTCATAAGGAAGGACACGCAATTTGCCTCTCCTGGCAGAGGAGATATGACACAAGAGTGTGGTTTCACGTCTTTACATCCTTCTTACATCCTCCACCTACAGTCAGAAGTACCCGGTAGCTGTAATGGGTAGGCAGAGCAGAGATGGCAGTGAGAGGAAGGAACAAGAAGAATTGGAGGCTGAGGCAGAGCATCACTGTGAATCATTGCAATTTCCTCTGATCCTGTTTTATCATTGGGGGTGGGAATGTAAAAGATGCAGAACCTGTGTGAATAAGGTCAAATTAAATCACATTTCCAGGCTGGGGAAATTACTTTTGCCTGCAGCAAGAGAGGTGCACAACACGAATGAAGCAGGGGAGGTTCATGCCACCAGGCATGCTATATCCAGCTATTGCAAGACAGAAGGAATTTATAATTAGCCCACTGAAATATATCCCTGCAGGATTTCAGTGGAGGGAGGAATCATGCCAGTTGGATGTGTAACAGAAAGACCAACTGAGATCTGATTCCAAACCTTATGGGAGACAGCTCATCCTTATCTCAATGAACATGTGTTTCCGTCTAATGGGATGACATTACTCAACAGGGTCAACTACCCACACGCTCTGAAGACATAAGAGAGAGACACTGAACATCTCCAGGATAATTTAAACATGACAGCTTCAAGAACATAACTGGGAGAAAGACCCAGATGCTACTGAAGTTCAAGATTTCCTACAAGAGCACACAAATTGTCAGGTCTGTTTAACATCTCCTGGTCAAATCTTACCACTGTCTCTCACTGTCACAGCCTGTGGAGGGAGAACAGTGCTGTGCATGGGTGGCTTGATGAACTGCTAGAAGGGTGGATGCAAAGGAGTCTCCTGAAAACCAGCCTAGAACACAGGACTGGAAGAAGTGACCTTTCACATATTTCACATACAACAGGGAGAAATTATTACATGCAGCCTGACTGGTTATACATGGTGCATTGCAGGCGCCTGGGAATTTGGGCATTTGCCTTAAGCAGCTCACTGTCTCACTGCTAACAAAGGAAAGTGGCTGACATGGTGAGTGCAGGTGAAGGCTCTCAGCTGTGAGATGCCCAGTTTGGGGTGTTGCTATCACATTTTTGAATTTTGACTAGAGCCAAAAATGCTGGAGTGTGGAGATGACCAGAACTAGAGCTCACCTAATCCATGTCTCCTTACCCCTGGTGCCAGAGGCAAGAAACTTTGCAAGGGAAAACTCCACTAGCAGGACAAGACTGCCAGTTTCCTCTTCACACCAGCTGCTGTTCCAACCTGTGCTGTAAGGGCTTATGCCTCTTCCAAGTTTAATTGTTGTTATTTGCTCTTAAAATTCAAGCTATTCTTGTTATCTGAATAATTTTCTGAATTACAGTAACTTCTACTTTATTGATCCCATGGAGGGGTTGAGTCTGCAGGAAAACTGCAGAAGCAATAAGATGTTCCTCCAACAATCAAGGCAGGAATCTGAAGGGCCATGATTTGTAGGGCACTGGGACTGTGTGATGGGATATGAGGCATTTGAACTGGATGGTGGAAAAGGCTAGCTCAAGATAAAGCTGGGCCAAGATAAAGAAATTTTGAGTGTATCAGTTTCTGAACAGGCTCGTGTCTGACAGAAAGCTGGCTTGTTGCACATATTTGCCTGCTTTAAATAATTTACTGCTAGAGTAATGTGAGCTGGATTAAAGGACAAGAGAGGGGCAAGAAAACAGAATGGGAAATGCACGTGAGAAGTGACTTGTGAGAAAGACTGGTAGAAAGAAGATAGATATTTCTCAGAGGAAGATGGGTAATTTCCTGGGAGGGGAATAGTGACAGCCAGGCACCAAGTCCTGAAATTCAGCAGCAGGAGTTTATTTCTATATGAAATTTTAAAAAATTCCGAAAATTTAAGAAGAGATTGTGAGAATGGGTGCTGGAGCCAGGTTTGGTGACTGAGGTAAGGAAGAGCTGGAGCTCTGAAGCACATCAGCCTCTCAGAGAGGGAAGGGATGATCCTGAGGAGCGATGCTCGGTTGGGTCTGTAGCATCATCACCCTTCCTACTGCAAATACCCTGACAAGTGCTTCAGAGCTGAACTCTCTGCTGGGGCACCACACGTGCTGGGGCAGAGTGCAAGGCAGGTTAGGCAGGTTGGGTGCTCATGAGGCAGCCATAGAGACAGGCTTTCCTCATGCCATGTCCCTGCTGGGGCCACACTGCCATGGGACCAGGATAGGGGGGTTCAGCATGGAAGTCCCAATCCCCAGGGAGAGAGTGGTTAGGCAGAAATTCCTGCTCCCCTGTCCTGCCACAGGAGGGGTTTGCTTTGCTGGAGAGGAAGCTTTGCACAGAGTGTTCTGCACAGCACAGAGGGATGGAGAGGGAGAAAGATGTTTTGCTTTGCTCTCATATGAACAGAGACTGGTTTGTATTTCAGCCAGGATTTTTCTCCCTTCAGGTTTAATCTCCAACTTCTATTAAACAGACAGATCAGTCTAGAGAAAGAAAGTATTTATTTATTTGGTTATTATTATTTTTTCTAGAGAGGAATACCATCTCGTTGGCATGACAACGGTGCTGTGGGCCACCATAAACACTGGATCATTAGCACCAATGCATTGGGCCATTATGTAGGCTTGGCCATCAGCACGGCTAAGGTGTGTGAGTTTATGGTGCAATCCCATTCATGTGACAGCATGGGAATTATCACAGCAGTCACAGTAGTGAGCACTACAGCTGATGCTGAGGTGCAGCCTCATACAGAATTACTTACTGCATTGGCAGAAAGCATTTTTCCTTTGAAAGAAGGCAGGCACAAAGCATAGGACTGAAGTCACCCATGGTGTGTGGGCTGCCTCACATCTAATGCAGCTCCCAGGATGGACCACAAACACCCCAATACTCAGCACTTTAAACTCCTAAACAACATCCTCGTGTGTTATGCAGTACCATGAGAAAATGCCTATGCTTATAAGACACCAGTGTATTTTCTCCCAAGAACAGGCAGTTCCCACCACTACAGATGTGAGTTCCCACCACTACAGATGTGCAGGGTGCTCAGCATGGCCCTGAATTACATGCACAATCTGTATGTTCTTGGGAAAGAGCAACTTGTCTTCCTTTTTACTGTAAAGCCCCATTTCAGCTTATACATCTGTAGTAGATATTAATAACAATCATGCTGCACTTGGCTGCTGCAAACTCTGACTGATGAGAGCAGCCCTAACTCACACAAGTTTCCAATTGATTTTATCTCATGTTAAGCTCTAACTAATCACACCAGAGAGCTGCCTTAAAAGCTCACTAGATCTGTCCTGCTCAGGTTTGCTTGCCTGGCTAAAAGGGGAGGTGGGTATTTTTTCCCATCCTCTGCTGAATTGGGCTTCCCCGCTGAACTGGGAAGGGAGGAGGAGGAGGAGTCTGGAGCCACAGGTCCAGGCTGTGGAGGTGGTGCTCCCCTGCCCCAGGCTATGCAGCTTGTTTGGGCCCCAAAACCAAACCCAACATTTTTCCTGCATTACAGTCACCTCAAACACAAATAAATAAGAAGATCGAAGTGTTGCTCACCCCGTGCACTTTCCGTGGGCCAGAGCAGGAGCCACCGCTCTGAACTGCTCTTGGACATGCAGCTTCCCCTGGCTTCTGTGGCACAGTTCAATAGCTCTGCCTTAGTTTTGCTTGATCCCATTAATGATAAAAGTGACAAACACATATGCGTTGCCTTTATAGCTATTTCACGCTTTGACATGATCCCGGGCAAGTTACCTACGCTGTCAGCGTGATGGATGGTGCACAGAAGGGGGGTTGGACAGGTGTAGCTCTTCTCACTGGGAAATATTTTTCCACACCATTAGCCTGTGGAACTCCTAGCAACAGGATATTGCTCAGAGAGGGATTTTAAAATGCCCTGGAAAAAAGAGTGGATGCTTGTACAGAAAACAAGTGTCCAGTGCTGTAATCAAATTTTAGAAACAGTTGATAGAAAATGGTGTCGCTGCATGCATGTGCTCAAATCACACACTCTGTGGCTACCAGAGTTTTGGAGAGAACTTTCCTTGGGAGCCCACATCCCAGAAGTGCCTCTTTTAGGGCTCTAGCTGTGTTAGGCTTCAGCTGTAGAAACAATAATGTGGTTGATGTTCACATCAGAGCAGTCTTCCTAAAACACTTGATTCAGTTACTTGTCTGACATCTGCCATCCAGTATACAACCTCTTTTTTGGAGAAGGAATTTTCCAAGGGGAAGGTTGTATAAGAAATGATACTGCAGGACAATGATATATAAAGAATACATAGTACTTGTTTGCAAAATCCCAGGCACGGTCTCCATTCTGCTGTAGATATTTGGTGATGAGCAATGTTTAAAATTATATTGGCATCTTGCAGCGTGTTATGAAAAGCAAAACCAAGAGGTTCTTCTATGTTAGTCAGCAGACTTTGGAAGAGATCTAGGTGATGGGGATGACAGTGATGCTGATAATGACAATGGTGATGATAATGATGATTAACAAGAAGAAAATTAGTTCATCTCTCAGCCATTGAAAATTTTTGTAGGCTGAAGAAAATTTTCTTACTACTAGTCATATGAGTCAACAAGTCATTTAAAAGACTCTTTTCTCATTCTGGGAAGACTAGTCACTGAGAGTGTGCCAGCTCTAAATTTCAGTTTTCTGGCAGATAGATAGGATGATTTCAGCCCTGCCTCTGCCAGATTCTTCCTATGAAGAGAGAGGGCTCTGGCAGAGGGCAGCCACAGATGGCTCAGAAGATGAAGAGATCCCATATTAGCTCTCCTGAGCTCTGGGACAATCCTTACACCAACCACTAGAGTAAAGCCCAGATCAGCTGCTAAGACCAGAATAATGCTCCCAAACTCATAGGTCAATCTTCATCTCAGATGTCCTGGCTAATAGCATCAGAGCGAGACATGGCTAAGTGCAGAGCCTCCAAGCTCCTGTCCTCCTGGAGTGTAGCCACCAGCTTAGGGATGCTTAAACCCGGGCCGCAGCTCTGACAAAACCAGGGGATAAAATCATTTGGACAGCAGGGACTTGTGGCACGGCAGCCCCTGCCCGGCGTGGCCGCTGTGGCGGCGGCCAGGGCAGGGCGGCGGTGGCAGCTGAGACGCGCTGGCTGTAGCCAGCAGAGGGCATGGACATTACACACGGCAGCAGCCACCCACACCCCGCCGGGAGCGACTGCCGCCTCCGAGACTCATTGCGAGAAAAAGTTTGGCTTTAATTAGTTAAGTAATTCGTTTGCCATCTCTCCACCTTCCACCCCTTCTGCAGATGAAGGGAGGCAAGGAATGGTTTGGGTCTGGCTGCAGGTGGTGATGGTGCCAGGGACTTCAGGACGTGGCTCCATAACTGGAGAATTTCAGCACTTTTTTGGAGTGTCACTTTTTGGGGGCCCAAATAGGGCACACAGCAGGGCAGGTCCCAACAAACGCAACTCCCTGTCACAGGACCCCGGTGTGCTGCAGGTACACCTGCAACACAGCCTGCCCCTTGCTCTCCGCCGTTGCTGCTACAGCTTATCACATTTCCCAATCTCATTTTATGCAATAGCAGCTAGAGGAGATAATGATGGGTGAGGGGGTCTCTTGTTTTAAGAATGCACATTGGTACTGTAAGAATAGAGCAGACTTTCAGTCAAGGCACTGCTCATGGTGGAATTTACATGTGTACTTGACTTTATGTATTATTAGTAATCCTGTTGAAATCTGTATGTATAAAGTTGAGTGCATCCAATCAACCCTGTAGGTTCAGGATTGTATATATTAATTTAGACTTCAGTATTTAGAGCAGTGTTGGAAATGGGAAGGGACAGCACTATGATAGCGTGTAACAATCTCAAATTTTGTTTTAATATTAAGTGAAAAAAAACCCCACAACTGGAGGTGTGCCCGATTACTTAGAGATGAGCAATACAGTAAAAGTTAAATCAGATGTTCAAAGTTATTTTAAGGTCCAAATAATCAGTGTAGCATATATATTTCAGTGGAAAATTTTCCTATGGGCCTCTGTGCATATCACAGCTCCATGGTGGTGCAGGAGTCCATGTTTATGGATCCATTTTCAGGATCAAAATCCTCATTAGTAATACAGATTAATGGTAATTACAAATATAAATAACTTGAGTGTATCTTCTTATTTTCCTCTGAAGACATTGCTCACAGAAGCTAGCTAAATGCCAGATTTGTTCCCTGAATCCAAGCTGTATTAAGTTTGTGTGTGATGATGCAGTAACATAAAGTTAAATAAAGCTGCCTTTTTTTTTCCAAGCCTCAAAACACGGAGCTTGGTTCTCAGCTAGCATAAATTGGACACTGGCACAGGATTCAGATCCCTTTTTCCATACTAAGAAACTGAAAGAGTAAAAAGAATTGCTTTTTGGCTAAGAACAAAAGAAAGAAGTTTAAATCTGAGGGATCATTTTTCATGATGTTGTAAGTACTGAAAATACAGCTTTATAATAAGAGCACTTTCTTTCCCCTGGAATTCTGTAATTTTGATGGTGAAGCTGTAGCACAAGCTGGGCTGTGACTGAATGTTTTCTCCAGGATCCCTGGGAGATAAGGGATGGTTTTTAATGTGGCTTCCTGAAGTGTGTCAAACTCTGATGTTATTTAAAATGTGGCTCATCTACACTACCCTGTGGAATAGTTACTGAAGTCCTGAACTGTTGATGCTTTTGGTGAGAAGCATGCTGCAGGATGAGTGCCTTGGAAATGTGTGTGGTGCCAAATAATTCAGGGTCCCCAGACAAAATGGCAGGACTCAGGTGTCGAGACGTGTCGAGACATTTCTCTATGCACAGTCTGTGGGGTATCTGTTTCCAGAGAGGTGTTTGAAATCATCAGTGCAAAAACATTGTAACTTTGGTCAGTCAGAGGGTAATAACTACAAGGTGTTGTTGATTAGAAAAATACATGTACAATAATGCTTGCTCCAATTTGTGAGAGATTTTTACCTGGACTATCCAAATGCCAGATTTTACACAAAGTAGAAAAGGAGTCTGAGCCCACGTTTACCATTGTGTCATGGCTGATCCATGGGAGAAGGCAGTGCTTGCTGCCTGCTTTGCCATCCTCCTTGCTCTTGCACATGGTGTGCAGGAAAGCAGCAGTGGAGCAGATGCCTTGAAGGGAAGATGCCTCTTTTTGGTGGGTATCATCAGCCTCCGAGTGGCTGAGCTGCAGGCAAGAGCAGGAAGCAGGGCTTCTGGTGGTTGTGTCAAGAAAGTACATGAAGCTCCTTCACCCAGGTGCTTTTTTCCTGCGTTCAGAAGCTTGAAATGCACATTGTTTTATTTTGAAATTTAAGTGTGAAAATAAGGAAGTTGTTTATTGTTATTATTGTTATTAACATTTCCAAAGATTTTATCATTCAAAAGTCATGCAAGCTCTGTGTATTACACTCTGAAATGCTGCAGGAAGGACGGGTGAGTTTCAGCGCAGCAAGAAGCAAACCATCACGATCTGCACTCAGTTAAGGCCTGAGGACACGCTCTGTGTTGTGCCTGTGGACATTTTTATAGGGGCTGGTACATTCAGTGATCCCGGAGTAACAGGTAAAGCCAGCCCATATACTTTAGCGATGAGTCACTGCTTACACAAAAGTTGTTGGATGACAGAAGCATGTGATCCCTCTTGCTGTCATACACAGAATACAGCCCAAGTGGTTGATGATGCTGACAGAGAGGACTTCTTTTTTCAGTGTATGTCACATAGCACAATTGTATTTTGAGAATGCCAGTGCAGAGTTAGAGAAGAGCCATAAAATGCTGCCCATACTATTTTTAAGAACAACTTGGAATTATTTAGCAGCTGAAGAAAAAACACAAAGCATTTTGCTCTTGAGCAAAACAAATAAGTCTGTTGGATCAATGTTTGGTGTACTTCACAAGAAACAACGAGACAAGTGTTTCTTTTGAGTCTCCATCTAAAACTGGCTCTTCCCTTTCCTATGACAGGCAGTTTTTGCTCGGGACACTCCTAGGATTGGCAGGGAAGTTGCCTGTGGCCGAGGTGGAGGGTGTGTGCAGAAGGGTT
Source organism: Agelaius phoeniceus (assembly GCF_051311805.1). Taxonomy (NCBI): domain Eukaryota; kingdom Metazoa; phylum Chordata; class Aves; order Passeriformes; family Icteridae; genus Agelaius; species Agelaius phoeniceus. The sequence continues at coordinate 28,079,069 of NC_135272.1, forward strand.
TGTGCAGAGCTGCGACGTGCATCCAGGAAACATTAAAATAGCAGTGTGAGTGCCGTGCCTGCGTGCCGCAGTTGGGAAGCACTGGGAGTGTTAAGTCCCTAATTTGCTCTCTGGCTCTGCTGTGGCTGTCTAAGGCAAGTTTGGGGATGATGCCTACCCCTGGAAATCATGCCCATCCCATGCCAGGAGATACCGCAGGGTACGTGAGGGAAGGCTGCGTCCCCACGGGCATCCCGAGGGGAGTCGGGTGCCTCAGGGCCGGAAGGGTACGGGGCTGCCCCGAAGCGGGGAAGCTGCCGCCCGGGGGGCCCAGCAGCGTCCCGCTGCAATTTGGGAGAGAGCTGCACGGTGGAAAATATGACCGATGCCAGGCGGGTGGGCGAAGCCAGCACGGCGGGGCTGGGAGGAGAAGCGGCGCCCCTGGGAGAGGAGCAGCCCCCGACGCCCCGTTTGGGCAACTCCGGGGACCACGGCTGGCGGGCAGCCGGCGGGTGGGCGCCGGTGCTGGACTGCATTTCCCATACTGCCCGAGTGCCCTAATGTATGCAGTGCTCAGCCCGGCTCCGTGTGTGTGAGAGTGAATGTGTGCGTGTGTGTGTGTGCGCGCGTGTGTGCGTGTGTGTGTGCGGCGGGAGCCCCTCGGAGAGTGGAGGCTCATTCACTGATGAGAGCCGGCACTGAGAGGCAGCACTGCTCCTTCCCTCGCACCCCCGCCGCCTCCCGCGCTGCTACATGCGAGCGGCGGGCGGGCAGCGGGGCCAGCACGCCCGGGACTGCCCCGCTCCCCGCACGCCGCCAGCTCCGCGCAGCGCCCGCCGCCAGCCGCACCGTGAGTACCGGCCCCCGCGCCCGCCGGCCACACGCAAACTTTGCAGGGCAAGTTTCAACCCCCCCCTCCTGCCTCTATCCCAGCCCCCGCGCCCTTTCCCTCTTCCTCCTTCTCCCTCCCCAGCGCCGGGGAAGCCGGGCAGCTCGGCGGCGGCAGGGAGCCGCGCCGGCCGCGGGGAGGGCCGGGTGGGTGGGGATCGGCATGGTAATGCCGAGGGGAAAGGCCGATAAAAGGGGGCCCCCCCCGCACCCTCGCCGAGCCCCGAGCTGCCCGGATCCTCCCCCCCCGGTGGCTTTCCGAGGGGGACCGGTAGCCACCAGGGGGATCAGGTGCCGGGGACCGCCGCGGCAGCCGGGCTGGGGACCGCGCACGGCGAGGGGGAGCCCGGCCGGACCCGGAGTCCGGCACAGATCCCTCGCTCCCAAATAGATAGCATTTTTTAAACTCTTTTTTTTTTTTTTTTTTTCCCTTTTCTTTTTTCTTCCGTGTCTTTCGGTGGGGCAAGCCGGGCAGTTATTTCCTCGCTTCCCTCCGCTGCTCCCGGCGCTCGCTCTCTCCGCGGTCGCTCTGGGCAGCGACAATTTCATTTCACAGCAGCTGCAAAACAAAAACTTTTTTCAAAGGAAATAAACAGATCCACGCACCCACCCAGGGGTTTGTTGGTTTGGGATTTTTTTTGTTTGTTTGTTTGTGGGGGGTTTTTTCCCTTTAAAATATACAAACTTAGTATTTTATTTTGCAATAAAAGTATCGGAGAGAAAAAAAATACAAAATACAAAACCCAACCAAAACCCAAAACACCCGCCAGGGTTTCTGTGCGTTCAAGCAACACTGCCCAAACAGTCATTTTATTTACTGCGAAGCTTTCATTTTTGCGATCGCGCAGTCCCCGGGTGAACTTTACTTTTAAGCCGTCCCCAAAATGCGCGATCCCCGCTCAAAGACCGGTAATTTTTTTTTTTTTTGACCACTCGTTGTTAAGTCGCACTTAGCTTAATTTTGGACGCGGCTGAAGTTTGTCCAACATCCTCGCCCCTCTTCGGGTCCTTCATCTCTAAAAGATTGCCGCCCTTGCCCCTGGCTGCTTCCAGGTAGGAACCAAGTGCCTGGATCTCACATGCGGTGTTGTTCTGGTTTTATTATTGCAGATAAAACAAAGGTAGAGAGGCGGTTTAAATTGGCAGCGTTATTCAACGAATGAGCTAAAATTACTCCACATATGAATGGCGTAGCTTGGAAAGCCAGAAGAGGTGAAAGGAATTATCCCTGTTTTTGCTTTAGGTTCTTTAGAAAACTTTCTGGATCATCCAGCGATGCGATCGAGAAATCGCAGGATTTTCTTTCTTTTAACCAACAACCCCAGCTCTAGACCAGGGAAGTCTGTAAATAGGTTGGATGCATGGAAAATAATTCTTCACCTTCAGATCTAAATACATAAAAACCATCTGGTTGACCACAATGAAATCATTAGGAACTGTCTACTTAAAGAGTTGTATTGAATGCTTATCCTTCCACACAGGAAATGTGTATGGTAAGTGATTGTTGCAATAAATCCAAACAACTCTGGGCATCTTCGCGTTTGATGATCTTTGTAACTCGGGTTTTAAAAAGGAAGAAAAAGTGGAGGGGTGGAAAGGCGACTTAAGGGGCTGTACGGACCGGGCTGGCGGTGCCCCCTCCCGCTGCCCTCCCCGGGAGTGAATAATTCCCGAGGCGGCAGGAGAGGAGCGGCCCCGGCTGCGTCCCGATCGCCGCTTCCCGGCGGGACCCGCGGGGCCGGGCGGGAGCAAGCCGAGCCAAGCCGAACCGGGCCGGGCCGGGCCCTCAGCCCCGGCCCCGCAAACACCTGTTTAATGCGCCGGCGGGGAGCGCGGAGCGGCGGGGCTTGGCGATGTTGGTAGGCTCCAGCGCGGGGCTCACCCCCGACGGATTTTATTTTATTTGGGTTTATTGAAAAATCTGCTCGGGCGGGAGAGAAAACCCGGGGGCGGCGGGCGGGTGCCAGCCCGCTTGGCGCCCGCGGGGGGCGTGAGGGGCCGTGAGGGGCCGTGAGGGGCCGGGGCGCGCCCGCCGCCCGCGCTGCCCGCCGGAGCGGGGCTGCCCCGGAGCGACGCCGCCCGCGGGTTTCGTTCGGATTTCGCCACGTCGGGAGCGGGGCCGGGAATGCGGGCCGGGGGTGAAGCGGCAGCAGACCCACGGGTAGGCTGTGGGTTGGGATTTTTTTTTCCTTCTTTCTCTGTTTTCCTCTTCCCCAACCCCCGGCGCTTCCTCCCTCCGGCAGCCGCCGCCGCCGCGGGAGCGCCCTCCAGGCCCGGGGGCTTTTCCCCGCGTTTTTGTTTTTGTTTTGGTTTGGGTTTTTTTCCTAAAAAAATTAAAATAAAAAGAGGTTTAATTTTTTTTTTCTCTGTAATTTTTGAAGAAGAAGTTTACAGCGAAACAGAAGCGGGGCGCAGTCCAGGGCCGGGACCGGGACCAGGACCGGGACCGGGGCCGCTCCGCCCGGCCCCGCCGCCGCCTCCTCCGCTCACAGCGCTCCTAATTTTTTTCCTTTCCCCCTTAAACCGGTTTCCACGGCAGCTGTCCGTGTGTGCGGCTGCAGTTGGCATATTTCACGCGTTGGAAAAAAAAATTAACTGTTTTTCCTTTGTATCTTAATCCAGTGATGAGAGCTCTCCTTTGTTGGCTTTCTAGCTTGCATTTATTTTATTTATTATAAGGAAATCCAGTTTGGTTCAAATATATAATCCATTTGAGCACTTAAATCCCCAAACAGCTGGCATTATTTTGTTTTATAATCTTTGGCTTTTCTGCGCAGAGCATATTTCTAAATTCCTACTTGACATTTATGGGGAAAAACTTTTTAATGTAAATGGATACTGGGATTTTTTTTTTTCCTGGGTATTTCCTAATTTACATGCATCATCAATTTTCCTGGATTTCCTAATGTTTTAATCTTTTTCCCCTCCTCTATAGCTTGTTAATTAATTTTTTTTCCGCAAGAAAACTTTTCTTTTTTTTTTTTTTCCTGGAGGGAGAAAGACGTTAATTTGCCCCATTACTTTAATCTCTGGCATTTGGAAATGGTTGAGAGACCACAAAAATGCAACCTGTTGTAGAAACCAGAGTGGTGTGTTTTATTTATTTTAATCGATAGCAGAGAGGTGATTTAGTAATAGGAACTCTGAGTAACATTTAGTAAAAGATTTGCAGATCTGGTGGCTGTGTACGGGCTGTGCATGTGCTTGCATATGAGCGCGTTTCTTTGCAGGCTGATTAGCAAGTGGGTTTTACACTTATAACCAGTGGTCACTGCTGTTTTCTCCACTTGGTGGGTGTTTGTGATGCCTGATAAATGCAGCTCTGTCATGGCTTCTCCTACTTTTATCAGACTTTCCTTTTAACTTATGCAGCACCATGCTACAACCTTTGTAAGCAGAGGATTCAAAACTAAGCCAGAGAGAACTGATTACTACTTGTTTCTTGGTGAGAGGTTTTTTTTTAGTGGTTCAGAGCTAAAGGCTCTTGATACAATTTGCCTGGGTCGTGGTGTGTTTAGCCTCGTTATTAGGAACATACACGATTACACAGGTAATTTGTGTACACCTCAAACAGGGTAGCTCTAAGAGCCAATAAGTATGCAATAAGTATGCATATAGGTAACCATAAAAAAAAAACAAACTAAAAAATCAAAGTTAGTTTTCAGTATGTCCATCTAACCTTCATACTTGGTAGACAGTTTATATAGCTTCCTAGATTGATCTCCACCCTCCCTCCCTCTACTCCTTGTTTAGTTAATTCAACAAAGACTTTTTGCAATCTGTTTGGAGTTTGTCTGATGCCGTGGAAAAGTAGCTGCTGATTTATTTGGTTGCTTTTCGATTTCTGTCTCTAGCCCGTCTTTTCTCCTCCTTTCAGCAGGGATGTCAGCTGTTATTACTTCCTATTGATCCCTTTGCAAAGTGAGAAGTGAACTAAAATTAATGTCAATTCCACTGCTCAGATCAATAGCTGGAGTTATTTTAATCTGGATTTGCGCGAGGTGCTAAATTAAAAAAAATCAGCATAGAGGCAGAAAAGTAGCAGCTCCTCACTCCACCTGTGCCCACTGCCTTCCCAGCACCCAAATGCTCCCTCCAGCTGATTACCCTGCAATCCATATTTTTTTAATTAAGGAGGTCAGTTAGTTTTCTTATTTTTGGGTTCTGTATTTAAAGCTATGACATTTTGACATTAGGAGTGTATTAACAATAGATTTTCATAATGACTGGTCCGCCGCAGCCTAATCTGTCCTTGTTCCTGGGGGGTGGGGAGGTGCTGGGCGAGAAGGGAGCAGGAGAGAACGAAAAAGGAAGTGGGAGCTGAAAAAAAATTAAATTTGGCTGGCTGAGATATTGTAATGTGTTGATTTATTCCTGGTGTAATGAAGTTTGCAAACGAATAAACGGCCATAGTGATTCACAGTATCCTACAGGAGTGTCAAGTGTTGCGGCCAGATTACTAATTTATGAAATACATTTAACGTAATGGTGTGAAAGCACAAGTAAAAATAGAAAAGCAGGCAGAGGTGGTTGCCTTTTTTTTTCCTCCTGGAAATCTGTGTTTTTCTGTGATTGCTCAGTTTTGCTTCCATGTGAATGATTGTTTATTTCTGAGAACAGTGGCTTACTTGCATGCATCTCTTTGAATATATAATCGTGTGTGTATATATATATTTATTTATTTATATTTACATGGTAATATAATCCCCCAAAAACTATGAATTTGCCAGTGGCTGCAGTTTTCTGACCTCCAGATTTTGATCAGTCTCATGTGGAGCAGCAGAGCAAGTGTACCCAGGACTGCAGTGCTGACCAGGCTGCCCTTGGCATCCCTCACTCTTCCTCTCCCCCTCGCTGTCTGTGGCAAGAACTCAACGAGAAAGTTATTTAAAATTTGGAAGAGAGCAAATCCGTTAATGCGAGATACATAATCTGGTAATTTAGCAATGATGTCTGTAAGGATGAGTGCCAAATGAGGAAGCAGAGAGATGATGTCCACTCATCTTCACAATTCATAACAGTCAGTGGAGCGGCTGGTACAGGATGGGAGAGAGGAAATGCTATCACTGAACTGCATTAAAGCCCCAGACTGGATTTCATACACTTTGTTAACCTAGGCTCCCTCATTCATGGAGTACAAAAGGCACTCCATTAGGGAGACACTCTTTCACTAAGTTTTATTTGAGATGTTTGACCCTCTGGATTTAAGAGGCACAATTTGTAACAGCTTTTTATTATTATATGATTTTTCTGGCCCTTTGAGCTCCAGCGGCTAGTATATTGTTTCAAAGTTACAGTCCTTGTATTTTAAGCTGGGTTGTGGGGCCTGAATGGCAGGCGGCGGAAGCTTAAAAGAAAAGGCATGAGATTGATTGGGGGAGAAAATAACAGCACAAAAAGGCACTGCGAACTGGGGGAGATAGAGAAAGAAGGATTTTCCCTTCTTTCACCCTGGGAGGGGGTTGTGGCTGGGTGGGTGGTTGCAGCCAACCTGGGAGGCTCAGCAAGATGCGAGGCAGAAATTTTGTTAACATTTTCCTCTAAATGTTAATGGCACATCCAGGGCAGTTTACAAATCTACTTAAGAGTGAGTGCATTAGGAACTAAAATTACTGATCCATCCTCTCTTGTCCCCGACCCGAAAGGCAGACGCTTGCAGAGATCAGATGGCAGAAGCACCCATTATGATTTTAAATATTGTCAGAGACGCCAGGCATTTTACTGGGGAAGTCTCTTCTCCTTTGCTCTCAGGCACCGCGTGTGCACGCGTGGATGTTCGTGTGTTACACAAATGCACCGGGACAGCCACATTCCTACATTCCAATGGTGTGCATACATATGTATGATGGTATCAAGTACCGTGTGTGCAAGCACACATCTACCCATATGTACTGTGAGAGTGAGAGAAAATACCTGTCAGCTATGTACGTCTCAAGCATCGTGTACAGTTCTAACCATGTGTGCTGTCTGATTTGGGTAACTGGGTACAATGGTTATTTTTATGTCGGTTCTACACCCACAACCCCCAAGCAAATAGCAGGGTGTGTGCATGTGGGGGTTTTCTTAAGTTTATTGCGGTTATGTATACATGTCACTTGCCATATAGAATTCCACTTATAATTTGGAGTTACTATGTTAATTTTAGACTGAATATTTTTTATTAGTGCATTATTAAATCTGCATGTTATTATGTTTGGTTTGCCTTTTATTCATCTGCACTGGATGATACCCTTTAACCTGGAGGGCCAGGGCTGACTCCACTAGTGTGTGAAGTTGTCTATTGATTTTCTTGAATGAGAACAGTGGCGCATCTCCGGCCGGTGGCTTGTAACACATGTGGCCACTCTGCTGCTGGAGCATCCCGGAGAAATGAGTGCAGAAACCTAATTGGTTGTGTTTTCTTTCCCTTTCTGTTTCCTTGCAGTGTTCAAAGGGTGATGATGCTCCAGTAATTTTCCCCGCTCCATTCCTAGGCATCGCTTTGCTTTCCTTCCGGGGAAGATCGTTCTGCTTGTGATCCTGCTGAGGAAAGAGTCTCCGATGGACTTACACCGGGCAGCATTCAAGATGGAGAACTCACCCTATCTCCCCAACCCACTGGCCTCCCCAGCACTGATGGTTCTCGCCTCCACTGCCGAAGCCAGCCGTGATGCTTCCATTCCCTGCCAGCAGCCGAGGCCTTTTGGGGTCCCTGTGTCAGCAGATAAGGACGTGCACATTCCCTTTACCAATGGCTCATATACTTTTGCCTCCATGTATCACCGCCAAGGCGGGGTGCCGGGGGCATTTGCGAACCGTGACTTTCCTCCATCCTTGCTTCACCTTCACCCCCAGTTTGCACCCCCCAACCTGGACTGCACCCCGATCAGTATGTTGAACCACAGCGGTGTCGGGGCTTTCCGCCCCTTTGCATCCACTGAAGACCGGGAGAGCTACCAGTCAGCCTTTACGCCGGCCAAGCGCCTGAAAAACTGCCACGACACTGACTCACCCCATCTGCGCTTCTCGGACACTGATGGGAAGGAGTACGAGTTCGGCACCCAGCTCCCCTCCAGCTCCCCTGGCTCCCTCAAAGTTGATGATACAGGGAAGAAGATATTTGCTGTTTCTGGCCTCATTTCTGACCGTGAGACCTCATCCAGTCCTGAAGACCGAAGTGACAGATGTAAGTACCTCTGTTGACTTGGTGGCTCTTTAATTGTGCCTTGTTGAGATACGCAACAGGTGATTGCCCCACAGTGCTGTGAGACTTGCTGGAGGCTGAGGCAAAGCAGCCTTTCCTGCCTGCTGAGCTCAGCCATGCAATATTGCCTTGTTCTTTCAAAAGGATATTGACAGATTTTAAGGTGAAGTGCTCTTGAAAGAAGCTCACCTTCCAGCACATAGCTGGAGAGGTGATGTTGACCTTGCAGAAAGCTGTCCATGCACCAGTGTGAGGCTGTAGGTGCTGGTACATGTATATGTGTAAAGAGGGATGCAGCTGGAATGTGTAGCCAGGAACTTTCACAAATCTTGCAGCAAGCATGTGCTCCCTTCTTCTTCAGGTGTTTCTTTCTGACCTTTTCTTCATGCACACCATTTTTAGAGCAAACACATTACCGACCATCACAATTCATGTCTCAGCTTCGGACAAAAGTACCTTTTCCTCTGGTTAACTTTAGAATATTGTTGGCCACTGATCTCCTTCTTTAAGACAAATACAAATTGTTTTTACAATTCAGTAAGTTGTTGTATCATGTGTCTTCCCTGAGCGTTTCCCCCATTTTGGTGCCCATTGAAAGGTGATAGGCTCTTTCGCAAGCCAGTTATTGGACTGAAGGAACCCAGTCCACTTGTTCATGACTGTAACTCCCTGTTCCCCCATCACTTTGTCCCTTTTGGAGTTGTCTACACAGAGGGGCAGAGCTGTCTTCATGAAGGGCAGGCTTCCAGGTTTGCAGAGCTGGGAGGTGACCCACGATGGGGAGTGGTCTGGGGTCAACAGAGCGTGGTACCCCAAGGAAGAGCACTAACTTATGATTAGAGTTTTCCTGTAAACCCAGACATGTAATCAAGGAGTGAGTGGTTTGCTTTTCACATGGGCTCCTTTGTTCTGTTGAATTTTATTAATAGAAAACAATTTTATTATTGTTGTTGTTTTTATTATTACTTTTTTCTTTTAAACAAAAACCTGCTGCACCGTTGCTTCCTCTCCCTTTCAGATGTGATTTTTCTTCTCCCCTTTATGATACCAAGGAGAGTAATAGAGACATTGTGGCTCTCTCTCCCCTGTCGGCGCTGCTTCCTCAGGCTGTCTCCTTGAATTAGGCACTGTGCTAACTTACCGGCGCTAAAAGACATCTGCCTAAACCCAGCGTACCTTTTCAATAAAAGTCATCATAAAATCAACCTGCCTTTTAAATCCATCGCTCTTTGGTTTTGAAATATGCTGCAAGTGTGTCTTTTATTGTCGGCGTTTGCGAGGGTAGGACAATTCCCACTGATGGCAGGAGCCGTGTATTTCTTGCAGTACCGGTGTGATCTCTTGTGTCTCTCCCCCTTCTCCTTCTGATCCACCCCCGACCGTGCTACTTTTTGTGCTGTGAGCTCCTTTCATTGTTCAGAATCTCCTCTCTCTCCTTTTGGGTCTGTAGGAAAAGTGGCTGTAGGTGGGAGCGTATGAGGATGTGTGGAAGCTGGTAATATAATTATCCGTGGGGGAGGCAGGTGAGATGGCAAGGCTTAGAGACATCTTTGTTGATGCTCTTTCCCTTATCGATATAACCTGGCTGGGAAAATGAAGCTTGCTCAAAAGAGTACTCCGAGAGATAGCAGCCGAGGAGAGGGTCCGCTGGCTAAATGAATTTAGAGCACATCAGCTGCTATGGATCTTGCTGGCAAAATCCTGTCAGATACCCCATTTAAAGAAGTAAATCTGTTAAATGAATTAGACCACATGGAGCACAGCTGCGGACAGACAGACGCATCCGCATCCATCGCCGTGCCTCGCCTTTGCCAAGAGCGTGTGCCGAACGCGGGGCCGCTCCTGCTGGGAGCAGACGGGGCTTTGCAGACACAGGCAGGTTGACACCGAGTGCCAGTGCTGCTGCCAGGGCCGTGGCAGGGGACTTGCCAGGGAGAGGAAGTGGAATAAAAACTTTGCAGGCAGCTTGGGAAACTTGGGCAGAAGTGGAAGGTGTTTTGTTGTATTGTTTTTGTTACCATGTTAAATTTCTTTAAGATGCTTTTCTGCACGGTAGAGCAGGGCAAATGCAACATCCCTGATACTTTATCAACATTAAAATTTTTCTGTAGCTACCAGGATGATGTATACTAAATACATCTGTTGGCTCTGTATTATATTCCCATCACATATAGATACTGCATGATGGAAACTTCGCTCCATTAAGACAGCGAGTTTATTTGGTGTGTGCATACACACGTATGGGTGTGTTTGCTGAAGGCTGAGAGCAAGTTGTGGAGCTTTTAGAGGATCCTAATGGTCTTTGATGCTGGCCATCAGAAAAGAGAAACTCCTGAAGTGATGAATTTGAGAGATCACAGATTGCAGATAGAATGGTGATCCTCTTTTGCATTAGCATTTGCAGATACATTTTTGAAGCTTCTGTAGAAATGTGTACTCTAGGGGTTTGTTGTTTCCGAGGAGTTTTGTGGATTCCTTGTGTAACTGTTACACATAACGCTCTGTAAAAGCTGCCTACTTGTGCTCCTTATGGAGCAGGTAGGTGGCTGTAGCTTCAAGGTAAAAATGTAATTAGGCTTTTCTATGACTGCAAGGAAAAATTGTAAAATTTTCTTAGATCAGCAACACCTTCCCATGTCTAATGGGTGCTTTTCAGGTTTGCAGAGCTTCACTGTTTTGGTGTATTTTTCAGATTGCTGAAAGGGTTTGTGTTACATGGAAGCTGAATTACTATGATTGCCCTGTGTGGTCTTCTGTTCCACTGTACAGGAGCCTTTCTTGAATAGATCATTAAATATTTGTTTCACCTCGTAGCTTAAATGGTGATTTTCCAGACAAACTCCTTCTCCCACCCCCCTTTTTTTTCAAATAAAAATGTAATCACTGAGTTTTAATTTCCCTGAAAAATAGGTTTTTGCTTGGAAGGCTTTGCAAGAAAACAAGGATCAAAGTGAGACAATTGCACGTCAAAGAGTGTTTGGAAGGTGCTTATTTAGTCCTCTGCAGCATGGGAGGAAAGTCTCAGCCTGCTTTCACTAGTGGAAGAAATTCACAGAATTCAGTAAAATTATTTGTAATATGTTCCAGAGTATTCCAGATTGGCACCTGGCCCCATAAGAGATATGTTCATGCAGTAGAGGTTGCTCAGCCCTTTGCATAAACCTTCCCTTACTTTTAGAGCAGGATGGTGCTTGGACCCATAGCAGGCATCCCACAAAGGGACAGCACCTTTGGGGTGCTTTCGGGTGGGACTGCACTCTCTGTTAATCAGCAAATTGGGCTGAGATGTCTGCATTTAGGTAAGTTGTCTCTTGCTGTAAAATGTGAGTATTCAGGACATCCAGAGGGATGGAGTATACAGGGAACATGTGGAAAAGTGGAGCCTTTCCAGGGATAAGCAGACTTACCTTGTACTGGATGGGCCCATTCCCTTAGGTGCTTACTGAGAAAAATAATGTCATTTGTTAGAGTTTAGGAGCTTCTTGTAAAGCATGTGTTAAAGGCACTGGAAGACATATTTTATGGGTTTGCTTTAATAAGCGTACAATAATTGAGATTCCTAGAAGGAGTGGAAATAAATGGCATGTTCCTTTCTGCAAAAGAGATCTATAGCCCTATTTTAAAATCAGAGGAAAAAAAAAGATTCCTGCTTTTTTACTTCTAATAAAACGTGTCTCAGTGTCCTTCAGTCATAGTACCCAGTTCCTGTGGCATTGCTTTCCCACAGAGTGGCAGGCAGAGGTTGGTGCCAAAGTGGGACCTCCTGGCAAAGGGCTGGACCTTGTCAGAGCAGAGACCTCTGCCATCCCTGCAGGGCAGCCCGTGCCCCCAGCCTCCCTGGGACCACAGAAGATGGTTTCCCATTACTGTCTGCTGCTTGGTCTCCATCACGTGCTGTCTGTGACTAGTGGTGTGAAGGTGATCTTCTACATCCTGGCCACTGATTCAGTTCCATCCTCTGGCCAGAGTCTGGCTCTCCAAGTCTCAGTTTCCCTGCTTCTGCTGGTGGCCCTTGCCCAGCTCCTGCTGTGCCCAGGAGATGAACATTTGAGTTGGGAGCAGTCTGGGACCCTTGCTCATTCCTTGGGTCTGCTGAGGGTAGCAGAAGTGATTATATTAACATTATTTTGATTATTATTATTTTTGATAATCATATTTCACCTTGGACATTGTGCTGCAACTGATTTCTTGTCTGCAGGAGAAGTTGTGTGATGTATTTGTGAGCTCTTTGTTACACTTTGGGGTTTTAAAGAACATCTCTAACATGGAGTTAGTTTTCCTTTTGAAACAACTGGTTTGTTATTGATCAAATGTAAATTTCACTTCAGGTGATGGACATCAGGGCTATGATGACCACAGCATGAATTCCTGAGTAATGTGGTGCTTTGGAAATCAGATCAGGGCTGTCTGTGCAGTCACCCACCTGCTCAGACCCGTGCTGGGATTTGTGTTATGACCTATGTAGAGAGCTGTGTGTTTCTATGTACATGTGCTGGGGGGAAGAGGGTTTTGGTTTTCTGTGGCGGAACAATGGATTGGAGGGGGAATGCACATGTCCACACATCCATTGCTCACAACTCTTCCCTCCGGGATGCACCACTTCCAAGGCTGGTAAAATTTGGGGTCTAATGTGAAGTGGTGCTTTGTCACTAAATCATATTCAGCTACGATCATGGGAAATCACAAGTTTAACTCTGCTTGTGAAATAATGAACTAAATCAAGCGGAATGTTTCTTTCTGTTGTGCAGTGCCCTGTGCGATGTAGGAGTGAAGAAGCAACAGTGGAATTTTGGAAGGGCTGGGCAGGCAGATGGGCAGTAGCAGGGATGACGGCCATGCATCCATCCCTGTTGCTCCACCAAATACACACCATCCTTGTGGAGTAAAGTGTGCTGCATGGAGGTCTTGGAGCATGCAGCAATCACCTCCTTTTCCTGCTTTTCTGGCAACAACCTTCCCTCTCCTTCTGCAAACTGTTGCCGAGACTCCTTTCCGTGCTGTTCGGCTTAATTGTCTTGTCGGGATAAAGAAATGTTTGAACAGTTAAAAGTGGGGAAGGGCTGGATGGGAGCAGCCCCTGCCGGCTGCGGGGCCATCTGGCCTCCCTTGGATCTGCCGGTCTCCAGTTTATATTTCTCTTTCTGTTATTTGGGGCTATCTGGCGCACTCGGAATACCTAATCACCATGGTGAGAGGAGGGATAGGGCTGCCTCCCCCGGCCTCCCCTTCCCAACAATTGTCATGCAGACCCCGGCCGGGCGCTGCTCCTCGCAGCCCTCATTTGCTGTCCTCGCCCGCTCTCAGCAGAAGGATGGCTTTTAATTGATCGTTTGAGGGGGAGGGCTGGGGCTGTTTTCTCCTCCAAAATGTTTCCCCATGCAGCCGCTGCCATCCGGCCAGCCTTCATGTCATCTCTGCCATGCCAGAGATGCCTCGTGCCCCCTCTCTTCCTTTTTGGACTCCCCGGGAGCTGGTGTAACCACTGTCTTCAGAGTGCTGAGCAACACAGAAATGTTATATTTATCCATCTCCTGCTGGAGAGACGGGCACGGACGCAGTAAATATTTATCGCTCCTCTTTTGCCCTGTGTGCCTGGATGCTGGCAGGAGGGTACTTACTGTACAATTGCAGGGAAACCCCCCCACCTTTCTCAGTATTTCCCATCAAAACCACGGCCCCCAAACCGCTGGCCAAACCTCGCTTTTCGAGAAGGAATGAATCACATTAAATCTTCAGCCCCATCGATCAGACGAGGACTGCTGTCAGAGGATTGCGGCAGGAGAAGCGCAGGCAGACTCGGTGGCTGCCGTGCTGTGCTGGGGATCGGGAATCCTGACCCCGGGCATGCCTTGGAGTCACGGTTTCCCGATCCCTAACGCGGGAGCAGCGATACCTCCCTCACAGCGGAGCGTGCCGCTTTGATATCTTCTGACAGAAGACGCTAGGCAAGGGCAAAGTATTAGTATTATTAATATAGTACAGTTAGTAGAATATTATGAACTATTATAAATCATTACTGCTAAACTACAGTTATTAAAGGAAATGACCAAAGTGCACTTTGCGAGCCAGGATCTCTGACAGTTAAAACATTGTTTTATTATTTTACTTGCTAACTTGCAAAATTCGAGAGTTAGCAACAGTTTCCTGGTTGATTGGTGGTGATTGCATAAGGAATGGGAAGAAGCAGGGGGGAAGGCGAACATTTCAGGAGAGAGAGAATAAGCATTAGTGCCTCTGTGATTTATTTTCCTTTCCTTGATATTTTGAAGGTCTTGAAAGAAAGAGGCATACTCAGGCATGGGCCTAATCCTGCTCTGTAGGACTGAAAGTGTTCAAGGCGACAAGGTCTTAATGTTTCAGGAATTCCCCAATGAAAAAAACAGAAGTGAAGGTGTTAGTGAATTGCTGCTGGTTGTTATTTGTTTGATATCATTTAGACAAGTCCCATTAAATGCTAGCAGCAGATTCATTTTTTTCTCTTTGTTTGCCTTCCAAGGAGTAGAAAACAGACATAATTATATTTTACGTGAGACTGTAAGATTTCCTCTCATCTCTTTTTTCTGGCTAATATCTGCAGCTATAAAATAAATTCTTTTTGTGCATACATGGTGCTAGACTGAGGTAAATAACTGTCATCTAAAATCTGTCTAACCTTAATCTGCATCAAGAGCACTATAGAGAACTGTACCCATTTGTATAATATTAAGCTTTATTTTTATTATGGATTTCTAATGCAAATTCATAGTGGGAATGAAGTTGTTTCCTTTTAATACCATATTCCAAGAAAAGCAGCCATTGATAGCAAATTGTGATGATTTTTATCCTCTGGTTCATGTCACTGGTGGTCTTCTATCATGTCAATGTGCCTGATAGCCTGTGAATGTTTCACCTCTCTTCTTCAGGGTGGAATAGCAGATTTGGAGACTTTTGAGGACATTTTTCAGCTATGCAGAGCAATTGAAATTCTTCAGAAATAATGGATTTCTATTTGGGAAATTTAATACAGGATCAGGTTCCTTTACAGCATCCTCTGGGAAAGGGCATGTGCATCTTTGTAAATCTACACATGTAAACTGTATATGTCTCTTTCTCCCCTTTCATGCAACATCACTGTTTGTCTGCTTGGCTTAGCTGGCCTGAGTACAGAAACTCACAGGTGACAGACATTTGGGACAAATTCATCACCATGAATTCAGTTTTTTTTACAACTGAATTATTTTCCTGCTGTTGGTCAGGTATTGGGTATTTGCTGGCCAGATTGACTCAGCCCTCAAGTCAAGGAAAGCTCTGGCTGAAAAAGTACTGCTGGGATTGGTACTATCTGTATCTGTCCATTTCATCTTTGTTCTGTCTTTTAAAAACATGAGGGTGGTCATGATAATCTGAGAGTTCTTCTTAGCCGTCACTTTCTTCTCTCCTTTGACCATTTGTTGGTGTCTTGAATTGCAGCAGTGGCCTGAGCAACAGAAGAGGGGGAAAAACAATGCTGAGGAGGAGCAAAGCAAGGAGAGATTTATTGTCCTAAACACAGATAACATGGGAGGGAGTCCTGCTGAAAGCAAAACTGCTCATGGAATTCAGGTGTGGGACACTTCCATCGTATTTTTCCTCACTTGGGACATAGTTTCTAATCAGTATTGCTTTAGAACCTCCATTTCTTGTTAACTTCAGAATTCAGCTTTCTCACTGAACTGCAGAGCAAGAATGTGTTTTGTGCTTTTTCTTGTGAATCCTGGGCTGCTCTGAAGTAGGAAAAGGAAGGCACCAAGCGTCTCTGGATGCTCCTAAAAGGAAGAGCTGGAAACTGTGTCCTTGGTATCCCCCAGCAGCTGAATCTTAACTATATCTTGCCAGAGTAACCACATGAAGTTTTCAATTTAGAAGGACCCAAGAGCTTCTGCATATGAGCTTTTCTCAGGTGCAATCCTTCAGTGTTACCTGGGCTTTCTCAATGAGCAGTGCCACAGCCCTGGACAGGGTGAGGCTGGCAGGACACATCCAGCTGGGCTGGCTGGCAGGGCTGGCTCCCCAAGCACGGGCTTGTTCTTTGGGAGGCAGGTGAATGCTTCCTGGCACTTGTATGGAAACTAAATCAGAAAGCACTGGGAAGAGCAGCTGGGGTGAAGGCTCCCTGTGACAGCCTCCCCAAAAGCAATTGGTTTTGTAAACAGAGCAACAAGTAAAAGGGCACTGCCCTGAAGGACCCATTTCTTCCTACTGGAATTTTTGGGACTTTGATTTAAATTAAGGTGTTTTTAATTAAAAAGGGCTCAACCTTTTCATCTGATTTTTATATTGTTTTCATGCGCTTTAGGAAACAACTTGCAAAGCCATTTAGAATGTGAAATTGTCTGTCCTGTAGCATCCCTCGCTATCAGGAGGCATAGGATAATCATCCCTCATTGCAGAGAGCCTGCTTGGCAGTTGTGCAGGGATGAGAAGAGACCAGGGATGGGAAGAGACCCAGTACCAGATCACAGCTCTGCCTTGTTCTCCAACCTGGCTTTCAATATTGAAGATTTCTTTAGGAGTCAGTCCTGTTCGGGGGGATGCTCCACAAAATTCCCTCCCGCAGGCCCCAGGTGAGCTCCCACGTTGTTCAGGAGGTGATGAGAGGGTGTTTGTGAGTGGAGATGCGGAGGGTGAGTGACACCCTGGGTGCTGCACCTCTGGCTGGGTGAGTGAAGCCTTATCAGGGTGGCCTGGCCGTGCTACAGCAGAGCTGCCCCGCACCCAGCCCAACCTTTGGCCTGCGCAGGCCAGAGGGAGCCTTGTCTCCCTGTCAGTGTTTGCAGTGCGGGGAATCTCACAAGGGCCATCTCACCGTGGCTGTGGATGGGTGGAAGGCCTGGGAGCTGGATATCAGTGCAGGTCAGAGGGATCCAAACTCCACAGCACCATCAAGGGGGCTGCAGAAGCTCATTTCCTTCCCCTGTTTATTCTTCTGACTGCAAACCAGCCTCACTTCATATTTCCAGCACTAGAGGTGGGATATAGGCCTCTAGCAAAATCCTTAGCCAGGGTGACAGCTTTTACCTCCTGAGCACTTGTCTTCAGCTTGCTGAGGAGGCAGCTTGACCACTGATGCTTTTTTTTTTTTTTTTTGCTGGGGAGATGAAGGAGCAATCAGTGACCTGGATAACCCTGTGCTGAAAAGGAGCAGAGGAACTTAATGGTTACAATCAAAAAGTTGCCAGCCTGAGTGGATTCATACATCAGGAGGTGCCCCTTGGATGAGAGAACGGGAGAATGGGCAGTCAAACTCTTACAGCCCTGCTTCTTTGCCCTCAGATTTGCACTTTGCTCAGCATGCAGCCTGTACAGGACAGCTGGCATTGCTCCTGCCAGCTCTGCTCCTTGGGACTGATTCTGCCGTCTGTGCTGCTCCTTCCTTTCTGCATATTTAGGTTTGTGCACAAAAGTGTTGCTCTCAAAGAGCTGTTTTGATTTCTGAAGGGGGGAGGTGATGGGAGCCTGCCTTCGCTGCAGATTTGGGACTAACATGTTCAGGGAAGCTGTGTTGAAGGCACAGGGACATTCAGTAGTGCGGGGAGCAAGGCATCTGCAAACCAGAAATTTAATGTCAGCAAGAGGTGTTAGAGAGAGTGTGAAGTAGAAAAATGCTCTAAGTTATTTCTGTCTTAATTTGGCCAATGTGTTGTGTCCAGTCCCACATTTGGTCCAGGACTGAAATAAGTATGATGATATTTGGATCAGGACTAGGATATACTGGAAAAAGTAAGCTATGAAAGTCTGCAGATCTCTGTCTCCGTCAGCCAGAAGTAATGTTCCCACCATCTCGTTATTTTCCCCTCTTAAAATGAAAACAATGAGTTAACTGTGGAAACAGGGGAGGATTGTATTAGAGCAAGACAGAGCTGGGCAGAGAGAACTTGCATTGGCTTCACTCGCGTGTAACAGAGATGTTGTGGGTGTAGGAGCCTGGGGAAGCTGTGTATGGTGTTACCCAGATCAGCTCCCAGGTTTGTGGCACATCTCAAAGAAGAAAGAAACTTAAGCTTAAAAAAAAAGCTTCACCTTTGGTCATCTCTTTGGGAGCACTGTGAGGACCCAGTGTGTGTCTCCCACCTGGGCGCCCACCCTGGGGCGTGGGCACGTGCTGGTGAAGGCTGGGGAAGGTTATGGTGTCAATGAGAAACATCTGTGTGTGTGTTCTCCCAGATGTTGCCAGTTGTGTCTGGCTTGTTAGCTGCACCTGGGCAAAGAAGAAAAGGAAACCCCCGGGTGGTGTGATGGATTTTGCAGAGCCTGGGAGGAGAAGGCAGTTAGACACCACTTGCTGATAGTCCCTCTGCTATGTACTCAGGTGGCTCACTGACACTTGGGTGATCCAGGACCCACATTTTTCTGCATCTAAGGAAATGTGTCATCAACTTGTCACATACCGATTCTCTTACTTGTGTTGCTCGTTTCTAGTTTGACTGGTGGGGAGGTATTGAAGATGAAGGACACAGTTATTGGCAGAGCTGAGCGTGCCTAATCCTCGCAGCCATGCGGAGCAGGAAGAGGGAAGGGCTGCCTGGGCAAAGCCCTGAGCATAGGTTGTGCTTGTGCTGTGGACTCTATTGACCTTGGACAAGCGGAGTAATTTCTCATCGTCTGTCTCTAAAGCAGGGATTATGATATTCTCCAGCTGAGGGTGGTTGTGGTCGTGTTTTGTAGTGCCCAGATCCTCAAGCAGTGGTCATAAGCATGGTGCCTGGATTGAAAAGGCTGCGTAGGGGGAGGGATGGAGGCTTGTTTAATAAACATGACAAATGGGATTTTTTCCTGAGGAAACAGTTGCCAAATATTTTTTTTTTAAATGCAACTTGGATGAACAGCTGAAATCAGTGGCTAGGAATTGTAGAGAAAGAATTTGGGGTAAAAATTTGGAGTAAGGTAGATAAAAGCGAGAGATAAAAGAAATAATGCAGGGAAGGATGAGTAATCAACATTCTTGGAGTGAAGCGCAAGCTCTGGCTTCCTTCCTGAGCAGTAAAATAAAATTTAAAAAAAAGTCTTTAGAACAACAAAACTCTGGACGCGCTGGTTTCCTTCCTGACAGGCCCAGCCTGGTGGTGTTTCGATGAGTCCTCATTGGCAACCAGGGCTGATCTAAAGGCCAAAGGCAGAAAGATGGGGGGGAAGGGAGAGGGATTTAACTCCTTGAGCTCTGCTGGAAAAACAGAGATCTCCTGCTTTGTGTGGGTTCCTTTTGCTGTTGCTGGAATACAAACAGTGCTCACTGTGGCTCAGAGGTCTTAGAGGTGATGGGGTGACAGGGTGGTGGGTACATCTACCCAGGTGCTTGGTCACACTCAGATTTTACAAAACAAAAGTCAGTATTTTTAATCCTTGTGGACAAAATTCCTAAGTCTGTAAGTGGTACAGCAGCAGCGAGCAGCAGGGGAGTGGACTAGTCACTCTGCTATTGCCATCTCAAGGATGCTCAGTTTACTTGTAGCACCCAGTTTATAGTAAAGTGCTGCTCCAGTCCCTTTTGTCAGCAGATTTCCTGGCTGGGAAGGAGCTGCTGGGTGCAGGATAGCCTCTCGTGCCCCAGAGGCTCTGGGCAGCTTGCAGGGAGCTGGGAGTATGGGAGGGGAGGCTGTGTGTGCTCTAGACAGGTTGAATGGCTCAGGCAGAGCTTGTTTTGCAACTAACTCTCTGAGCCTCGCCGCTCTCTGCAGGGTTCCCCTCTCTGAAAGGTCGAAGCTACTTCTTAATTCTCAGCAGCTGACAAAATATTTATTTTCAGGTACTTAAAATATTATAATTTGAAGTGGAGTCCAGCCCCTGGCTGGAGTTGAGCTTTTGTACTAACAGCTTCAGTGAAATGCCTTTTTCCTCCTACAACTTGCCAACAAATGCTTGGAAAATAATTGTGGGACAGTCATCCTTTTAGTGAGCAGATCAAGAAGATTTGAGACTTGCCAGAGACTTTCAAAGGACAGGCCAAAGGTTCAAGTTGTTGCCAGTTCTATTTGTCTTAGCCTTTATACTTACTTGTGTGTCATTAATTTCATCAAATGTCTGTGGGTAAAAGGCACCCAGCAGGCTGCTGCTTTCGCCGAGCTCTCTGGGTGTACTTGGACACCTCTTGGGAAATAAGCCCACCTTTTTGTCTAGGGAGAGAGATTAATCCCAGCACAGCTGTAGCAGAAAGAGGCTTACCCACTAACCTGACACAGAGATGGCTGAGCTGGGGGGGCAGGACCCTGCTGTCTTCTCTGCTGCCTTTTTTAACTGGTTGTGGCAGAAACAAGTGAATAGGGATGTGCATATGAATGATGCTACCTCCCTGCTACTGTACCTACAGCTCTTATAGAGACCTGCAGAAATAAAATGCCACACTTGAATTTTCTGGAAGTTACTGAAATGAGGGCTCAGCAAGAAGGAAAAGCGACCAAAGGCCAGGCAGAAGGGACCTCAGTGTCCTGGGTGTCGTTGCTGGCCCTGCTGTTGGGTCCTTGGGATGACTGTCTCTGTTTTGAGCTGCTGGCAGATTGTTCTGTTGATTTTGGTAAGCAGGGCATCACTGCTGAGCTCTTTACAAGGGCTGTTGTTGCTAGATTAACAACTCTGTTGGCTGTCCTCTCCTGGGGGCCATGCAGCAAAAAGAAGCAGGGAGAAGGCTGTTTTCCCAGCAGGGTCCCTGCAGGCAGAGCTTCCCTGCCCTTCTCTCGCGCTCTTGTGCTGCAAACCTCTTTCCTTGGTGCTCCCATCGCTGCCTGCATCCTGACAGCTGCTTTCCTACCCTTTCTGCCCCAGTGCAGACGGCCAAGCACATTAATTTTTCGGCAGAAGTGTTGTAATAATTAGGCAGCTCGTCGGAGGGTTTAGCAGTACTTAACCAGATGTGAGAAGACTCTTCCCATGGTCCCTGCTCTCTCACTGGGCTCCAGCCAGCTGCCTTTTCCCGCCTGCTCAGGTTGCCTAGAAGGGGCTGTAGGAGATCTCCCGGCTGCCCTGGCTCCTCTTGCTTCTCTTCTTATGTTAAACACTCATTTGTAAAAGAGAAAGAGGGAGGGTGGAAATCCTTGGGCTGTTTGGGAGAAGAGCAGCAAAGAATTAAAAGCAGACACCTGCAGCGCTTGGATTTGAGACCTCCACCATTAACTCTTCCCAGGGCAACATCCCCCGGGCTTGTGACACTTCTTTTGGTGCAGCCAGGGACACATGGTGGGATGCAAGGGCTGGAGTGGGTGGTGCTGCTATCTGGGGCTCCAGACAGCTCCTCGTTATATATCCATCAAGTTTTATGTGCATATAAATATAATATCTCTTTATACATATGAAAAAATCCCCATATCCCCGGCCTCAGTTTCCCCCCCTGCCCTATAGGGATGATGCTATTTCTCTGCACTCTGTGCTCTATAACCATTTATACACAAGGCAGTAGTATTACCACTAACGTGGTTTTAAAACTAGGTTGTAGCAAACTGTATTGTCTGCCTAATCCATATTAATGGCAAAAACTGCTGCAGACAGGATATTGGCCTGGATGGCCCTTGGATTAAGTCATTCTGACAATTGTTACATTTCTATGGTAAAGTTTTATAAATACACACTGACACCATATATTAGGTTTAAGAAAATCCATATACAACCTATAGATTTCTGGTTATAAAGAGAAAAAAATGTATTAAATCAGCAAGACCAAGGGAGCAGACAAGATATAAAAATGATACTGTATTATGCTGGAACTTATTGAAAATCCCAGTGCATCTTTTTTATGTAAATGGTAAATTCTTTTCTATGTTCTGAATATGTTTCTTAATGTGTGTCACGTACCAGAATAGTAGCATGAACACAGTTGCAAATACGGTGTGTGTTTTATTGTGAGTATTATACTGCATAGCAGAGTGAGGGTGTTGAATGCTGCAGTCAGTTATATACAGCTGTAAATGGGAGCTACCTGCTGTTCTGTATACAGCCAGCTGCATATTTATTAGTAAATACCAGTCTAGGTAAAAGAAAAATAAAACAGGAAGTTGTATTAAAGACTTCAAGGCTTAAAACTAGTTTGTGCACAGCCCCTGGGATCCCACTGCGGGAAACGGTCCAGCATTTTCCAGCATTAAGTCTTTTCCATCTGATTTTTCTAGCTCTGTGAATTTGAAAGCCTCTTCTGAACTCCCCTTGCTCATCAGTTTGTGGAATAATTCATCAGTGTTTCAAAGCAGGGTAAAGATTGGGTTTGGGGCTAGAGAAATTACGGGTTGACTCCTTCCCCGGTGTGCCTCCAGCTGAACATACCGGAATCATGGAGTCACAGAATCACTTAGGGTGGAAAAGACCTGAGAGATCATCGAGTCCAACAATTTACTCAGCAGTGCCACATCTGCCACGAAAGTATGTCCCCAAGTGCCACATCTCAATGTGCTTTAAATGCATCCAGGGGTCAGAGCTGCTCTGGTGGGTGAAGTTCCGAGGACCGATGGCTCTGGGCACATGAGGGCACATGTCACACACGTGTGTTTGCCACACACATAGCAGGGGTGGCCAGTGCCCGCGGCAGGAAGGCAATATTGCAAGGGGATAGCAAACCACGGATTTTCTGGGGTGCCTGTGGGCTTTCTGACTGACGGGCACATCTCCAGAGAAAGGGATCAGGTCCGAGCATGGGATCCCAAACGAGCGATGGCTCTGAAATACCCGAGTGTTTGACCTAGAGGGAGCTCTCTTACATGAAGAATGAGACTTGGCACTGCCTGCCTGAACAGCTTTTAGCGTCTGTATTTTCAGCGAGCTTCTGCTTCCTGTATTCTGAGCTCACACTGCCAGGTACTGTATTTCTCTGAGTGATGTAAAGAGGCTTGGAGAAGTCTTGTGTGTAACTCCTGTGGTCCCAGCTCTGCAGGGGCCAGAGTCAGAGCCTCACTTGTTCTTCAGAGTTTGCTTCTTGTGGAAGTTGATGGAGATTTCTTCTGGCAGTAGAAGTTGCTTCTAGTTTTCCTTCTCCCAGTAGCACCATCACACCTCACAGATAAGCCATGGCTCTTGAGGTGCTAGGCACCCAGTCTCTGCTCTGGTGGGAGGAGGAAGAGGAAGGGCTCCTTGGTGAGGAAGAGTCTTTTGTTGGCAGCCTGAATCCAGCAACTGGAGATACTTATGTCACAGCCCAGCATGGCTCAGCTTTTCCCTTTGGGTCTCTCCTTTTAAATGCTTCATACCTCCTCACCCTCCTCGGGGTAGGTTCATCTGCCTGAAAACAAATCCATGATGTTTAGGATTTAGATGAACTGGTATTTCCTTCCCTAGAAGCTGGGACATGCTGGAGGTGACACAGATGGATGATGCTAGGGTGCTTCCCCAGTGCACAGGCAGATCTGTCTCTGACCTGTTGCAAGTCCTTGAAATCCCACCAGTCTTGCTCCCAGTGGGTGTGGGAGCTCCAAGCTCCAAGACAGCCTGTCTCTGGACACTGCAGAACATCAGTGAGGAGCATGATTGAGCTACCAGAGAACCCACAGCCTGCTGTACCCACTGCAGCAGGACAGAGGGGACGTGGCTCTCCAGAGGAAGCAGGTGTAGCTCTGCACCTCTAAGCCACCCACTGACTTAACAGAGTGAAGGAGGAACTTGCTGAAGTGCTGGGGCAGCGGTCTTAGAGAGCCCACAGTGCCTGACAACTCTTAAAAAAAGAGGACTGAATTAAAGCAGGATGGTGCCATTCTTTCCTGGGGCCAGAAAGTTGCTGTGTGGGAATGGGGGGCCCAGAAGAGCAGCTTCATGGTACAAAGGTCAAGCTGGAGGGATTGGAAGTGGTGATGCTGCCCTATTCCTCCATCCCATTCCTAAGCAGTGCAGGTCCCAATGAGGCTGAGTTCAACCATTCCAATGCCTGGCTTGTGATCCTTCTGCAGCCCCACTGTCTGGTGGCTGGGCTGCCTTAAAAGAGGGTTGCAAAGAAGTGAATCTGGGGGGGAAATTAGGACATATGGGGTGACATAGCACCATTTTTCTGTGGGTGCTTTTCTATTTTTTCTTTTCTTTTTTTTTTTTTTCTGTTGAACAAAGGAGTTTGGGGAAGGAAAGGGTGTGTGTGAGGGTAGGGACCTGAATGGGGAAGGTGGCTGAAGGGAAGAAATTGGAAACTACACCACCTTTTAGATCTAAATTTTAAAGAAAGGTTTTGCAGTAATATTTTGTGGGCTTTCAGTTTGTAGTCTGGTCTGTGCTTTTTCTAGAGCAGGAAAGAAGTGTGAGCAGCAGAGGCAGGAGAAGTTACTTTGGTTCACACCCCCAATTTGACTTGAAAAATGTCAGAAGAAAGTGAGTATGATTAGAATAATCACTTTTCTTGGGGGTGACTTCTTGTCTCTGTGTCTCAGATGATGGCCATTCCTTCCCCATCTTGCTGTCCTTGCTTTGCTAGCCAGCAAACCATACCTGAGCCTCCATGTGCCCTTCTCTGAGTTGGCACAAGGAGGGTATGGGAAGCTGTTACCTGCAAGGCTGTCTCCCTTGGACCTCTAACGAGATTAGGGGCTGCTGCAGAACAGTGAGCCAGGTGAGTCAGCACAGCCAACTTTGGGATCTCAGCAAATGTATTTGCACTGTCAGTAGTGCTCAGGCCCCATCCCATTTCTGCCTTCAACAGGAGGAAGCCACTCAGTTGAGTACAGCTCCCATGAAATTCAGCTTTCTAACCCTGGCCCTCAGAAACCCTGAAGTGGCAGCTCTTAGATATAAACCCTTGCAAGAACCTTGGTGAAATGCCTGAGGTACCAACTATGGATGTCCCCAAGCAGCAGAAATGCTTCATCTTCTTTTCCTTTCTCCCTTGTGGTCATAGGTTCATGGCCCAGCTGGGTTGTTTGAGGGCCTGGCTAGAGCAGTCTTTTTATTCTACATCTAAATTTATTGAAAATGAGTTCACTGTAGGTCCCTGCACTTTGCTTAGTCAGCTTTATGTTTATGTAAGCACCAGGGCAGGTGGGTGGCTCTTCTGGGAGTAGAGCAGGTCCTGTGTCCTGTGCTGGGTGATGCAGAGACAGCTTTAGGGGTGCTGGTTTCTCATCAGTAGTTCCCACCAGTTGCCAGCTGTTTGGAATTAAAAGCTTTGTCTCCTGAGAAATTTGTCGGAATCCTGAAGGGTTAAAAACACCTGGTCAGAAACAATCCTGGAACTTGGATCCCTCAAAGTAAGTACTGAGAATCATGCACATACCTGTTCTCTGTGTCCCTAATAAAAATATACCTCCAAATGTGGGGGCAGGTAGGGAGGGGATGCTGAGTGTGTTCTGAACATGCAGAAAAAGGGGAGCAGAAAACCAGCTGTTTTCTCCCTCTGGGTCCAGTCTGATCTAGAGCAGGCAGTGGGTGATTCTCTGCTGCACAGTGGAGAAGCAAGGATGCTGCTAGCTGCTGCCCACTCCTAATGGCCCCTTTGGGCCCTTTTGTGATGCCCAGTATGCAAGAGGACCAGAGCATCCTCAGCAAATGATTTTGAAAAGGCCTGTCTTTATATAGATGTGTTTTCAGCTCTTACCTAGACTTAAGAGGTCCTTGCTTGGTAAGTCAGGAGAGATGCAACTTTGACTGGCAAATTTAAGGCTTGATTTAAACAAGGACAGCACTTTAAAAATAAATCCTTCTTCTCCTGATGCCCCAAGATACATCCAGATAGGGTATGCTTACTTCTGGCTTAATGCTCCAGCTTAAAGGATAATTTTGGCCAAAGCTACCCTTCTGTAGTAGCCTATAATTAGCAATTAAAACATAAAAAATATTTCCATCGAGTGGCTCCTAAATAAATGCTTGTCACTGCTGATCAGAGTTGGTTTATTTCCATGTGTGTTTTTCTTCCTTCTTTTTTTTTGTATAACTTACAGCCCTGTAAATGCTCAGCAGCTGTTAATATGATTCTGTCGATAAGTTTACCATGGTGATTTGGCTATATTTGGTGAGCGTGTGAAGAAATCACTCACCGGTTAGAAGAAGGAAAGACAAGCTGTCGATATCAAGGGAGAAATGCTAATAACCCTGGTGACAAATCATTCCTGGGAATCTCAAAGGGTTAAAAAAAAAGCAGCAGCACTTCCCGGAGAGAGGGGCCTTGGCGAGTGAAGGTGACTCATCCGGAGCTGCAGACACCAGCTGTCATCTCCAGCTCCTCCTGTGCTTAATCACTTCACTTTTCTAAAGAAATATTTTGTTCTAATTCAAACAGACCTGGGCTTGTTTGTCTTTTATGAATTATTTACTGGTGAGGAGAACCTCTTGAGGTATCCATCTTCACTCAGAAATAAGTGGACTCTGAGAGCCTGCTGAAGCACTTTAAAGCACACAGTCGCCTCCTTGATGAGCCTTTCTTTTTTTTTTTTTTTTAAATAACCACTTAAAATCAAGAATAAACCCTAGAAAGTCAGCTCTGGGCTCCAGACTATACTGGAGAAAATGCACACGGACTTTGGCCTCATCTGGTTGCTCTTTGAAAGGCATCCCTGCCCTTAGGTGTGGGGTGGTGATGCTCCAAGTGACCCCTGGGACTGCTACCACTTTCCCAGCGTGGAGGTGGAGATCTGCCCCCATACCTGACTTGCTTCTAGAGGCATTCCCATAGGAATTATGAACTCACTGTGCATGGAGCACGTGCATGAAGGAGCCTGTGTATGCCCCTGACCCTTGTCTGGGCACTGACACCCTTCTGCTTCGGGAGATGTTTCTGTTACTTAAAAAATCCACAGCCAAATTCCACCTGGCTGTTCCTGATTTCAGCTCTTTGCACATTTATAGCTATTCCAGTGAAAAGAGAAGCTTGTATGATATTTTGCAGTCCCAAAAGGTCTGATCCATCAGCCATGGAAGTAAATAAATGTAAAAATTTGCACTGACTGGACTGGGCATCAGATTAGTCCCTAAATGTTAGTTGATCTGCTTTGGGGTTATGACAGACAAATATTTCCCCAAGGTTACTGCTACAGGAATAATCGATCTACCTGTCTTGGATATGTCGGGGCTGCCTATCATCACTGTAGTGTCTAAGTGAGTGTTACCTCTCAGGAAGTCTGTGCCTGACCAAATAAGTTGCCTTTTCTTTGTGTGGTTTGAGACCAGAGAGTGCAGTTTTCAGTATTTAAGATCATTGCTATTTGGCACTTACCTGCTCCACAGGATATTGGTACTTGACTGCAATGTCCTCATTACCTCTCTCTTACATTTATTTTAAAATTCTGGTTTTAAATTCATTTTTTCCTAAATAAATAACATGATCTGTAAATAAATTACTTGATCCTGAAAACAATTTAGACAGACAGAATGTCTTGAGTGTGATTTAGCTTGAGTGGTGTAAGTCGCATGCTTATACAAGCTTCAAAATGACAGGAAAGATAATCCCATCAGGCAGTCTGTAAAACAGAACAAGCCTGGAGAGGATTTTTCTTGTATACAATTACACTTAGAGACACAGGATGAGAAAGGATTCAGGACCTGGGGAGGCTGAAAGAGGCAGCTGGTTGTGTCCTTGGCACTTATTTGCACTAAGGTTCCCCATGCAAGCCTCCACCGCCCATGGAAAGTAGCTCCTACCTGCATGGGTTTGGTTTTGCACCGATGCCAGCTGCAGTGCTGATGTACTGCAGACCTGGGAATGCCACAGGCATGTGCTGCAGCATTTTCCCCATCCCATAGGTTATGTGCAATGGGGCATATTTGAGCCTCATCTCAGGGCTGCTCTTGTGTGAGCCCAAAGCCCACAGCCTGCCACCTGCCCCTGAGCACAAGAGACAAAAGTTCCTGAAGGTCTCCTTTGTGCCCCATTTCTGTTCAGAGAATGGGAACATCTCCTGGAAAGTAAGACACGTGAAAGTGATGCCCTTCCCAAAGTCAACAATATATTTGCTTTTGATTCCTCCCTTTTATTTTCTTTTTCCTTGCCGAAGGCCCTTTAGGCAATGCTTCTTTTTAAGAGGCACTTTTGACACCCAGGCCTCTCCTTCCTGCCTCCATCCACCTCCTCCTCCCTCCAGCCCGCACAATCTGCCAAGTTCCCTTGCTGCTCCCTTCCTGGTGCAAAGACAAGACATTTGGAGTGAGAAGTTTATGCCATACTCATTAGTTATGTATGAGTTAGCAGAACTTCTGGTGGATTTTTGCCACTTCCTATGAACTGTGGGATCCCACTGTTTACAAAGCAGCGTCTGGTAGAAGCACAAGGTAAAGTATTTGAGGTTCATTTCCGAGCTAGTTTCTTGCCTTTCTTCTTGTGTGAAAAGTTCCTGACTCTGTGTTGATTTTCTTGAGATCATGTTTATTTAAATCAGGATAATAATCTTCCAAATATACCCTAAAATTATATAGCCATATAAATCCTGTCATAATATATTCAGTAAAACTGTCAGGTGATCATTCTTAATGTAAAATGAGACCTTTTCATTTTCATCCAGTCAGTTAGCACTAAATTAACTCCTTGGAGCAGGCTCAGAGTCATTCATTTGAGTAAATACCCCAGTTATTTATTGAATATACAGCATTGCTGTCTATCTTGGGGCTGGGAGTGAGGGGCTCCTGTCCTTATCCCAGCTCTGGCACCAATCAGTCAGGAGAGGAGGCTTGAAAACTTCAATAATACCCACAAAAACATTCATTTTGTTCCTAATCTCAGTGCAGCCATGAGATGATTCCCAATGACAGGTTCAAGCTGTGAGCTGGGCTGCAGGCTGGACTCTCAACAGCCTGGGAGCAGGAATTGCCCCAAGCTGGCTCAAGTATTTGAGGATGTGAGTGTTTTGTCCACACAGCTGAGGATGCTCTGCCAGTGGGCTCCTCTGACACCCCAGGTCTGTTCTCCTGGGTCACCTCACCTCAGAGCATCTCTTCTGAATAGTTATTTTTCCCAAAATATTTGGTGTCCGGCTAGGACAGGTCTTCTAAACTTCCAGTCAGGAGCTGGCTGGGCACATCAGGACCTGGGTCATCTCCCCTTGGGATGGAAAGCTGCCAGCAGGCGTGGAAGAGATTTGCTGTGGGATTTACCATGCATGGCTGTTTGGAAGAAGCATTTAGACTGATGCAGGAGTCCCAGAAGGGCTGTCACTGAGATAAAAACCTTCAAAGAGCTTCCTCTCATAGTTCAGTAGGATGGGTTTGAGGAGGTACAGCCTCATTTCAGTCCTCAGGAAGGCGAGGTCCCCTTGTCATCCCTCCTCTGGCTGCCAGGCCAGCGGGAGCATGAAAGGTCAGCAGAAGCCTGTCCCAGAGCCTGCCAAAAACAAGTGGGAAATTGAAGTGCTCCCTGCCGGGGAGGACTCGAATATCTTATCAGCACACTCTGTTTAGATGTCAAGTCTCATGATGGAGCAGGAGGGAGAGATGAGCTTCTTCCCTTGCATTCTTGAGCAGACACCGAAAGTATCTCGAGAGATGTGCTGGCATCCAGCCCACAGCCTGGAAAGTACAGTCTCAGCCAGGTTCAGGGAAGCACCTTCCTTCTCTTGGACCTAAGGATAAGAGCCCTGTATTCAGCTTGCCAAACACAAAAGCCAAATAAAAACAAACGAATCGATGAATCAAATCCTGACTGTCCGGAACCGGGCTGCCAGGAGACACACTCATCCTGCTCTTCTGGGAGATCAAATTCACTACACAGATCAAAGAAAGAAGAGGAAAAGCTCTTCAAAAGTCAGGAAACAAAATCTCCTCAGCCTTCCTTTAAAGAAGGAAAGTTACTGGACTGCAGCCTAAAAGATCCAGAGGAGAAAGCATCAAAGGGAAGCTCTTAGTCACACGTGGCTCTGTCAAAGGTGAGGTCTGCCAGGTACTAGATGTCCAGTTTGAACTGACAAACTTCAGCTCCCCAAGAGCAGTCTCTTATCCTGCCTACAGGAGATCCACACCCCCTTTTCCTAGAAAAAAAATGAGAATATTAGAGTAAGGGAAAAAAGAAATTAAAGGTTTGTTCCTAAACTCTTGGTAGTCTTGCAGAAAATGGAGGGCTGTTCACATTCTTACTTCTTCTTCTTGATGCCCATTTCAGCTGTAACATGCCTAAAACAAAGGTGGTGAGGGTGGTCAGGCAGGTCTCTCCTTGGGAGAATGGAAAAGAAATCCACCCTCATTTAAGATTGTGTGGCACATGGGCATTGCAGGTTGAGGAGTAGGAAGATGTGCCAACTGCAGATAAGGCCTGAAATTCAGAGCCTAAACTGAATCCCTTCTGACAGCTGTTATGTTCTAGCATGGAGGGAGTGATAGATCAGTGCAGTAGAATGCCTAGGCAATGGGCAGCACTGGTAAGTTTCAGGAGCAAATGAAGCAGAATTATTTCAGGAATGCGTTAAATTTAGCTGTTTCTGTTTTGGACAGGAAGAAAGAGATAATCTCATGTTCATCCTTCTACTTCTGCATGATTTTGTGACTGTCCAGGTATCAGGTTCCCACTGTTTGGCAGATACAAGGTGTGGAGTATCACATGTTCTCTTAGAAGTGCATTTCAGTTTCTGTGTGACCTCAGTTCTGAGGTAGCCTGGTGGCTTCAAGAGATGAGCAAGAGACACAGCAGGTTAAAGTGCAGGATCAGCAGCTGGCAGTGAAAATAGTTCCATGTAAGTTTATCAGCACATGGTCACCCAGAAGAAGGAAAAAGCAGTTCCCCCTGCCAGAAGAAAAGGAAAGGAGGTGCAAAGGGGAAAAGTGTGAACAAACTGCACAGGGATTGGAAGCAGGGAGAACAGCTAGAAAGACAGTCCTTGTATCTTCAAATCTAGGAGCTGCAGGAGTACAGTGACCTCAACCATCTAGTTGGGTCACTTATCCAAAGAACTCACAAACATCAAGATGCTGTGTGTGGCTGCCCGAGGAGAACCACTCATTCATAGGTACCAACATCTCAGCAGAGAAAACTACAGGGCTCAGTATGGCAGGATGCTTCAGTCTGTAATCTCTGTTATCTCTGTTATCTCTGTTATCTCTGTTTTCTTAGTCTGGCTGACCCAGGGTGATTTTGACACCTAACTGGGATTTCATGCAGTTTGTTTTAGTTTTGTATGACATTGTTTAGTGTTTAAAGGTTAGCCGTGTTAAAACTTTTACTGTTATATTGATTGACTGGTCTTTTCCTTGTTGCTGAATATGAGAATGAATTGAAAAAATATGTTCCCAATTCCCCCACCAAACTGGAGCACTCTTTGCTATGCATAGCTGGCAGATTTCTTCCAGCATTTTTTTCCTCTGCTGCCATCTTGCTATGTGTAAACCTGCTCACAAGGCATGGGCTTCTTCCAGGATTGCACGATATACTTGCAACTCACATTTGCACACTGCTGTGTATTGCTGCCAGTGCAACTTCTGCTTCTTGATATGTGCAGCAAGGTTTTAAAAAGTCCATCAAAATCAACCAGCATGCTCTTCTTGAGCAAGGTGTTTGTGGAGGGAAAGCAGATCAGAGACCACAGGGGGATGCTCTGCTTTACTGTAGCCCAAGCAGGGTCTTGCCAGCACTACCTGTGCTGCAGAGAGCAGAGCTGTGTTAATGGACAGACCATCCCCTGGAAGGAGGTGTCCTTTGGAGCACTGCTGTAAACCAGTTCTGTCACAGCATCTGTTGCAGATCTGGTCCTTTTCTACCCTTTGAGTAAGTGGGGGGTTCCTCACTGCCCCGAGTGCTTTCCACTGGGGTTGGTGTGTGTGATCCTGCTGAGGACAATGCATTGGCCCCACAAAGCATGTCTGGGATGCTGCTGTCATATCTCCTCTGTCCCCTTTACTGTGTTTATTGATATCCATTCCTTCATTTTAGTGCTTTAGCAATCATGGTGATAAACAACACCATAACAATATCCTGTGGGCATCTCTATTCCTGTGCTGAAAGGTGCTGCTTAAGGACCTGTGCTGTAGAGTATCTCCATATGGGAGCTGGTCTGGGGGTGTACCCCAGCACAGGGCAACTCTGGAGGTCGTGGCCCAAGGAGGCAGGTGGGCAGGAGGCATGAAGTTCTGCCTCTCATCTTTCACTCTACCCACAGAGTGCTGGAAAGCACAAATTCTGTTAAGATTAAGTTATAATTTAAGGCAGTGAACATGTGCTCTGCTGGCAGCTATAAAGATTCAAATCATAAAGTTTTACAGTGGAATGGTTTCTGTAAAAGCATCGTTAGAAAGGCGGAATCGTGCCTTTAATTCTTATGACTTATGGGGCTGCCTGGTTTGTTTTGGTTTTAGTGGTGCTTAGTGGGACATGAGGTGGGGTCCCAACCCCATCTTTCCATTTAAAGTCAGGCCTTTCTTCCCCAGGGCCCTGCTGTTCCAGTGCCTTGAGAAGGACTGGAGATGGTGTAGAGTTTTCTGCGTTCACCCCATCCATGCAAGTTTTGGGACCCCTAATATGTGCAGAGCTTTTGAACTAGCAGGAAGGAAGATGATCTGCATCATCAGGTGTGTGCTGCATAGTTGTGGTGTGGAGCCTGGGGAAATCCAGGCTGGGATATGAGTATCTTGAGCATGTTGAATGTTCCCAGCTGAACTGTCCCTGTAAGGTTAGAGTTTGGTTAGCCACCCTGAGGGCTGTGAGGATGTTGAAACATAGAATCATAGAAAGGTTTGGCTTGGAAGGCACCTTAAAGATCATCTAGTTCCAGCCCTCCATGGGCAGGGACACTTTCCATTAGACCAGGTTACTTAATGCTCTGTCCAACCTGGCCTTGAACACTTCCAGGGATGGGGAATCCACAATTTCTCTGGAATATTCTTCCAAAGGACAGGTTAGCTTCCTCCTTCTTTCAGACTTTGAAAGTAAGGTAGACTTAGTCATGTCCCATAACATTAGTTGGCATCCAAAGGAGGCACACATTGCTTTGAGCTTTTGCAACATGCAGGGTGATGTTCTCCACCTATAATGCCTTTGCTCTGGTAGCACTGGAGTGGAGACCCCATTGCTTTCAGCAAGTGGGGGCTCCAGGGTCTGGACTTCGGAAGTGGTCTGACACAGATGGTGGAAATCTGCAGCAGCTGCATGAAAGGCAAATGAATTAAATCATAATACGAATAATACAGTCAATACAGCAGCCATGAGTTGTTTATTTTTATGTTAAATTCAATGCATTTTTGTCGCCCTCATATTTTTAGTGATCAATAGGCCAAAGATTTTCATATTAACAATACTCAACTGCATTGTAGAAGAGGGGGGAAGTGGGAGGATTTGGCAGCTGGATAGACACGTAACATTTTTGTCACCTCTTTGGGACATGTGGAAAGTAGTTTGAGATTATGAATAAGCATCATAGAGATATATATTTGCTGAAAAATCAGCAGAGAAATTGTTGGAGGTATTCCCATTTCAATGGTTATCTCCAGCTCCCAGATTTAGCACCCCACTGGGGTGAGTTTGCTCCAGCAGCCCTTGCTGTGCAGTTATAGTGAGATGTTTACAGGGGAAGGAACACACCACTAGTGTGACTACACTTGGTTCATCTTTCATTTTATTTATAAATTAAAGCACAGGGACTTATTCTTCATGAAAATTAAGGTTTTTGGTGCAGGTGGTGTGTGTGTAATATTTAGAGCTTTAACCTTGTGTTCTGCTGAACTTCGCAGCTGGACCACTGGGTGAAACTGAGAGGGGAATTAAGCTCAGCTGTAAGTCAGCTGGGTTTGAAATGGGGAAGTTTTACGGTCCCAAGTTTTGGGATTTTATGAGATTCCGACAAAGAGCTCGAATAGGGCACATGGAGATAGGCGTTTCCCAGCCTTCATCTTTAAAATGGAGAAGCAGACAGTTAGCTGAGGTGCTGTTGGTATCTTATGGATGGAAAGGAGGCATTTAATCTCTTTCACTGGGCGGTGGAAGTGACTTTCCAGCCTTGGCAGGCAGCTGGCGGCTGGCAGTATTGCCTTTAAAGCTGAGTGTCATGGGATTAAATTGAGTCCTGTGGCATTATGGCCAAGTCTTGTCCTGCTTTTGAATCGTGCCTTTGCCGAGCCCATAGATCAGCTGGGCTCAGGCTGTGCCGTGGCAGTAACCCAGCATTATTGAACCTGTCCTCCTCGCTCTCCCAGGCAGTCACACGAGCGTCTGGCCAGATTTGCAGGACTCAGCAATGGACAGCCCGGGCCCCACTTACTCAGAGGAGCAGATCGATAACAGAGGCGGGTGATAGATGAGGAGAGTTAGGGATGGATAATCTGCTGAATTTACATGACCCAGGGTGGTCCAGGGAAGGCTTGCAGCTTTGCTGGGAGACTTTCAATAGGAGACAGAAGTTGCCTTAGTTTCCAGCTGCTGACTGCATTTTAAAAACATTGCGGGGTCTGTTTGGGTGGGTGGAGGAAGCTGCCAATTGTGAGCAGAAAATAAAGCGGCGTGTCCGCTCCTGCCTCCCGGGCTGCATCCCCCAGCCCTGCCCAGAGCAGCCGAGCTGGCACTGTGGGAAAGGAAGCATGCAGTGCCATGCACCCATCTGCCTGTGCCGTCAGGCTCCATCCCATGGTGGAGTCCAGGAAAGAAAATACTGCCAGGACAGGCAGGATGAGTTCTGAGATATTATTTAGATACTGATTTGATACCTGTGTCAAATTGGCAGCAAAGTGCTGACTCACTTGGTAAGAAGCAGAAAGTTTCAGGCCCAAAGCTCTGTATTTCCACTACCTGATTAGCAAATACGTCATAAAAACAAGTACCAGTAGGTAGAAAAGAGAGGCAAAAAGGTTTGCTTTTAAATATTGATAATAATATTAACAGAAAAGACACCACCTTTCCAGTCCCATTGATACTGGAGAGTGGAGTTTTAGGGCTTAATCCTCTAAGATGCTCTTAAATGCCTTCTGCCATTACCACAGAGCATATGCCAGTGGCCAGCTTTTGGGGAGGAAACTTCTCTTGAATTGAGGCTGCCCTGTAACTGTTTACAGTGGTGTCTTCCTTTTGTCGTGCTTTGTTTGATCTTTCACAGAAGCATCTGGTCTGGCCTTTGCTGAAGACACCACACTGGGCTGGAAGGACCACAGGTCACTTCTTCTACCCACAAATGACATCTCTGGTGCCCATAAAACTATAACCTTCCTGCTGGCTGGAGTGCGCTGCTGACAGACCAGCACTCTTTGATTTAAGTGGTTTAGCTTTTTCTCTAATGTGTCTATGTCATTTAGTCTCAGGTTCAGTTTTTGGCAAGAAATAATGGTTACAAAACCTGTGAAGGAAATAAAAAACCAAAACAAACAGTTATTTGAAAGAAAGATGTACACAAATTCTTTAAAAGCCAACCTTCTCTCCTTTCCTTTTATCTGTTCATCTTGGAGCTCAGGCCTTGCAGTATGCACAAAATGCTAAAAGATAAGGCACCACAGAGCAACTGGAAGCAAAAGTGAAGACAGGAAAACTGTTTTCAATATGCAAACTGATAAAAGAGCCCAAATTCTGGGTAGTAGAAAATAAAATAGATTTTCATGATTCTACCCAGTGCAACAATCACAGAAGTTTCTAAAAAAATGTATTCTTTTTTAAAAAAATACATATGATTTTAATCAAAGTATCTTTCTTTATTATTTTACTGAATTAGAACCCAGTCCTACAGTTAGATCCATTTTGGATGGAGCTGATTGAAAATCATCTTACTCCCTCTGATATGAGGAGGCTTTGCTGTCTGTAGAGTCTGTTCCCCCAGCTGCAGAGTTGATGTCTTGTGATGAAATGGTCCTCTTCTGCTTGCAAATGCTCATCTGCAGGTAGAATTAATGTTCCAGAGTCCAGGATTTTTGGGGGGGAACAGTGCTGGTTAAAAAGCAGGACACTAAGAGCTGCTTTGTGTAGAAGTGCATGGTGCTGACGTGGATATGAAATTGCTTATCAGCTTTTTTCTCTTATTTTGCTGGATATTGTAAGTAACCAGAAGTATACCACGGCTTAGGAGGAGTGGTTTTCATACCAAAGGTCAAACGCTGTCAGGAGGGCAGCAAGCTGTCTTCACACCACACAAAAATTGCTTTTCTAATGCAAAAAGTCCTTAAATTAACTGATTTTAAAGGCTTTTCCCCTTCCCTTCCCTTCCCTTCCCTTCCCTTCCCTTCCCTTCCCTTCCCTTCCCTTCCCTTCCCTTCCCTTCCCTTCCCTTCCCTTCCCTTCCCTTCCCTTCCCTTCCCTTCCCTTCCCTTCCCTTCCCTTCCCAGCACAGAAGTCTTGAGAAGGCAGAACTTTGTGTTTCGAACAGTTCTGTAAAGCAGTGGAGAAGAGATGCTCTTGCACATCTGGATCTCTGGGCATGTTCTGTATATATACATTGGCACATATATCTGCATACAAACACAGCATATGTGTCTTCCAAAAAACCACAGGCATGGATGTATCTGGACACATGTGCATTCACCCAGAACAGAACCTTTATACATTTGTGTTTATCGAGTGGGCTTTATACAGGGCAAAGTTCCCTTTGCTTTCTGCTTCCTGACATTCCAGGGAGAAAAATGTCCTGTTGTAGCCTCAGGAAAATAACTGAGCGAATAACTTAAAGGAAGAAAAAAATAACCAGGATTGCTCCAGTTAAGGAATTAGCCTGCCTTGCTTTTGCAATAAAGCTCCTCTCCCTCTCCCTGTCAGCCCTGGGCACCCTCCTTGCTCCAGTTTTAATTCTAGTCTCTAATCTCAGCCGCTCCTGTGATAAATTAATTGTAATGATAGAGGCCCCAGTTACGAGGTCTGCACCGTTTGCTTGTAATCTGAGCGACAGGTTTAGGGCCTGCTTTATTTAAGATGCGAGGGTAATTACATGGGAGTTAGCATATGCAGGCAGGGAGATATGATTCATTCTCCCAGCGACGGCCATGACACAGCTGTTTGTCGGATAAAATAGAGGAACCGTGTTGTTACAAAATGTTCCCCTTATTATACCTCATTAAAAACAAGGCTGCGATAAGTCAGACCTGGCAATGAATAAAATGTATTGCCCCCTGTAAAAGCTGATAGGAGAGAAAGAGGGTCTTCCGAGCAGGCTCGGGTCATTTATTTATTTTTTGTTCGCTTTCATGCTCCCTCTTCTTTCTTTCCCTCTGGTTTTCTGCCTCTCACTGGCTACTGGAGGGAAGAAAAGGAATGTTTTCTCTTGCTTTCTCTTCTTTCTTTTCTTCTTTCTTCCTTTCTTTGAACCTGCCTGTGCCCTCCCCTTCTGGGAGCGATCGCCGATAAGGCAGGGTCGGGCCAACGGCAATTAGCGAAGCCTTTGGCAGGGAACAAAAGGGGAGATTTGTTCCCATCGGCCTAACACGAGCTGTGCCTCTTCACCTTGCCTGAATGCAACAGGCTGAGAGGGATGGCGAGCTCCCTCTCCAGCCCAGGGGCCGGGGCCTTCCCAGGCAGGTTATTAAAAAAAAATAAATAATCAAAATAACACTTAAACTTTCCTTTCAAGAGAGAAAAGATTTTTTCTTTTTCTTTCCCTTTCTTTTAAAATAACCCAAGGAATGAAAGGTGATTCTCCCTTCTCCTCTGCAGGAAAACAGGGAAAGTTTAAACAATAGAAGGCAAAAGTGTGGGAGAAGGCCACAAGTGACTCCGAGAGCCCATCAGGGTGAGATGGATAGAAGGAGTCCCTCTGAACTGGCATGCCGGAGCAGAAGCATAAATCCATCGCCTCTGAGAGTCCTGGGGCATGGAAGTTCAAAGGATGGCTTTCACTCTCTCACCAGTGCTTTTTTCTTTGTGCGCACTTTAAGCTGTCAGACTTGGTGGCTTGCAAGCATTCCTGCTTATTTATTTATTATTTTGGTGTCCTAAGGATACAATGTTGACTTTTGTCTTAAATTTTTTTATTATTATTCTGGGGAAGATAGAGTAGTTTTAAAGTAGTAGGAGTAGTGAGAGGTCTTGCCCGCTCTGGAGGGCTGTCAATTGGGAGAGAGGCACCCACCAACTGGAGCAGAGCTCGAGGCAGGCAGCTGTGGCCTTTTGGAGCTGTTTGTATGGGTTGCATTAAACCAAATGACGTGTGTCTGGGTTTTTCTAACTTTTTTTTTTTTTTAACTCTGATCAATACGTTCAGCTGCCTCTTCTCAGACCATTTGATTCTCTCTTGCGTATGTTGTTCTTTTCTTCCCACAATAGCTGAGATGAATGAATAAGGCTGATTGATAGATTGGCTGGTTTATTTTTAACTTAAGCTATTGAGGGAGATTTGTAAAACTATCATGATTTCTCTGGATGGATATTTAAGTTATAAATACCATAACATTTGGCTAACAAGATACTGAACTGCATTCAATTTAAAAATTAGATGCAATATCTTAAAAATAACTTAATAAAGTCCCAGACACAGCAAGTTAGTCCCATTTTAGGTTTGTTCCCTTGGGAATGAGTCCTGTTTGTAAAAATGCATATCTGGTTTGCATTCTAAACACCAGGTTTTTGGAAAGGTAAGTCCTTGCTTGGCTGGGTTATTGGCCTCTGTGCTGTACCCCAGTCCTGTGCTGCCATGTGGCAGGTGGTGGGTGTTAGCAGTGGTCTCAGGAGTGACAGTGATAGCAGAAGGCATTGCAATACCATGGGTGATCATCATGCTGTTAAACCAGTCAGATGGTTTAAGATGGTAGAGCTGGTGTCCGGGGCAAAGAAGAGCAGATTCCAGGGTGTAAGCTCTGTTGATGTCCCATCGCTGCTCACAGCTTCTCCCATGCCAGCCAAAGGAGGCACAAGTAATTCCAAGTCTTGTCTCTGTCTGGTGGTAGTACTGTAGTGGAAACAGTGATTTCTGGGTTAGGGGCAGTATCAGCTCATGGCAGTCACAGCAGTACTGTGCACCTGCTGGACTTTACAACCCCTTTTTAGCTTAGGGAGATCAGTGCTGTGCACTCATGAAGAGCCTGTTCACATTTCCTTGGTCCAAGGACAGGAAGTACAATGATGAAAAGGCCTCTCAAGGTAAAACATCCCAGGCCCCTGTACAAGAGCCTACAGCACTGCCATGGATGGCAGTAATGCTGCAAATTTCAGGATGAGACTGAAGGCTGATGTTGGAGTGCTGGGGAGAAGTCGAATGCAGGATAGGCAGCTCTTGGACAGTTGTTTTTCCAAATCCCTGTGTTAACCACACTTTCCCAGACTGGATTGCTTGTCCCCTCACCTCCTCTTCCCACTTCTGTATTGATCCTCTGCACCAGTTCTCCTTTCTGAGTAGATCTTGTTTACAGAGATGTAATGAAGTGTCTTATTTCCAAATAAAATCCTGAACAAGCAGGAGTAATGGTTCACAGATTCGACCACTCCCACACTGGTAATTTACTAAAATTAAAACTTAATTAAGCCAGGCTCACTCAAAGGTTTTGCATAATTTAGTAGTCTGTCTTGGATAGCCACAGAGCTGTGCAGGCAGGCAGCTGAGTCAGGAGCCAGGTCTCTCATCCAGTTCTGGAGTCAGAGCTATTACTTGGCATTTTGTTCACCTATTTCTTCTCACTGGTAAGATCTTAGAGCAGCTCAAAGGAGTGAGCTGGAATCACTACCTCCCTTCTACTGAGGAGGAAAATGAGATCCAGAGAAAAGCATCAACTGGCCAGGCTGGTGCTGTGAATAGTAGTAAAGAACCTGATGTCTGCACTCTCTCTTCCCTGCTCATGCATCCCATCAGCCATTCTCAAGATGTTTTAAAATGGATTATCACGCAGTAGCAGCATCTGAACTGGATATGTCTGCCAAGGAATGCAGCTTGCATTTTAAGGTCACATTGTGTGGGAATATGTCACCTTTGAGCACAGGACCACTTAGTGTCACTTAGAGATGACAGCCTGGGACTGTGCAGCCAGGTTGTGATGCGGGTATTCACAGAACTTGCTGCTATGGATTAGGGCTCCTGTGCAGGAGAGCATGGAGCAGGGAGGAGAGCTGCTTCCAAAGATCTTGCAGTCTAGGGAGGGAAGACCAGCAAAAGGAGCAGTATTGAAGGAAAAATGGAAAGGCTTGAGGTGTCTTAATGGAGCAGAAGCAGAAGTGCTGAGGAGCATGTAGGAACAAAGACCAAATCGATGGGCTTCTATCAGTGTGTGCTAGGCTGTACTGTCTCCCAGCCCCAGGAGATGCCCTGTCAGAGCCTGCTGTTGAACAGAGAAGAAATCTTTGTACCCACAGTTGCATGGTTTCTTTTTTTTATTCCATAATGGAAAGGGACAATTTTTATCACTGGAACCTGCTGCCTCTGAGAGAGCTTTGGAGAGTCTTGAGAGTAGAAATGCCGAGACTCTCTGATCCTGTGAAATGGTGTTGGTGGAAGCACCATTATGGGAGGTGAGTAATGTCCAAAACCCATGGCTCAGTCAGTGCAGTCTGGCTCTTCTGCTGTGTGCAGGTACCCAACTGCATCAGATACACCTGAGCACTCCTGGGGAGCACTAAAGCCTGTCTCAGTTGTCCCACTGGTGACATGGGGACAACGGATGGGGACTGCCCAGGTGGGTCAGCCCAACAGGCCATAGGAGTGCTGGTGCCTCTCTAAAGCCTTTCAGAGATGTTGGCTTGGCTGCAAGGAATGGATGAGCTAGTGGTGCTGGCTTCCTGCATAAACGTGTGTGAGTGGGGCTTACAGAGAGGACATGTCTCATGCAGCTGTTTAGCTGAAGATGCACAGAAGGGAGCTCACCTCAAAAAGAGAACCCTGAAATGTCCATCCCAAAGGTAAGGGAGCTGCAGAACTCAATGCCTGGCCCACGAGCACTGAATGGGACACCCAGCGCTGGTATGGAGGGGAGGGACCCCAGCGAACTATGAGGTTAAGGATCACCCAGAAGATGCCGGCTCAAGAGAAGGGGGGGACAGCAACAAAAGCCGTATGTGTGTGTGTGTAAAACCAAAGACCAGCCCTCCCCTCCCCATCGCCCCATAGAAACCCACCGGGGGCCGGAGAGGCAGGTGAGTAAATCACCCGCCCGGCTCCATCAGCGCCGGTCTCTCCTTTGTGTGCCGCACAAAGGCGGGGAGCGGGTTATTTTGGGTGCGTGCGGGTGTGTTATGACGCTCGGGACCCCCCGGCCGAGGACGAGCGGGGCGCGGGCAGCGGGAGCGGGGCCCCCGCCGGGCTGGGTGCCCCTTGTCGCTGGCCCGAACCCGCCCCGGCCAGACAATGCCGAGGGTGGGCTGGGGGAGGCTTTTGTCTCCCAGTTTTATACACTCTCTTTTCAAGGTGGGGAGGAGGGAGAGGAGCTGAAAAAGTTTTTGAATTTCAATCAGGTTGGGCTTTGAAAGCCTTTCGCTTTTGTTGCGGGGAGAGGAGGGGAGGTTTACATTTCAGCTGAGCCTGGTGGCCGGGCGCTGGGGAGGCGAGGGGGAGGGGGGGGGGAGAGGGGGGCAGCCTCTTAAATGACATCAGTTTGGCTTTGGATGTTGGGGCTAGGCTTCCAAAAAACGTGTCATCCCAGAGCCTGCGGATTTGGCAGGCACAGGGAGAGGCTGTCGCACGGGGACTGTGAGACACTGCTGCGGTGGCTTTCTCAGTGGCTCCGAGACAGGCATGTCCACCCGAAGAGCTGGGTGTGACACACAGGCCCGCCTGAATGGCCTGTCCTGGCGGAGCCGAGGCCACCCCCCGCCCGGCTCGTCCCCCCCACATCGCTGGTAGCTTTGACTTGCGTAAGCTGGTGAAGAATGGACCCACCGATGCCTGGAAATCCGCCTCCTCCCTCCTTCCCTTCCCACCCCTTCTCTCCGTTTCTGAGAGGTGTAATGGAGCAGATCTTAAGGGAGCAGCTGCCTCTGCCCCCGTGCCTGCCTGCCCCGCGCTCTGCTTTATAACCTTGGGGTGAAAGGGGGGCACGGGGTGACACGATGGCTCGGGTCCTCTTTCCTGTGCAGTGCCACAGCTGTCACCGCAGCACAGGCTTTGGAGAGGCTCGTTCAGCTGGATGCTGAGGCACCCCTCCGTTGGGCACCGTGCGATTTCCAGTCTCGCAGCACCGTGACTCTGCACCCCCTCACCCCCTCCACAGTGCAGAGGCAGCAGGGGATAACCCTCTCTGCATGGACAGCCCTGGGTGACAGCATCACCCATGCCAGCCTGTCATCATCTCCAGTAATATGTTCCTCGCACGTTGCTGGTGCTGTTCTTGCCTCCCATCTGCCCAGTGTAGAGGGTACCTGTACCAGCTCCCTGGTTGAATCAGATGGTGCAGATGGCCCTTCGTCTTTTGTGTGTGGCACATTTGACTCCCATTCAGCTGCAGAAGAGCTTGTTTTCCTTTGTTACGGGTAGATGTAAGAAAAGCACAAACCCGCACTTCGAAGAGCAGATCTCAGCTCTCCTAAGGGACCATTCAGGTACACACCTCTGATATCAGAAATCAAACACTGCCCTCTTCTAGTTGCTGCAGTTCTTTGTGGGACAAACTTGGAGTAAAAAGTGTGGAAGCTCTCATGAAAGGAGGAATATGGTATCACATGATGATTTTCCATTTTTGAGGAAAATCCTTAATCCTGGGACATACATCCCAACTCTCGGGTCATAGAAAGAGTGTGACATTTCTGGTTTAAAGAAAATAAACTCAACAAACTTTGGATTTTGATCAGAAACATTTTGTGTCTCAGAAGTGTGTGTGCTGCCAGACCAGTGTGCCCTTAGCAGTGAAATAATTTCTTCTTCTTGTTCATCCATCAGAAGCAGCAGAGCAAGGTGGACAAAGGTTGCCAGGAGCAGATCTTAGCTCTTATAAAAGGAGGTCTCCTGTTCTACAAATATAAAGAACCCATTTCTGTTCCTCAAAAGTCAGAAGATCCAGAACTTCCATCTGCCTCAGGGGCAACACTTTTTCCCAAGCCTTATTTCAATATAATTTGGGAGGAATTTTCCGCAATACAAAGAATGGTTTGGAATAAGTCTCATTTAATCCTGAATCTTTCTTTTAAAGTTTAGTCTATTAAAAAATATGGGCAGCCAAATGAAACCCCAGCAGAGAAGTGCCTGGGAGAGCTCACCAGCTGCATTGCAGCGGCTCCATGAGGGTGAGGTGTTCTCCATTGCTCCACATTGTGTTTGTGCATTTTCAAGAATACATTATCTTTATTCCTGAACAGTACTTACTAGGTAGAAATGCAAGATATAAATCATGTTTCTTAGAGCAGTCTCGTTGTATGCCCTTTCTACCTGGTGTGGAGTTTCCTTTGTCTTTAAAACACTATGAAAATTCAAATTGATTGCCTTGAGAGTTACAAAGCAGCTTCACAGAATCACTGTGATGCTTGGCATTGAAGGACATTCCTGAATTATTCCTGCTTTCTGTCTCTGATGCAAGGCCAGCAACTTCAGCGGGTGGCTGGTATGGCAGTATCCATGTTCACCATCTCTGCATCAAGCTGTAAGGGTCTGGTTTAGAAATCAGTTAGAAGTGTTGGTGGACAATGAAGACTGGCCATCCCTTTCAGGAACATCACAGTAACCCAAAGGTGTGCCTGCTTTTGACCCCTGTGCTGGGCAGACATTCCCAGCAGCTGCAGGTGCTTTATATCCCTCATCATCAGGAACTCTGGCAGTGACCCGAGGTTCTGTGGAAGACAGCATGCAGTGTCCTGCTTCCTCTCTGTGTGTCTAGGTACCCCTGCCTGCCCAGGCTGCTGGGGTCCACCAGAGTGGCACAGCACCCACAGTGTGACCCAGCATTGCTCAGAGCTGGAAGATTGTCAAGAGAGGGAGAAGTTCAAAAGAGAAACAGGTTTAGGAGAAAGCAGCTAGACCTTGAAAACAGAGGTGTTGAAATGTTTGTTTCTGAAACTAGTCAGCAGAGCTTGAAGGGCAGATGTTGTTTCCTGGCAGGGTTGTGTGGATGCACAGTGAGAGGTGGAGATCAAGTAGGGTAAATGCCCTTTGTACATTAACCTGATCCACAGCTGTGGGAAATCCTGCCATGACCCATATTTATGTCCATATTTTATTTTTATCTATTTACCTCTCAATTTAAGCAAGATGGGACTGGATGTCTCCTCACAGAGGACTCATATCTGGTCTCAGCTACATCCTGCGGGTGTTCAGGAGCTCCTGGTTCCAGCAGCATTACACGAGTATTTATGCTGGCAAGGTGAAAGTCAGAATCCGGCCCTGCCACCCCTCCTTCTTCTTGTAGAAACCTTTTCGGTTTGTAGCTTGCCCATGAGTCCATGCAACTCCATTTTGCTTCTCTCTTCTTTGATAAAATCCCCACAATCTAATTTTTACTCTGATCCCAGGGCCTAAGGTGCCACCCCAAAATAAAAATGTATCCTCCCTTCCCCAGGTCCTGGGAAGTTGTTTTCCTCTGCCTTCTGCAGTGCAGGTTAAGCCAATGCCAGCTCTGGTCTCGGGAGATTCCCTGCAACCCCCACTTGCCTCGCTCCGTCGCCGGCAGCTTTTTCATTATTTATTTAATGTCTTGTACCGTAAATAATGGTGACTTTATGGTTATTAGGAACGGGTTAAGGTACATGCGGGCAGCACCAGGCTGCCTTCAAAAGGAACAGGCCCGGCATAAAATGTTGCGATAATTGCTTTACTGCTGAGTGCTTGGTCTTTATTTTGTGTCCGATTTGTCTCTTAAGCCAGCGTAACATTCTCCCCGCTGCAGGAGAATGCAGAGAGCAAATTGAAGGTCTGAGCGTGAACAATGCAAC
Organism: Agelaius phoeniceus; assembly: GCF_051311805.1. Lineage (NCBI taxonomy): Eukaryota > Metazoa > Chordata > Aves > Passeriformes > Icteridae > Agelaius > Agelaius phoeniceus. The sequence continues at coordinate 28,123,666 of NC_135272.1, forward strand.
ATGGTGCACTGCTGGGTTTTTCTTTTCTTTCCTCTTTCTTCGTTCCTCTCTCGACCTCCCTCCAGTCATCTCTGCTCCCCCTCCCCCTCCAGCCTCGTCTCCCTCTCTGCCGCTCTGACTCTTCCACCTCTTGGCACCCTGTTTATGGCAGGTGAGATGGGAGCTGGGAAGCTGGCAGGTCTTCTTCAAAAGCAAAGAAAAAAAATGTAACAGTGGAAAGTACCTTCTTATACAAAGCCAGCCATGTCCTTCAGCCCAAAGCACATGTCCCAACCCAAAAATAATGATGACTTTTCCACAGTGGTAAGAACAGCCACGGGCACAGAAACTAAGGATACTCCTGGGTGCCCACACCTTCATGGCAGCTGCCCACACACCAGGTATGCCAAGGAAGAGACAGAAGGGAACAGGTCATGGAAGCAGGTGGGCTTTTAAAACAGCTCCCAAGGTACTGAGGCCTGGAGTATTTTGTGTCATCCTGCTGTACAGGATAATTACCCTGTTAGAAGTAATTGCACACGATGTTGTGGTTTCATTTGTGATTTTTCTAAGGTGAAGCTCCACTTTCCCTCCTCTTAACCACGAAAGGCCACTGTGGTTGCACTGCTGACAATGGGAGCTTTCTGGAGCAGGGCAGCCGTGGCTGGTGCATCAACCATCCCGAGGATGACGCAGCTCTTTTCCCACCTGTGTGCTCTTTCCTGGCCTGAAACCATCAGAATTGCTTTCCCCTAAGATTTGTTTTTGGCAGAGGGCTAAACCAAGTGCCAGCCTTGTTCCAGCATGGCACTGCAAGTTGGCTCTGGGCTGCTCCTGTGACCTTGACAAAGCTGCTTAGTTTTCCTTGACCTCAGTTATCCTGGCTGTGAAATGCCATCACTGGCCCAAATTTGCCTGATTCTGAATCTCTGTTAATAATTGTCCAGAAAGTGCTGTACCAGAGGGACAGAGATCTGTCAGAGGCTGGTGGAAGTGAAGAATGCAGTTTCTCATGTAATCTCTGGTTGAAGAAAAGTCATTGCTTATTGACATGGCCTTGTGGATGGACTCCTCCGGAGTGCCTGAGGCTCCTTCATAATGGAGGAACTTGCTCTGGTTGGAAAGTCACCAGTTTCCTGGTTATGCAGTATGTGCTGGCAGGATGGGATGGGGTGATGAGAGCTGGCCTGATACAGAGCAGTTGAACAGTCCTTTTTTCACACTTTTCTAGCAGTGTTTGGGACAGTGAAATAGTTGCTTTACTAAAAGGAAACAGAGGAATGGGGTTCAATTGTAAACAAGTCCACAGCCTTCTCCTGAATGCTTGATCAGGAGTTTTCTGAGAAGTTCAGAATCTCTCTCATTTGTGATTTATGCCTTATAATACCATATCTCTGGTATGGAGAATTTAAACCAAAATATATCCTCCTGGCAGATGTCATCTTCAAAAAAGCTTCAGTATGAATTTTGCTCTGGATTTAAGATTTGGCTGTTACCCTAAGGGCAACAGCTACCCGCTGAGAAGTTCATGTAGGCAAAAATTCAACTTTTTAATTTGCGCTCTCTTCGCGCCTTAGCTAGAGATAGGATGCTTACCTGAAATTTAAATTGAAGGAGTTTTACCTTTGCTAGGCCTCTGGAAAATATGATTAGCAGAGCAAATTATTTCACAAAAAAAACCTGTTGGGTTTTTCTCTTCATAAGGATCCAGGAATTATTTCATTCAGAAAGTGCTAATCATCAGTTTAAGCTTAAGAATCAATGGATTGTAGCCGTGGCAAAAGCCAAATCAATGCTGAAAATCTGACCCATGGATAGGTTTGGTCCCCTTTCTCACACTCCCCACCTGCCTTCCTTCCCCCACCCTCTGTCCCCTAGAGCAGCAATAGAGGAATTAATAAGGCATAAGGGGAAATATGAATGAATTGGGCTGAGCGAGAGAAGGAAGAGCAGGAGGAAGGATTTGCTCTTTGTATCTGAACAGCTTTAATTAGCTGGTTTTTAGTCTCTTTGGTTTGGTTGCTTGTAAGGGTAATCCAGTTAAAGAGAGTGCCTTTCATCTCTGTTAGACTTTTCTCAGCAGAGAGGGATGGGTGAGCTGTGCTGGAGCACAGGGTGCTCTGGGCAGGTGGGAGCCGAGGCCACCCCAAACCCCAAATGTGATTGTTCCTACAGGGCTGCTGCCTTTAAAAACAACTAAAATAACCCAACTCTGGTGCAGCCTTCTAGCTAGCCACGAAAGTCAGCGGTAAAATGGCCAATGTGCTTCTCTGGGCTTAATGTGTCCTGTTTTCTGACCCCGAAACGTTTTCTTTATGAAAGGATCAAGTTGGGAGCATTGTCCCAGCGCCTTGAAAAGAGCTGCACAGAATGCTCTTTTGTGTTAAGTTGCTTTTTTTTTTTTTTTTTTGCCACTGCCTGCTGTGTTTTTTTCCTCCCCCTCCCTCCTGCCTGATGGGGGGAGAGGCTGGGACGGACAGTGATACAGACAGAGACTGTCTTGATGAACCATCTGTGCCACAGTGTAATCCAGTGGAGCTGAAAAATTAAACAGCAGTTTCAATTAACTTTGTCTCTCTGGCTCTTTTTTCTTCTTCTTCTTCTTCTTCTTGGGGAGAAGTTTTATTTTAACCCCTTGGAAGCTATTGGTATGGAGAGGATATCAGTGTGGGCAGGGCACATGTGAAAACACGCACCTGAAATCAGGACAATGTCCATGAAACTCAGCATCCTTTCTGGTGCAGGACATGCTGGCTGCAGTAGAGGACGGTTCAGCAGGGCATGAAATTTTGGACCACAGGGGAGCTTTTTCTTACTTGGTTGAAAGCATGTGTACTCCTTTAAAAAATGACACTGACAGTTTTTGTTTACTTTTGTTGCTATAAGCCAGGATGTTTCCATTATCCTGTTTAAGTGGGGTTTTTTTCCCTCTCTTGGATTATAGCCTCAGCCTTACAGCAAGGAATCGCAGGGATTAACTATATGTTGTCTATAACTATTGCCTTTTTTATCAATTGTAAGGGGTTTTGCCATTCATATTTTTTATTTATTTCCCTTCTTCCTTTACCAGAGGAAAGTGTAGATGTTATTTTATTAAAACTACTCCTGCTCCCTCTTTCATATGCCCTTTGTGACCATTTCTACTTCTCTTCTACAGAAATTTTATTCTTTTTTGGGAAAAGATTACTTCCAACTTTGGATGGTGGCTGTGGTTCATGTGAACATTTCTGTTTGCAGCAGAGTTCGCATCCCAGCTACTGGTGCATGTGTGGGTCACCCAGCTTGTGGTTACCATGGCTTTTTAGGGAGAATCCGTCTTTTTTCCTGCTGGTGACTCTGGCTGTCTTATGTGCATTTAGAAAACCCAAAAAAGTTGTCAGCCAGTCATTGAGCTAAGAGTATTTGACTTTGGAGGAGGCTTCCTGTGAGGGATTTCTTAAATTGTGGCCATCAGAACACAGTCCTTAGTTTGGGAACTGTTTCCAGCAAGCTGCTGGACACTGAAATGGGGGTTTGCTCATCTGTAATCCCTATGGCCATCTTTTGGCCTCTTTGAGAGACATAACCAATGTTTTGCCCTCCCCTCCTCTGGCATAGCAGTTGTGATAATCCTCATACTATTTTGTTCTTACAAGCTCCCTTTAAATGCAAACAACTATCAATACTTCACTAGGGAGATGAACATCTTTAGTACTTTATTTTGAAGGAGAAATAAAGCACAAGGCAGCCAAAGGACTTGCCAGAGTAACCAGGTAACCAGCATCATGGCAGAGTCTGGTCCATAAGCTGGAAATCTAGACTGCCCCCTCTTTTCAGTGGAGCTGAGGAGGATATCCAGCCCTGTCACTCCCACATTCCCTCACATTCCCTCACTTTCATCTCTTCTGGGCCTGGGAACTTGAATTCTTTTAACCTGTGTGCTGTGCACACATAGAGGCAGTCTCCCAGCACCTCACTCCTCCAGCTCATCTCTTGCCTTCCCCCTCAAACATGCAGCAACTTCCCAGAACCCTCCCAGCTCTACACCCTCCTCCTCATCAGCCTTCCCCCTCAGCAAGTTCTCTTCTCCTGCACTTGTAGCACAGCAGCAGTAACTTTTCCCCAGTAGTGTTCTCAGGGAAAGACCCATGAGGATGGCCCCATGCCTGCTTCTCCTCCTAGAGCTCACACTGGGGGCATGGAGGTAGCAGAGGGGTGGGGTGCAGAACCTGGGCCCAGTTGTTGTCCTTGGCTATTGAACACTCCAGGATCCCATCCATATCTTTGCCAGCTGAAGGATAGGGAGGGAGGGAGGGAGGGAAGGAGGGAGGACCTTTGCTTCACAGCAGAACAAATTCAGGTGGTTCCTGGACCCACTCTGTGGGAGCCGGGACAAGGGGACTGTGGGTGACAGCAGAGCCACAGCTCTGCAGCCTGTGCACCTCTGCCTCAGGCCTGCATCGTGCAGCTGAGTAGGCCCAGACAAAGCAAAAAATAACCCCACTCCAGCCAATGTCCTCAATCCACTGACTTCTGCAGCCAGAAGGGGAGGTTGCTGAGGATTGTGGATCCCCCTGAGTCCCCCGTTGCATCTAGAGCTTGTCCCTTCCGAGGCTGGCAGACAAGCAGGGGATCAGCAGTGCCCCAGTGCCCACTGCCCTGCGCCCTTCACCCTGCGCCCTCTCCGGCGAGCCAGCCAGAGGGTCTCCCCCTCCATGTGGGCAGCTTCCCGGTTACCAGGGGCTGCTGCTGGCATGACAGGGGGGAAGAATACTCAGCAAATTGCTTTGCTGCACATCTTAAAGCGACCCTTGATTTGATTTAAACAAAAACAAAAGGGGGCTGGTGGAAAGCGGGGCAATTGGCGGGCGCAGCCCTTCTTCTGTGTCTCACACACACAGACTCGCATAAGTGACAGCTCAGTGGGCCGCTGTTGAGCGCTTTCATTGCACTGGCTCAGCCTTTAGCTCAGGAAAGCCAAAGTGTCTGTCACTGTGTCCCTCTCCGGCCCCCCCACGCCTTTTCTTTTGCTTTTCCCTTTCTTTCCCTCCCCCTCTCCGCAGAGGAATGGGCGAGACCTTTGCATTCAGAAGGAGGATGGCTCTGTGAGGTCTCACTGAGGGTGGAAATCGCTTTAGCAGAGTTGATGTTTCTTTGTTTAGGGGCAAATTGTGCCCCTTCTCTGTGGCTCCAAGAGTTGCCAGATGCTGTCATCTGCAGGGGGTCCCCAGAGAGGGGTGCGGGAGCCACAGGAGGAGAGGAAGGACTGTGGTTTGGGAGGGGAGGTGTTGCCTTTTCAGGGGATACAGGAGCAAGGATACAAGGGGGAATAGAGGAAGGTTTGGGAGATTTGTTGTCAGTGTCTGGGGAACTGCCTGTGAGCAAGGGCCCAGAGAAGTGCCGCTGGTTGGAAAGGACTTGCTCCTTCCTCACATCCTGGGGCTGTGAGCTCCATGCAGTTTGAGTACAGGCTCTCTCTGGATGCTTTGGTCTGAGTTTCTGCTGTTATTTGATACCACATCAGATTCCCATGCTGCTTCCACCTCCAGCCTTGACCAAAATGGAACCCTAGGACTGAATTAACTGGCACTGAGGGAGATGGATTGGGTATTGCATTTCAGTGTCTCTAGTTCATTTTATTGGAGCTGACCATGTCCAGCTCTCATAGCAAACTAAGAGTGGATCCATTTCTTAGTTTTCACATGAACCTCACACAGAATGCAGGATAGTGGGTTCAATAAAAATCAGTGAACAGCATCAAGGAACACACAAGGTGTTTGGAGATGTGATGATGGGTGTGATGGGGCAGACCCTCATATTGCTCACCCTGCAATCACCCACTGCAGACAACTGCAGACACTGCTCTCCCTCTCTCAGCATCCCAGCGAGGAGCTGACTCAAAAGCACCAGCAGAATTTTGAGAACATGACTAGTAGCCCTCCTCTGATGTCCAGGCATGTGGTCTTGTCCAGTTGTGGCCAAGTGTGAATGTGTTTGGGATGATACACTCTCCTGAGCTCCTGGACCAGGGCTGCTCCTACTTTGACAAGTGGGCAGCCCTCTCAAGCGCCTGTCCCTCACCATCCTTCATGAGCTGTCTGACACCCTTGCTGAGCTCTCATCCCAGATGTGTGCATGGTCTTGTGTACTCTCAGAGAGTCAGAACATGGTCACCTCAGCTCTCCTCAGCTGGTCATCCTTTTGGGCAAGATCCTGCAGGCTCTGCCTTGATGGCAGCAGATGTCAGATCCATGTACATCTGAGGATGTTCTCAGATCACTTCCAGGCTCAATGCCAGCACTTTGGGTGAAGAGGCTGGTTGGTATTTGGAAGCAGATGGGGTGGCTGCTTTAGCAGCAAATTGCTGTAAACCATGGCATGGGGAGTGTGATGTGGAACATGAATTTCATTTTGTGTGCTGCTCCCAACAGTCATTCTCTGTGTTCTCCATTCCCAGGGGCAATGTCAGGCTCACCACAGGTCTGCTTTGGCAGAAGTAAAGGGAAGAAAATATCTCCCCTGTGACTTGTGGGGTGATCCTGCAGAGTACCCCTGCCAGCCCCCAATTCATACGCCTTGGCTGTGCTGAACTCTTTCTCTTGGTTCTTTTGGCAACCTCACAGTTAAAAACTTTACCAGTTTCTTTCTCTTTTTCCCTTCCTTCCTTTTCAGAGCTGACAGGGGCAAAATAAAGGCTTTATTTTTTTTAAACAATTTTGTTCCTTCTGGGAGTGATGGAGCGAGAGTGAGTGAAGATTATAGCTCTGTGTGCCGAAGACCTTCATAATGGGGGGAGAAGCAGTGACATAATGGGAACCTAATGGCAGTAATTGGCCCTGGTTTTGACAGGGCCTATATCACAGCTCAGGAAAAAAAGAGATGTTTAAAGTAAAAATTTACACAAAATTATACGGTTTGGGGGGTGAAAACGGCTGTTTGGTTTTTATCTCTCCTTTTTTCCCATTCCTCTGGGGACATTGCCTTGCACTGTGTTTGTGTGTCTGTGTGTTTTCATGTCCATCACTTAATCAAAGTCAGAATGCGGGTCCCTGAACAAGAGAGCCCTCTGCGCGGCGCCCAGGTTTTTAAAGCTCTGGGTCTGATGCTGAAAGCCAGCACAGCTGTAGTCTCCTTCAGAACTGGGACATGGGAACCCCACTGAGATTTCTCTGAGGCTCAGCCATGCCAAGGCTTGTGGCACAGAAAGCAGGGAGCATGGTGGGGCACAGATGCCAGAGCAGAAAAGAGGAGCTATGGGCAGAGATGTCTTTCTTGTTGCCTTGCACACAATGGAGTGAGATCCCTTCTACCTTTCTGCACCTCCACTTGTAGGGGCTTGAAGAGTCCCTAAAAGCCTCACTGTCTTGTAAAAGCCTGCCCAAAGAGAGGATGGTGAAAAGGATATACATCCAGCAAGGATAGATGTGTAAAGGATGTACAGTGAAAAAGAATGTACATCCAGAAGCTTCTGGACTCAGGGAAAGGCAGCCCTGAGTCCAGAAGCTGCTCTGATGTCCCCTTGGCCTCAGTTCACTGTGCTTCCTTTAATGTTCACTCTGGTATGCAGACAGCAGAGGTTCACAATATCTCACCCAGCCTCAGAACCTTTGAACCTCCTTCCCTGAATGTAGTCACAGTTTCCCCAGCCCTAGACAGCTCCTTGATTATCTCCCAGGACCTCTTGCTGCTCCAGTCCAGGTCATCTCTTCCTCTCTCCAGCACTGTGGTACTTGGGGACAATGTCCTTTCTCCAACACGGCCATGTCAGCACCAGCCAAAGTCAAATGCTGGTCCAAGCTCTGATCCCTTTGCAGGCTTGGACCACTCTGCATGTTTTTTGTTGCCATTCACAGTGCAAGCTGAAGTCCAGCTTGATGTCTTCTACCATGCTCCAACCTGATGTCCCCAAACATCACCCAGGTGTTCCCTGCTGTTGCAACTTCCATGCACATTTTCTTGCTCAATACATCTCAGTCAGCTTTTCCCTTGGAATAGCAAGGGAATAGTGTGTGCTGATGAAAGACTCTACACCAGGGGATTGCACACTTAGCCAGAAAGGGGCCACAGGACCAGAGCTGTGACTGCAAACAGAAGCTTGGAAGTGTGGCACCAAAAGCATTTGTGTGTTTCTGTGAAATTTCATATTCACTGTTGGGACAGAGACTCAGACTTGTACAAGACCCTGCAGACACGTTCAAGAAGTGAGTGCAGCACACATGATTGTGCCAGCTCAGTGACAAAGTGCGGTACTGCAATTTGGATCACAAAGCTATTCTAGAAGATACGGAGATGTTTCTTGAGAGCATTGAGTGACAAATTCCTCTGTCTTTAAGCTGGATTTAGCACAAAGGGCTGCTGGTCTTATGAACAAAAGATTTCAGTTGGGATGCACGTTGGTTTGTTTGTTGAAAAGGTCTCGATTCTTTCACTCTCCTGTCTTTAGGACCTCAAAGTGTATGTAGTAAATCATCTCAAGGCTTACCATGTCCATCACCCAATAGAAGTTGGACAATATTGTTCAAGGACTGACCCCAAGGGAGCAGCCTGGATGCACAGCAGGTACAGTTATCCCATGGGAATGGCCAAAGGGAGCTTGTGCACGTTTTGCCTCCATTCTGACCAAAATGAAACCAGTAGTTTCGCAGTAGTACAATCTGAAAGAGACAAAGAGCTTAAAATGGGATCTCTCAGTAAAAATGCCTTAGGGCTGTTGTTACGCCACCATGTTAAGGGATCAATAGTCATTTGGACCAGATTGAGCAGAGAAAAAACTAATCTCAGCAAGCACCATTCCCTTTATAGCTGGGTTGGAAGTGGTGTGCCATGGTCCTGGAGAGTAACCTGGGCTCACTGGGCACTTGGTGAATTTGCAGGCCTCAAGTGGCCCACTCTGGTGTGACATTTTGAGAATAAATAATTTAATCTATCCTCTAAGCTGTGAGCAGTTGTCTGTTCTTCACTGAAGTCAAATGACAGTCATGACACAGAAGCTCTATGCTGATCCAGCAGACCCACAGAGATCACCCACTGCCGTGGTCTGCCTGGAGAAGGTCTTACCTTGGCTCAACTCCTGCAGCCGTCTCAGCTCCCCACATCTACCAGAGAGAACAGAGAACAGAGAATTTGCTTAACTCCAGTTGAGAGATGGCTGTGCAAAGTCCCAGCACCTGTACTGCTGGCTGCTTGTGGGGAAGAGAAGTCCTTTTAACACTAAAGGCTGAGCAGAGCTGTAACTGTTCCCAGTGCTTGCTTTGCTTTAGTCTGGGGTACCTCTCTGTTCACCCCACTGTCGAGCTCATTTGTGTGAGAATGTGTGTGCCTGTGCGCATGCACCTGACTGACCTTAAACAAGTGTGCAAAACTCGTTTGCCTCCCCAGCTCAAAGGCTGCAGAGCTGCTGGGGACCTTAGAGGGCAGGGGGAAGGCAACATCTGTTCAAAACAAAACAGTGCCTCCTGCTAAATGGCCTAGAAAGCTCCTGTGAGTGGGGTGCTGGGTGGAGACTCCAACGCTGGGAATGTTTTGTCTGGAGGAGCTGGGATCAGAGGTGGGTGTCCATAGGGGCTCCCACATCCTGAGAATGAGCCACATCTGGGGAAGTCGTTTGGCTGGTGCTGATGGTTCCCCGAGCGCTCTTGGCTTTAATGACTCGTGATGCCGCAAGAAGTGGTCCTGTAATGGCCATTCCATGCTTGGCCGAGGGGCACGTGCTCTGCCCCCACACCGGTGTGTTTTCTCACTCCCACAGGGGACCAGGCACCATCCGCTCTCCAACTGCCCCAGGCAGGGCCACCTGGAGACCCTAGTGCCTTCAGGAAGGGTCTGGGGGATTTGCAGGTTGCAGTAAGGTGTGCTGTTGGGTATTTGTTCTGGCTCTGCAGTACCCATCACCAGTGCTGGACCGGTGTTAATTTGCCCTGCATGCAGAGGATTCAGAGGTGCTGGCTAAGCTAGGGTGTGGATGCAGACCCAGGAGCTTAAGTCTGATCATTGATCTGCTGCTAGTACTGGTAGGGACGAGGGCAGCACCCTGACCTGGAGCAACAGTCCTGGTTGTTCATGGCCTGGGAGCTGAATTTTCAGTGAAGATGTTATCTATGTGTCATTGCCTATAGGAGGGCTTACTAAGCCTCAAGACACCAGCATCACGCTTGCCTTCCGGAACTTTTATGGGACCAAGCACCCCCAAACATGGCCCTGTGGTCACATAGCCCTTCTTACCGTGCAGCTGAGAGGTGGTGATGGCACTTGTCCCCCTTGTCCCGGCCAGACTTACACAGATTCCATTCAGAAAAGTCCCTGGCTTGGACCTTGCACTCTTCAAATGGCCTATAGAAATCTAGGCAATCCTGTCAGTCCAGCAGCTGGCCAGGTTTACCCCCGTGGCCATTTTCAGCTCTCCTCAGAAAGGAGAATTGCTGTGGGATTTGTCCTGCTGGGAAGCAAATTAGCGATCTGTTTAATCCAGCACCTTGCCTGCAATGGTGAGCAGAGCTCAGTACTCCAGCAAGTCTAAGTGCTCTGCAGTTGACAGTTTGTTCAGGTTATTGCCCTCCATCCCTTGTGCCCCTCACTAATAGGCTTCAGATGAAATCCCCTGGCTGCGTGGCAAAACCTAAGGTAACATTCCCTCAACCAGAAGTTGCCTGCTTCTGCCTGGTTGACCAGTGGTGCTCCTGTGGCTTTTCTACTGTCCAAGCACCATCATTATTCCTCCTTGGGAGGGTTTTGGTGTGCCCCAGTGTAGTTTCAAGTGGTATGTGCACATGAGGGGTGGGACTCTGCCTTCCTGTGCTCAGCCTTGGCACAGAAGCTGAAGCCCAAGAGTAGCCAAGGATAATGGAGCTGGCGCTACACAAAGTGTGCATCCCAGCTCTCCTCTGAGGATGCTGCTGACCTTGCCAGGTGTATGGGGCTGCAGTAGGCTGACCCTGTCTCACTGCTGACCCTGTCTCTCTTAACCCCAGAGTGCAGAGTCCCATGGTTGAGTACTCACAAGCCATTTTGTGTGCAGACACAATGTTCTTCAGGTTCCAGCTGTGGTGAAGGACAGAGAGGTAGGGTCATTGCCTGGTGCCTTCTGTGGTGCTTCCATGGACTTCCTCCTTGGTCACACTGGTTTGAGAGTCTGCTGATCCTGTTCCCACCTTTGCTGTCTTGACAATGTCCAGAACTGTTTCAGGAGCAGTCAACCTGCACTACTGACTGTTTCCTTCTTCCTTGCCTCCTGCCCCTGGTGTGGATCACCTTCCTTTGGGTGGCTTCTCCTCCTTCCCACCCGGACCCTGGCAGAAGGTTTGTTTTCATGCAAAACCAAATGCAAAGCCAGGACATAACTATCAATGAGCTTTGCATGTGCATTTAGGCCACTTGCAGGGTTCAAGACCCTGCTTAGCCCCAGGTTGCAGCATCCGGTATCCCTTCCTGGCAGGAGCCTGTCCGCTATGCCAGTGGGGAGCAGGGAATTCCCTCCCTCTGGCTGCCTTGCGCAGCAAGCGCTCATAAAGCCGCAGGTGTGGGATGTTTGTTATTTAGTCTACAGCCTGGTATGTGACAGTTTCTTTTCTACTCGGAGTGGTTTCAGATAATTAGTACATTATGATTCTACCACCTTGAGTGGGGGAGAGAGGAGGGGGCAGCCCACCCTCAGACTACTTGTAATTTCACATCCTGTGTTTTATGGACCCGAACTGTTCGGGGTGGGGAGTTGGATGGGGGGGGGATCAGAGAGCAAACAGCAAATCCTTCCCCCACCTTCACCATCCACCAAACCCCGGGGTTGTTAGGGTGGCCAAATGTTATTTTGCAGAGTTGTAACCGGCTTAATTCAAAGATGTTTGTTTGCACTTTTTTTCCCCCTCCTTTTTTTTTGGTTTTAAAGCTTGAATGCCTTAAAAAAGGAAGAATGAAAAACAAGATGCTCTTTCTCCTGGCCTGTCCATGCTCCCCTCTTCCTTTTTATTACACGCTTATCGCTTCTTTCCCTCCTGCTTTTGAAATTGATTTCCTTTCCTTTCTCCCCTATTCAGGGCCTAAACGCTGAATGTTCGATATTTCATTTGAGGCCGCTAATCGCATTACCACCCTTGACGTTTTACAGATATCATATTATGGGCGCAAATTTGGCAAATTATTAGCGTTGTAATGTATAGCTTGTCAAAGGTATTTAAGACACTAAGAGCCCTGGGCTTATCAGGGTTCGCAGAGAGCTCTCGTTGAGCTTTTGAAATGCAGAGAGCCGGTTATAAAACACACTGTGACTCTCTTTTCAGCTTGTAAAAAAAGAGAGTGTGAGAGAGGGAAAGGAGGGGGAAAAATATCATCCGTCTATCAGGGTCTTCTAGGGCTGATAACAAGCAAAATTCTTCTCTGTGGGTTTCACTGGAAATGTGAGAAGCTTTTAAAACATTTCACAAGCTGTCTGGAAAAGAGGAAAAAATCTTTATTGAAAGGATGTAGCAATCTTTTTACTGAGGTCTATTTATCTCCTGGGAACAAGCTGTAAGTAGGAGTTCCCCTCCCCACGACTGGACGGGTTTGAGGAGGGAGTTGGGGGTCCTTCAGTGCTTCTGTGGTGACTCCTCCTGGCCCAGCCCTGGATGCTGGGGGTGGAAATGGGTCCCAGCAGCCCTCCTTCACCATGATCGGCCGGGATGCTTGTTCCACAACCTTCCGTGCCAGCCACAGGAGAGAGGATGGGGGAAACCCCTTCCTGGGTGCCCCAGGGCAGCTTTGGGCTAGGCAGAGCAGGACAGAGATAGTGTTGGCATTTGCTCGGTAACCCTCTCCCAAGGGGAGGTGTTTCCTCTACGATCAGTTTATTAAAATGGTTTTAAGTCCTTTTAAAGCCCTGTGGGGGATTTGTGCCTTTCCTTGGTGTCGAGATGTGAGCGTGTGTGTTCCCCCTCTCTTTTCAGACTGAAGGAGGAGGGGGCATGGCAGCGCTGGGTCACATTTTGCTCCCAATATTGTGATGCTAACAAGCTGTGGAGTTCGCCAAGGCGAAGCGGGGTGACAGGGTTGGTGTGATTCACTCCCTGCTGGCAGCAGAATGGATATCATGTGTCTTATTACGGAGTTAGACAGACAGAGCCCCACCACTGAGAGCTGTCAGTCCTGCCTCCGCTTGACAAAAACAAGCCATAAATAAGCAAATGCTTCACAGCAAGGGGGCGTGTTTGTGTGTGTGTGTGTGTGTGTGGATGTGTGTGTGGATGTGTGTGTGTGTGTGTGTGTGTGAAAGAGAGGAAGAATGGCTCTGTGTGAAATACCCACGGGGGCTGCGTTTGTAACCCCTGTTTGTAAGAGGGAAAATGGGTGGGATTTATGCCACTGGGTCTCCACAGAAGAGAATGTCTGTCTTCCCATTGCCTTGTGTAAGTGTTTGGAAACATATCCTTGTGTACACCAGGCAGTGCACATCTGGGTCAGAGCGTGCCAGCAAAGTGGGTGTGCAAGCATGGTCACAACTGTTTGGGAGGCAATGTCAGCAGGAGGGGTAGTAGGAGGGTTCCTGTTGCATCCTGAAGTATTTGACTGTGAGGACATAGTGGGATGCTGATGTTGGTAGAAGCTTTAAAAGTACCTGTTGCACACTCATGTGGGCCTATCTGCAATGCTGGTGTTGTGGGACGATGCAAAGCAGTAGGTTCAGGGAGCACAGAGCATCTCTGAAAAGAGCTGAGCATGGATGCATGGATGAAGTGCCCATCATGTTCAGCAAGCTCTGCCAGCCCCTATTAAGATAGGAGAACATGCAGCTCTCAAGGGCAGGGAGCCTGTCTTGTCTGGGGCAGGAAGGGTCTATGGTCTTGTCAGAGATATTCTAAGACAGCATAAGTGAAGGACCCTGAGTCCATGCTCCTTCATGTGCCCTGTGATGGTTGCAGCCTTGTCACCCATCCCTCCTGGGATGGAAACAGGGATTAGCACTCAGTGCCCTGTCTCTTCTGGTGAGTGCAGCAGGTTTTCCTGGCAGCCCCGTGCAGCCCCCTTCCTCTGTGGGTGCTCTGCTATTCACATCCTCCCAGCAGCTTTCAGCCTCTTCCCATTTTGTGGTGCCCCGGGGGTTTCCAGCGAAGGTGCAGAGCCCAGTTTCAGAGCACTATTTGATCCTCAGTTCGCTTTTCTTGTTCAACATTCCTGGGTAGCTGAGAAGTAATCCATGGACCCCCAGGGGCTGCAGACCAAGGGCTGCAAATCCCTGCCCCGCTTAAGGCTGTCAGGGTTTGTAACTGCCCCTGTGCCTGTAGGAGGGCAGGGGATGCTGCCCTCTGACCAACCAGGTAAAGCAGTGAACCACAAGATTTCCATGACTTTCAGTGCCATATAGAGCTGGTCAGTAGCCCTGTGCCATGAAGCAGTTTTGGGGCAGTGGTATGGGTTGGAAAGGCAGAAACATCAGCCACAGGGCAGGCAGCAGTGCACAGCCCAGAAAGGTGCTGGGAGCTGTGGTTTGTCTATTCTTGCAGACTGCTGGTGCTGTAATGGGAAAGAGAAGCAGGATTTGGGCAGGGATTCTGGGATGGCTTCTCTGAGAAATTTGCCTCATTGCTGGCAAATGTGCCAGGCAAGCCCTTTCCGCATCAAATGGAGCTACTTTCCTCTGGTCTTGCTCCATCTACCTTAGAAGAAGGCAGTAGGAAAAAGATATTGCCCTGTCCTTGGTTGGTTTCTGCTGGGTTGAAGTCCATCCTTAGGGCTCTGGTCCCATTTCCCTAACAGACAGAAGTTTGTTTGATTTGAATGTGGAGCCCCGGGCTCCCTTCTCGTCTCAGCCTCCTAAGGATGCAGCATTCCCTCTCTCTCATATGAAATGGCGCATCGGTAAGTGCTACTTAAGAAAACACATGTTTTCCCCCTTGAAAGCAGCCCCCCCACTCCCCCCTCACACCAACACCTTTCTTTATTCGACCCAAACCTCACCAAGGGGAATTTGCAACAACTGCGGTGATAAATCCGCCCGCAGATAATTGGCAAGAAAACAACACTTGTGCAGTATATAACGTTTTATGGTTGTTTCATGTACTTTATTATAATACTAATGAGCAGTTATATATCAGGAGCTAACTGCACGCCGGATTAGCTTGTTAGCATGATATGAAACGGCAGAGCAAATAGTCCAGTCCCCCTCACCCGCGCGCCCTCCCCCTACCCCTCGTTCCCATTTGCACTGAGTAATTAGTATGCAAATTAGACCCCGGGACCACACAAGTTCTAGTATATTACAAGGGCTTTATTATGCTCTTGTGAGTAGATGATGGAAGCGGCCCATGACAGTGTTTATCTCACTACCTCTCTCTCTTTTCCTCTCTCACATACATTGGCAGAGAGTAAACACACACTGAGCCGGCCCCGAACCATTATGGCTCCCTGAAGATGCCACCAGCTTGCCTTTATCCCGATGACCAGAGTTAAGAGCTTCCTCTGGAAACACCATAACAATGATGTTAATAATAATAATAACAACCCTGATGATGGTGATGTTAAAAGCAGCCTTGGCTCTGGCAGTCATGGTGATGATTGCGGGAGCAAGAAGAAGGATCAGAGCGAGCCAGAATGAGCTCTTTTTCACCTGGATCATGCTGCAGAGCAAGGGTTGGCCTCAGTTTCCAGGCCTGCAGGGATATCCTGCTTTCTTGAGCACAGCATTATGGTGTGTTAACTGCTCTTGATGTGTGATGCTCAGAGCAGAGCATCTTTATGGTCTTTGGTGATTTCCAACCTACTGAGCAATAGATCTCAGCTGAAATATGCTCCTGGGCTCCTCTCCCCTTATGTTTTCTATACACCATTCCTGGTGTACCATTTTCTCTTTTTCCCTTTATTTCTCACTGAGGTGGTCTCCAACCATATATCTGGTGATGGATAGACCTCCCTGAATATAACTGCCTTCCATTTAAATTAGACTGAAAGTCACCAGCAGCATCCTCTGTCCCTGCTACCAGCATGACTCATGTCACTGAAGCACAGACTGAAGCCAGTGTCCATGATCCATGGGTGCTGTGCTGAGAGATTGAACATGGCGCCATGTTCAATCTGCCCATAGGAGCTGAACCTACTAGCTTGGGTGCCCAGCACTCTGTCGAGCTATTAGGTATAATTTCTGGTTGTCATAACCAGGGCTGATGCCAGTCTGGTCACCTGGGTGTAAATCCACACAGTGCATTTGACCCAAATGCACCCCTGACCCAAACTGCTCTCTTCAGGTCTGAGATCTAGTGTCTCACTTACTTGGGTGTTGAAGCAATGAGTACTGAGGAGCTGGAAGGGGTGAAGGAATGGAAGGAGTCTCAGTAAAACCTCATCCCTACTTACTGGACCCTTGTGACCTGCAGTCACCTCCAAACGTGTGTTGGGCTCCATTTCAGAAACAAGCAGGTTTTTGCCCAGAGAATTCCCCAAGGAAAGCCTGGCTGTGAAGCTCTTGGTCTTTGACTAAAAGATGTATCAGTAGGCATATGTTCTCTGTGGAAATGGAACCTCCTGCAGTCACCATAGTGCTTCTGCAGGTGCCTAGGACTTCATGAAGATATGATGGAGTCAGATGCTGGGCCTAGGGTGGGGGGCATAGAGACCTGGATCTGTACCAGACTCTGTGCTGGACTGCCCATGGAGCAGAGCAAGTGTGGTGGACATCAGGTGTTATGCCATCTCTGGGGAGCTGCCTTTTTGAGGATCACTGCCAGCATTCACTTTGGTTTGTTCCCATTCAATAGGGTTTTTTTCTCATCCTGGGAGCTGACCATCCTGGATGTTTGCTGTTCTGGGGGACAAAGAGAAAACTAGAGGGATGGTTTGCTTTTCTGGGAGGTGTCTTCTCAGGGCTTAATGCTGAAGAACTTCGTGCAAAAGGAGAGAGTGCTCTGAAATCCCAGAGGGGAAAAAAAAAAAAAAAAAAAATTGGCCACATTTGTCCTGAGCATAAGCGAAGGGCAGGGGAGGATCTGTAGAGGCGGCAGTTTTTGTAAAGCTCTGAAGTGCCCCACACATCATACCCTGACAGGCCCTGATGTTAGCTCCCGGAATGGATCACAGGAGACTCATTAGAAAAAACAAATATTATCACACGCTGAAATGATTTATGGAGAAAAATGAAAAATTTTGTGTTGTTGCGTCCTCACTCCCTGGCTCTCCTTTGCTTTCGCTCAGGGAAGTTATTTATGGCAGCGGGCCCTTAACAAGAGCAAGGCAAAGCGCCGAGCCGCTCGCTCCTGCAAACTGCCTGCATTTGATTTTTATTAGCGAGTTAAAACTTCCTTCTTTTCACCTCCCCCCTTCCCCTCGCGCGCCTTTATTATCCCGGACTAACCGAAATGCATTTTAATGCCTACTACTTGTGCTTTTAATAGTGATTCTATCGCCACCCCAGCAGCAAATAAAGTGACATTGACAGGGGGAGGAAGGCCGGACAGACAGCCGGGCAGACAGGAAGGAGTTACAGCCCGCGTGCTCTCGCTCCTCGGCTGCCCGGCGCCGATACCTTCCCAGTAACCCGAGAGCTGTTTTATTGTCAGAACAGCAAATGCACACCCAGCCAGTTGCCGCCGATGTGTGCACAGCCCTGGCAGCTGCCCGGGAGTGGGCAGTGCCCCCGGCGTGTGGCACTGGGTCTGTGAGAGGTGGCTGGTCCTCTCCTCCCATTCATGACCAGAGGTGGTGGTGGGTGGGAGGCACCACAGTTTCTGTGGGAATGGCAGACCCATATCTGTGACCAGAGGTGGTGGGCAGATCTGGAGCTTCACACAGGCTTTGCAAGTGTCCCTGGGTGGGGATCTCCATACCTTAAGCTCTGCTAACTAGGGGGAGCAGCCCTGTTACTACCAAATCTGAGCCCTTGGCTCCCAGCCTCACACAGAATGCTTCCTCAGTTGGAGGCTGATGAGGGGCTGGTGCCTTTCCCCTCTGAACCTCATCCTGGTTGCTGGAGCAATTTTCCTGGCCTCAGCTCTGCCAGATTACCACCCTGAACTGTGCCCGGTAGGAGAGCCCTGGCACGGGTCAAAGCCAGCCTCCAAGCTGCCATCCCCTCCACTCAGTTGCTAAGTGCCTCCAGGGACACAGCGACTATGCCAGGCCTTGATTCCCCCAGGGACTGTCTGGGTGGCTGGACAGATCTGTTCGTCCCTGTCCAAGCATCCCCAAAGTGGCAGGATAAACTTTCCGGAGCGATGGTTATCATTTGGCCTTTCTCTCCTCTCCCTCTTTGTGCAGATCTTTTCACATGAGCCCATTCTGGGTGTCCTCCCACTCAAGGGATCCTCCCAGCCTTGGCCACAGCCCTGGAGAGTTGCCTTCTTCGTGTTATCCAGGGCTTTCAAGGGAGCTGGGACCCTTGCACTGGTTAATGCCCACTGACACCTGCAGCTCCTCAGCTGGTGCTGCTGGCTGAGGGAGGCGCAGGGAGGGGGGATCATTGGTGGCATTATTATGAAGAGCTCAGCAGGCCTGGGGCCGTCCATTGTCCGGGTGGCAAATAAATAAATAGAAGAAAGCAAGTCTTTCCTATGGCTCGGCAACGGGAGGTTAACAGCTGGACATGACATGACAAATTGAGCATTTTTTTTTCCTGCAGGGGCTGATCCCAGCAGCATGGTGTGAGGAGGAGGGAGGAGAGAGAGCAGCTGAAGGAGGGGAGGGAGAAATTGGCTGGGTGAGGGTCCCACTGCTTTGTGGAGAGGTTTTGTCCCAAGACAGCCATCCCCCTCCCCACCAAGCCAGAGCCACAGGACAAGTCTCTAGATAACAGGTGATGGGGGAATTGTCCTCCAGAAGGGAATCGCCATCCCCAAAACACCCACCTTAAACTTTGCACCTGATTCACACCACGACAGGTCCCTGCAGCCAGCCCCCGTGTTGTGTCCCCCCTCTGGCGCAGCTCCGCACCAAAATCAGGCAGCACAGTGCCTTTTAACGGCCAATAAAACCCGGAATTCTCCAACAGGAAAAGCAGGGAAATTAATCAAATCGTGGATCTGCTGTGAATTATGCGCTCACCTCCCATCTGCCCGTTCAGCCGGCTCACCTTCCCCTCCCTGCCTGCAGCCCCTTCGGCTTGCGGCAGGAGGGAGCCTTTATGGCTGCGCCTGGAGCCCTTGCCATTTGTCGTGGGCTTAATAGAAAATGTGTTAAACATACAGGAAATGGCCCAAATGTTACCAACACATTTAGTTAACTTGATTTGTTTCTTCTTCTCGCGAGTGGCAGGGAGTGGTTAGTTTAATTTGGAAAATTGTGGGATCCAGTGGCAGCTGGCTTTGTCCCCAAGATGGTCCTTCCTGAAAGCCTCTGCTGAGATGGTGCCCTTGCTGAGTGTGCTGCTGGTAGCAATGATGTCTGTCATGCCAAATGCCATCCCGGGCACTTTTATGAGCTGTGAGGTTTTTTGAGGCTTCTCCTCAGGTATTTCCATCAAATTCAGTCTCCCTCCTCTTTGAGGAGCTGCTGTCCTTCGTGTCCATTGATGAGGTCCATGAGCCCCTCCTTATGCTTTACAGCATGTGGGCACCTTGGGCCTAGCCAGCCTCCATGACTTTTATTCCCACCCTTGTTCCTCCCAGGATCTGCCATGGACTTGATGCCTCCAGGAGGGACAGCTGCAGCTCTTTGAAGGGCCTCCATGTCCAAACACTATTCTGTCCGGAGTTGCTCTGCAGCCCTTTCTGTATGGTCACTCTTTGCATTGCGCTGTCATGCTGAAAGCTTTGGGAGAGCTAGAGTCTGCTCTGTGCCACCTGTGAAAGCCAGGAGCAGTTAGGGACTTGATGTCACTCATATTCAGGCTTCACCGAGTTCCCTTCACTGCATGGATGTGGCTGGAGAGGAACTGCAAGCTCTCACCCATCCCACTGATGTGTCTGGGACCCAAAGAAAGTCCTCTAAGGCAGCAAACATGACCCAGGCTACCCAGTGGAGGTAGCCAGGATGTTTTTTTTCTTTGTGGTGGGCACCAGTGGAGTCATTGCTGTGACTGTGGTGTGGACAGGCCCAAGGGAGCAGGAGCCATGGTGGGTGGTCAGGAGGGAGACTCTATAAACCCCATCAATCTCCTCCTCTGGCTCCCATACATCTGCTTGCAAAGGGAGGGGGAGGCAATAACCTGGCTATCCGCTCACCAATGGCGCTTTGGGAGGTGGAAGGGGGAGGAAGGGGGGAAACGCCAGCCCCGATCCCTTGGCAACTGTGGGCTGAAATATTAACTGGAAGAATGTGCCCAAGACTTGGCCCCCAAACTGGCCTGCTCCAGCACTGCCTCCTGGGGGGGAACAGGGAGGGGGCAGCCTGTTTGCACAGTCCAAGTGTCAACTAATTAATAGGAGTTTATAGGAACATTTCCAGGGCAGCTGGCTGAGGAGCAGTGGGGGAAGCACCCCACGTTTCCTGAATCCCAGCCATCACCCAGTGCTCTTCAATGCATCTTGGAGGGACAGTAGCTGACTGGATGTGCTTGCGGGTCTGTATGACCAAAGCAGCTCAGGTGCTCACCGCATTGCTCCTTCCTGCTGTGCTACCACCATGCAATGGGGTGCCCATGGCTTGTTCTGCAGACCTCTTCGTTGCATGGACACACTTCTCTTCCCAGAGCTTTAAAGTCTCTGTTGTGTGACCCAAGAGAGTAAATTTGTTAATACCCTACAGTAATTCCCTGACCACCCATGCTTAATTGAGGAGCAGTGTTTCACATCCTGCTCTCTGATCTCCAAGGTACAGGTGTGGATGTGTCCAATCCAGACTCTAATTTCTCATGTTTTCTCAAACAACATGAAAGATGCTTCCTGGTAAGTGAATATGCTCCCAACAGTGTATGTGCTGGATGGTTCCCTCAGACCACAAGGGTTGCTTCCTCACATGTTGACATCAGTGAGAGGCTTTGCTTGTAGATCTGTCCCAAAGCATAACATGTTCCTTGGGACAGCTTCCCTCCTGTGCTTTGCCTGGTCATGATGTAGGGATCTTACAGAGCCAGTCAGGCTGGAGCTGTCCTGGGGTAGGGAAGGGCACAAGCTGGGGGAGCACCCTGGGGTGCCCCACACAGAGCGAGGCTGGAGACCCATGCTCCGAGCATCCCTGAATTTAAGGCCTACCTGGCTGTGATCTTTGAACAAACCAATAAATGAAGTGTAATAACCAAAACAGTGATTGTTTTCCTCACAGTAGCTGTGGAAATCTCTCCCGGAGGAGCATAAAGCTGCCAGCCTCAGGTTTTAGATCACAATCCCACTAACCTTCCTGTCCCCTGGGCAATAGTGTACTGCTGCTGCCCTCAGAGCTAGGCTCTATTTATTATATATACTGCCCTCTGTGTGTGGCGGTGTGTTCGTAAAGCCTGATTGAGCTGTAAGGGAAAGTGCACTCAAGGGGAAGGAGGAGACAAATGCCTGATTTGGCCTGCCCTAAATATGGGCTGATAACCTCTGCGGGTGCTGCCAAAGGATTCAAGTTGGTCCTCCAGATGCAGCTCCCGCTGCCCAAAGGTGTTCTTTGATAGTCGTCTTCCACAGAGGACCACAGTTGTCCCTACCCCTGAGGTGCCCAAAGGGCTGCAGAAGCACAGCAGGACTTGAACAACTTTCTCTGAGCTGGTGGCCTGCCCTTTGCAAGGATCTGCAAAGTCCAGCTTGGAGAAATCGAGACCCCTGGCCATGCAGATGCAGCTTGGAGCAGCCAGCAGATGGGACCCCAGCACTACTGGGGATGCCGGGTCCAGAGCCTGCAAGGTGGTGTAGCCACTGGATGGTAATGAACCATTTTGGGGGTGTCTGAAACGATAGTTACATGTAGCCTGGACCAAAATCACCTGCAGGTGTTCACCTTCAGGTGATGCATGGGAAACCAAGTCAGCATAGGAAGGTCAGTGTTTTGATATCCTGACTGTGAAGATCTTTGGCTCTGGGCTTGGAAAAAAGTCATCAGGTTGGCAGATATTAGCAGGGACCCATGTCCCATGCTGTTCATCATCACTTGTGTGTGCTGCAGACCTTTACAGTTACTGTGCTAAAGGGTGAGGATCCACAGAGAAAACCTTGGCCAAAGAGGGAAGAAGGAATTCTACAAGGATGCTGTAGTGGCTTGTGGGGAGTGTGTATCTGTGCACAAGTGTACACAAACATGCCCAGCAGTGTTCAGTTGTGTGTTACACATCTGGTATTGCTCAACTCTGGGAGCAAATCTTCTGTACCAGTGCCAGTAGCCATCTGGTGTGGATGGCTGAGGGTCACAGCACTGCTGCTCCGTCTGGTGAGTCACCATGGAGCTTAGCAGAGCCTTGACTGGACATTCCCATTTCACTTTGCCCACTTTATCTTGTTTTATACAAATGCAAACTGAGGCTGTGAGAAAACAGGAGACAAGATAGACAGGGCCCAGTCAACTTGCTGAGGGATGGCATGTCCCAGGAAAGCCCCAAAGGACAAGCAACACACTGTTCTCCCCTCCAGAACCCTGCTGTGAGTTGAGCATAGGCTGTAATTACTTCCAGCTTCTGGAAGCATTTACTCCTGGATCAGGGCTTGGTATTTCAGAGCCATCTTCAGACCGACATCTCAAAGGTCACCCTCCTGGTATGGCTGGCAGCAGGAATGCACTCCAGCAAACAGAGTGGCTGGCAGTTGCTGGAGTCATCAGCGTTTCCCTGCTTGTCTTGCTGTGGTTTCTACTGCAATGTCTTTGCTAGGTGAGAGCCCAGTACAGATTGACGTGGCAGCTGGCAGACCGGGAATGACAAGGCTGCCCCAGCCAGTCAAGAAGGGGCACAGTGGTACAACACAGACATAGCTACTCTTCATTGGGGTAATAGAGAGCTAAAAGATCTTTCATTTTCCAGGAATCTGCTCCCTCCCCCTACATTTAGCTTTCCTATATAATATTCCATGCTGTAGCCTATAAATGCTGCTCTGAGCCCACAGCCTGATTGAATTTGGAAGCCTTTGTTTACAGATGTCTGGCTGTACAGGGGTATTTATTGAATTTTCCATGAAATGTTGCTCCTCTAATGCTGTAAAGCACAAGCTGCCCACATCAGAGGAGCTGCGTGTTAAAGGATCGGGTTTCGCAGAGATGCATTGCTCTCCCCATTGCTCTCCCTCGGCATCCTTTCCCTGCCAGGGAAGGGAGGTGGGTGCTGGAGTCCATGTGCAGTAGGGATTTAAGGGGGACTCTTGCCCTCTAGAAGAGGAGAACTGTGTGTCTTGTGCTCCAGGGATGGATGGTGCCTTTGGTCCTGTGAGGCAGCAGCTCCAGCCACATGCAATGCAACCTGGCCAATGCTGAGGGCAGAGCAACTCTCTGCAGGGCACAGCAGCAGCCAGGTCTGCTGGTGGGACTGCTGGTGGGTCTGACTTTGGGCTATTACAAGAACTGTACTGGCTATTGGTGACTCTAAGGAGACCTTGATGGCAGACAAATGTCCTCAAGGCTTTCTTGTGCCTTCTTTTGAGGCCTAAATTGTTGGGAAACAGTCAAAATAGTGAATAATTTATTAAGATGCCTCTTTGGTCACTGTCCCTTCAGTCCATCTTTCCTTGCTCATCTGATCTACTGGTGCCCCACAAGAAGAAGGTTCTAATCAGGAAAAGAAACAGGATTTTCTTACTGGGAGAGCATTGTGGAGCCCCTCGGAGCATCCTCTGTTACCTCAGTGTGTCATTTTTAACCTTTGTCTTGGGAGGGAAATGAGGGAGAGCCTGGTCTGTGAAGGACACATCCGGGACCTGCCATTCTTGCAGTGGTAGCTGGAGGAATGTGTCTTCCTTCCTCATCAGGGAAAGTACAAAACCATCTTGCAAAACTCTGGGTCAGGAGCCCCAGGATCTCTGATGTAAAATAAATGATTCTCGGGAGAGAGCATGTGTTCACCATGTTAGAAAAACAAGCCCCCTGCAAACAGCACATACCAATCTCTGCCCGGAGTAAGAGACTTCAAGGGTGGACAGAGGGAGTGGTCTGAGCATCAGAGCACAGCCTGCCCCCCTCTCCCAGGCTGGATCTTCACACTGGTCTGAGGAGGAGGCAGGAGGGATGGGGGCTTGTTTTCTCAGATTTGATTGGTTTATTTATGTTTGGTCCAGGCTCCCATCTGGTCCAACTTCAAACAGGGGCTGCCGCGAAGTGTGGAAGCCACCAAGAGAGAATCTGCAAACAACAGTGGTGCAAAGTATATAAATATTTCTGGACATAAAAATGACCATGTCTGAGGAGGGATCACATTGAGCTGTGGTGGAGGGCTCCCTGTCCTGCTTGAGATAAATCCTGGAGAGTGGCTGGAGCAAAGAGAAATATGTGCTTATCTACAGTTTACATGTGCATGTGCAAGGGCAGAACCAGGCCTGCTGAGTGCTGCTACGCTGGAGACTGCAAGGCAAGCAGAGGACAATGAGGAAGTCTGTCTGTGTGTTCTGGATTTAATAGTCAGCGTTCAAAAATGTCCACTGGTTTGGGGGGCCAGAATTGGATTTCAGGCTTGTAACGTTGAAAAATCTAGCATGGTCTGTCTCAGCTTCCAAAATATAGCAGCTGCATTTGAAAAGTTTGGTGTAGATGCTGGACATGAACCTTTAATTGAAGATAGGGAGAAAATCCAGTTCTGTTCACAGTGGCATTTTGTGTTGTTTGAACAGGAACAAGTACATGGGCCTGCATCTTTGTGCAATGCATTGCCCCCAAGCAATGCAACTGAGGGCTTCAAAACTGGCTGCTGGATTGTAAATCAGATCAGCTCAAAGATTACAGTTTGGATGGCATTCCTTCAGGGAAAAACGAGCAGTGGCTGGTGTTACGCTGGCCTAAGACTGCCTGAATTTGTGGTGCTGAAGAGGATATGAAAGCTATGCAGAGGAATTTCTAACTTATGCTGCAATGAAGGGAACTGCAAAGATCACTGAGGTCAAAGAAATAGTGTCAGGCTAGAGAGGACAATGCATGCTAGGAGGGGATGCTCATGTGTAGGAACAGCATATGGCATTCCCAGATGCGCTTCTCAGTATCCAGGTAATGGTCCTTCTTTGTGTGAGGTAATGTGAATTTCTTTCTGGGATGAGGAGAGGGACAAGGAGAACACAGCCACCTCTGTGGACTCATTGATACATTTGGGAACATTTGGGGGCGATGGGTCTTGCGGGGTTCACCAGGAGTGTTCCAGTCCCAGACAAGGCATTCTCTGTGCTGCAGCTCCCCTGAGCCTCAGCTGTCCACTGACCTCTGACTACAGGGACTAGAATCAAACCACATGGGAGGAATCCAACCAGGCTGTTCATTCTCAGATAAGACAAAACAGAACCCAAAAGAGTTATTTCTTTCGTTGGGTCCCAGCTGGGGGATACTGGCCATTCCAGATCAGTGAATTGAAATCAGAATGGTTTTTTGTTGCCAGGATTCAAAGGTTTTAATCTCTAAGACTTCTCTTAACATTGGCACACCCAGATGTGCCATAGGCAGAAGCATGCATTTGTCCCTCCCTCAGGGAGAGCCAGGTGCCAACAGCTAACCATGGGCAGGAGTGACATGATACGTAGTTGGATGCTGTCCTTTCCTCTGCTGTGGAGCTGCCTGGTTGATGTCCCAGCCTTGTTTCAAGAGGAACATGGCAGCCAGAGCAGAGACTAAGCCAAAGAAAGGCATGCAGCTCTGGCCAGGCTTGGGGATTGTTACAAACTACATCAGGCAAGAGAGTCAGCCGCAAGGCAAAGCCAGATGGCCCCTTAGGAGCAGAGACAGGGTGCTGAGATTCACAATTTGCCCCTTTTCCTCTTAGCAGGGACCAGGATCAACCTCATGTGAGCGCTAAACCTCACCACCGTGTGGTACAGGTCTGCTTCTCCAGGAGCCATGCCGCTCCTGCTGTGCAGGCACCACCAGCTTCCTTCCCACACTGGGGCTCCCCCAAACTGGCAAAGGCCTGGGGAAGCTAGGTGGGAGTATCTCACAGTTGAATTCAGCTGTTTGGGATGGAGAGAGTCTAAAATATGTCCTGCCCACGCAGAGGCCTGGCCCAGCCGCCGGCAGCCGCTCTCTGCAGCGGCCCTCAGTTAAACCTGATCCCTTGCTTTAAGGGGCTGCCTGGTACTTAGTGGAGACCATAAATAGCGATTTATAAACGATCTTCACGCCGATTCCTCTGCTGCTGCTCAGACATCAAAGTCTATAATTCACGCCCTCCCGCGTCCTGAGCCTTGCAAAACCGGAGCCTTTGATGTGAGCCCCCCTCGGTACCTGCGTGCAGGGCTGGGCCTGGCTGGGCTGCGGGCATGTGCGCTGCGTGCAGCAAGGCGCCAGGCCCGCTCAGCCAGGCATTTTATAAGGTGTCTGCTGTCACTCAGCTTGTTCCTGAGCCTGTTATCCCCTTTGGCGGGGCCGCGTGGGACGGCTCTGGAACAATGGGAAAGGACCGGGGGGAGATTGCTGGGGGCAGCATCCAGAAAGCACCTGGCCTCTCCTTCCCCCCTTCCCCCCAGCACCTGCAAATTAATGGAAACTTCTCCTTCCAATAGTGCTGCCTGCGCTGTTTAACAAGTCTAACTGCATGCTCTGAGGGCTAGAAACCAGCCTTACTTCTCAGGGTGCAGATGGCTCCCAAGATCCTTGCCCAGCCCAACTGTTCTTCAGGCAGGGGCAAACACTGGTGTGAGAAGAGTGTGGTGTGAACAGTCAGCAATTATATGTAAGGTGAGGGTAAAAAGGAGTTTCTTTAAGATGAACAGTTTTCTCTTCCTCATACATGTGAAACTGTAAAATGGAGTCTCCGTGCTGTGGTCAGGCTGAGGACCAAGTGAGATTTGTGGGACAGGTGTCTCTGGGCACATGTCACCAGCCTGGCAATCTCTTCCTCTTTCTTCTGCCTCTTTCTACCTCTGTTTTTTAGTTCATGGAGCTGGGGAGAGGAATTTCAAGATGTGAAACCAGTGCAGACTCTGGAGAAAGTACACATCTGTGGTCACATCCCTCTTAAACCAAATGATTGTTTAAGTGAAGTGTGCTTGACCGTGGTACCAAAATGCTTTGAGAAGGAAGAGAGAGGGAGATTAGTCCTGTATCCCTGATCACCTTCATCACTGCCAGTTCAGCCTCTTGGTCCCCACATGAGGGCCTGCAGAGTCAGGCACCAGAGCTGAATAAGTCATATGTAAAGCACAAATGAAACTGTCCATTAAAAAAGCTGCATGATGTAGTGCAAAAAACTTTGTCTTACAAGCCAGACACTGCAGAGTTGATAGAGGCATTTGGGGTGTTGGGAGGATTTCAATGTATTATGCAGCTGGGATGGTTGTGTCTTTATTTATTTATTTTTTTTTTAATGTGAATATCTATAGAAACATATTGATAGAATCTTGCATATGCTGTAGGCTGGCAAGTGGAAAAGAAAGGGCATGAATCATGTCGCTCAGCTCTGCATTTAATCATATCAAACTGGTTTGGTTCTCCAACAAGTCAACATATATTATCTGTGTAAAAAAGGCATTTTACAAGACTAGAAGTCTAAATATCATTTATAAATATTTAATTCTACAAGTGATCTTTGCAAAAGAAGAATAGCTCTTCATTATCATACCTATGTCTATTGAAATATCACCATTATTTATCATCCACTGTTGGTGCAGTGTCCCACTTGGGCCTGGAAGAGTTATTTTCTACCACAGGAGGCTACTGGTCTCATCCTTCTCCCCATGCAAGGCACTGTTTGAAATGGCACACACAACCTTGGCACAAGTCCCCTCTGCCCTGGCCCCCGACTGCACCAGCACAGCAGCAGGAAGGTCACTCTGTGGAGGTGTTCAGTGACACAGTGTCTAAGCTTGGGAGAACCTCATGCCATCAGGCTCCTTAACCTTAGCTGCTGAAAGCCCTCTTGGTCAAAGAACTTTCCTGGAGCACTGGTCACCCATCTAGCTGTAAGAGTGCTCTGCTGTGCTGCAGTTAGGCTGCTCCTATGCTTGCCAAAGTGAACCATAAAAAGCAGTGTCCTCCCATCTCATCCTGTCCTCATCCCCCTCCGTGTGGCTTTCTGCCTGTTTAATCTCTCTGACATTCAGCCCAGCTTTGCCCTGCTCTGTTTTGACTCCTGACAAGCCTTTCAATTTGCTCTCCTCTCTGAAGAGCTGAGAAGCCATTGATAGCTCTCCCCCTGAATTATTGAACCTCAGTGTCGGGTTTCAGGCCCCAGGGAGCAGCCCCACACAGCATCGATCTGTAGGGCTCAGGTTCATCCTGTGGCTGGCATGTGCCTGTCCCTGGATCCCCAGGCAGACATGGCTCCCTGCATGCATGGCTTCTTGCTCTGCTATGGGAGGAGACTCCTGTCTTTTAGGGACAGGATTTTAAAAGATGGCACCTCTGGGGTGTGCATCCTGCACCATCCTCCTCCCTCTATTGGACAAGGGTGGGAGAAGACAGACTTGTTCGTGGCCATCTTCCCATTTGCAACCAGCCTGACAGCTCAGGAACCTTGAGCCCTTTGTGTCCCCTCCTGTGAAACAGAGGTGTGCCATCGGGGTAGCACCAAGATCTTCTGTTGGAGCAGAAGGCCAGCAAGGGACAAAGGATTAGTCTGGTTAGAGTAGGAGAACCTCTGACTTTGCTCTTCTTGGATGTGACAGTGCAGAGCGGCACAGAGTCCCCAGGCAGTGCAAAGGAGAGCTGCTTTATTGCAGAAACCAGGCTTTTTAAGCAGTTAGCAGTTTACGTAGTTTAAGGCACAACAAGCCCAAGTCAACCAACCACCCTACACCACTATGTGTACGTGCAGCAGTCACACAGCATGTCTTTCACACATCTCTACTCCATCCCAGCTGAGTCACTCTCCCATAGTTTCCTTATACTTAGCCTATAAGTAGCAGGCCTGAGCCATGATTTTACAAGGGCAACAAGGCCCTTATTTTATAAGGCTTTACCTGTATGCAATACGTGGAGAAACAATCCTCCCTGGAGAAGAAACTCCACTGGTGTCTTGCCCCAACTGCCCAGGACTTTCTTCTTGTCACTGCTGTGCAGGCTGATCAGAAAGCAGACACCCATTGGCACCAGACATACCCTCAGTGTTTTCATACACTGGCGTGAATTGTTTGCCAAAGACCACGGGAATGTTTCTTGACAGGCTACAGAAGACTGATAGTGTTTTTCTCCATATTTTCAACTGAACATTATTCATCCCCTTTTTTCACTGCCATCCTTACAGCCACTGCATCATGAAAGGAAGCAGGGAGCAGGTAGCCCTCACACACCAGCCTGTGTCACCATGTGTGTCCCCTGGCACTGCTGGGCCATGCTGATTACCCAGGAAAGAACAGATTTCCCATACTCCATCCTTCCCTTACCTAGACAGGGCATTTTTAGCCCCTGCCACTCCATCGTCCTTCTCCCAGAGGCTGGCAAGATGCAGGGGCATGGCAGAGCCAGAGTGCAAATGCATTTCAGTAGAGGGGGAAGAGGAAGGGCAAGTGTGGATTTTATTAAGTGATAACACATCTTCAAATCAGATTATGGGAAATTTTCGGGGGCACCTCAGCATTGATTGGCTAGGCCAGCATTGGCAAGGCTGTTGGGAGCACGTCGGAGCATGTGCAATCGGATCCCTTCCATTAGCCTGATCGATAGCCACCCTGTGGGGGGAGTGGGCAGGAGTGTGCACAAAACTGCATAAATATATACGCAGGAGCCAAGAAATCACATTACAGCCAAAGAATCTGAGCACAACATGGGTAACCCTTTCACCCCAGGCCAGGGGGAGCATTAACACTTTCAGGGCAGCCCTCTGGCTCCAGTGCTGGTCAGAGAATGACCAGGTTGTGGCTTGGTGTAGTAGTAGGAAGCAGTAAGACATCATTTCCCTGTGCCTGGCTTGCTGGAGCCCAGGTGTGTTTCTTTGGCTGTTAGGGGTCTGAAGGCACACGCTCTCATATGCTTGATATGCTTGGGTGCCAGGAGCTTGAGCAGCATGTGCGTGGTGTCCCCTCCAGCAATGTCCCCACCACTCTCTGAAATGGAGTGCTTGTGGATTACTATCAGACACCACATCCCTGTGGTGCACAAGGAGAAGGAGCTGCCAAAGGGCTGGAGAGTCACCACAGAGCTGAGCCAAGCCCAGCCTGGAGGCCACGTTTTCCTCCATCACTTCTCACCAGCAATTTGCTGTGCAGCCTCAGGAAAGTGAGAGTCATGGGTCTCCCTTCTGTATCATCCATCGTCTTCAGCAGCCCCTAGTGCCTGCAGGCAGGCAGAGGTTGGTGCACCCAGTCCATGGCAGCCTGAGAGCAATGAGGGAGAGGAAGGAAGGAAGAACAACATTTACCATGGGACAGAGAGTAAAATTGGAGGAGGGGGATCTCAGAGAGAGAAAGAGAGCTGACATTGAAGAGACAAATAACACATTTATAAAATCTTCTCTGCTTCTTACGATCCTAAGAATTCTTAGGAAATGCAACAGAACTTGTTGTCCTCTGAGTCCACATCCTTTACATCTCACATTTAGGATTTCTGAACAAAAAAGTGCCAAAGAGCAATGCAGCTGCAGGAGTCTTCCCACTTTTACCTGCAGTATGGTCTGGAGACCCAGGATTTCAGCTCCCCCTCCACCAAGCCCCACTTATCACATTTCCAGGCTCTCCCCAGTCATGCCTGCCTTTCCAGTCCTGTTTTGACACTTCTAATTAGCAGACATTTAACACCTTGTTTTGCTTGGACTCTGCCTTCAGCCAGACAACACATCGATGGCCTTTGACTTCTCCCTTGACCTCGGCGAACCTGGCAGTGCAGAGCTCTTGGCATCACTCTGAACACATCCTGTCCAATTTCCTCCTGCTGCCCTCTGCTCTCCAGTCCCCACGGCCCTCCCCAGCCGTGCTGGGGCGAAGGCAGGGCGAGATGTGACGCGCAGCCTTTCCCTTCGTAAGCGCTTTCCTGAACATGATTTAAAGCGCTGAAGCGAGAAGAGGGGGGGGAAAAGAAGACCTGTAATAAAGTCAGCACTCTGCTTATTAAGGGGAAAAGGCTGTGCTTTACTTACACTAACATTAATTAGATAGATATATAGGGAGCAAAGAGGCATCTAGGAGATTTATACAGGGCTCTAAAGATGGATGTGAGGATTGACAGACAGCAGCTCCCTTAGAGTGCCAGGAACGAGGTAACTGGGAGCAGTGATGGAGAGCCAAACTGCAGTGGTCTCAGTGATGCTTAAGTACAGCAAGTATGAGGGTAGATGAGGATGTTTGGACCTGCCAAAAACACCTGGGGGTACCATGAAGCTGTAAGGAGATGCAGATGGGGAGTTCCAGGGAGGTTTCTGACAGCATCCTCAGAGAGGAGCATGTCTCCCTCTCCTGTTCCCCTCTGCTGTACAAACAGGCAGGAAGGTGTACTGGTAGCTGAAGTCTTTTAAGCAATACTTTGTCTTTCATTCTCCAGAAACCTGTAGTCATCTGGATTCCATTACCAAATTGAGAAGACACTCAAAGCTGTTTATTTTCATTGTGAGACTTTTCTCCCTCTGCCTCCTTCTTCACTGCATCAATAAAATATTTTCCTACTATTCCCAGCATTGGACAGGCAGCAGAGCAGCAAACCCATCATGGCCTTTTCATGATCCCCCGCAGAAGGGTGCTCTGTTAGCATCTGATCAGAGGTGATCCCTTCTCAGTGCATCATGTCGAGGTGGAAGGGCCATCCCTGCCCCATCTGCCCCAGCTCCCATCCACACACAGTGGGAGAGAGCCATGTGCATGCCACTAGCACAGCAGAACAGGTGACTGCCTTCTTGGTTCTTCTGGGCCTGCCTTTATGTCCATCTGGACCATCCTTTTCTGGTGTTTCTGTCTGGGGAGGTGACCACAATGTGTGAGTCCAGCAGGGGTAGCTGAGCCCATACCACCTGTATGCTCTATGCTTTCACCCACCTTCCTCCTTCCTCATGTGTCACATTGCAGAAAGCAGAACTCCTCACTGGCCCTTTCCCAGAGGTGCTTCAGCAAGGACATATCTGGAAGTGCCCTGTGACACCTTTGCAACTGTTGAACTTTCTGCTTTGCCAAGACAGTTAGCATCCTTGGTCTTTCTTCACTCTTCTGCAAGCATTTCTTCTACCTGCAAGGACAAAATGTGACTGAAACAAGAAAGGAAGCTTAACTGTGTGTCCTTGCAGCCCCAAGGGAGAGGCCTCACTCATCCTAGGACTGCCAGGCACTTGCACACCAATGAGAGACTTCCCCAGCCTGCAGAGCTGGCTGTCTTGTTAAATCTCTGTTCCCATCTGCTTTGCACAGGAGCTTCCACATAGGGAAGAGCCCAGGGCTACATGGGGAGGCTGCAACAGAGGTGGGAGTTCAGCAGAGTCTCTTTGATCTGTAGCCTTGTGTTTCACCATAAGTCCATCCTGTTCTTGCATTAGAGCTTGTAAAAGGCTGGTGGCTGCTGCTGATGAGAAGGCTCTGGAGTTTTTATTTGCAATTGCTGAAGCAGGCCCTTGTTTGTGTCCGTGAGCTACATCAGGGCCACTCATCAGCCTGTCCTGCCTTTGCTTTCTGAACTGGATATCTCCATCCTGCCCAGGCAATGTCCCCTCCCCTCTTTCCCCCAGCCTGGGTTAAATATAGCAGCTAACTTTGGTGGTGATTAGTAATAAAATTTTAACAAGCATCCATATGAACGTCGTTCTGTCACTTTTATGAGGCCATTTACAGCAGGGAGATATAAGAGCACCTTAAATCTCCCCCTAACAGGAGGGGTCATGTCAGAAGGGTGAGAAGCAGAGGGCCCAATGTCCCATGTCACCTTCCTGGTGGCGCTAAAGATACTCCCTGTCCCCACGATGGCACAGGTGGCTCCCCTTTGTGGAGATGGTTTTGGTTTAACCAGTCTCTTTCTGCACCAGTGGGTGGAAAAGCACAGAGATGCTGTAGGTGCTGCTGCCCACAGGCACTGCCCATCTGCAGAGGAGGACAGCACAGGATTTTGCTGGAGCTGGAGATGGGCACTGTGGCATGAGGTTAGCTCAGGCCCTGTTTTAAGGCATAGGCCTCAGTTTTAAGGCATTGCATTTTAAAAAATAAACTCCAGCAGGAAAAAGTTTTCACATCAACCATTTTCCATTTGCCTCCCAAGCAAGCTAACTGCAAAATGTGGAATGAATAGTTCTGTCTCTTTGCCCAAGCCCAAATTTGAGGCCTGTCTCTACTCTGACACTGCCCACCTTTTTGAAGAAAGGCTTGTAAAAGCCATACACCCTTCCTCGTTTCCAATGCATTTGGCTGCACACCAAGGGCAGGGTTTGCTCCTGCTTCCAGCAGTGTGGATGTGCCCCGTCCTCGGCCACGTCACAGCCTGTGTAAGCAGGATTGGATTCAGTCCCTGCTCAGCAATATATGTGTGAGCAGCTGAAGGGATTCTTTCCAGGAGAACAGTAGAGGGAATCAGCCTTTGTGTTTCTCATGTAGTTACCATACCATCT
Organism: Agelaius phoeniceus; assembly: GCF_051311805.1. Lineage (NCBI taxonomy): Eukaryota > Metazoa > Chordata > Aves > Passeriformes > Icteridae > Agelaius > Agelaius phoeniceus. Next base: position 28,157,054 of record NC_135272.1, read on the forward strand.
CTGATATTGTCTGTTGGCTTAATCTGTGTCCTTGAAAACTTTCTGCCACTGGTGTTGCTCAGGATGGTAGCTGTATTAAGTTAGGACAGGTCCCAGGTCCGGCCAGGCTCTGGGCAGAGCACCAGGGACAAGCACAGTTTCTGAGCAGTGATCCAGCCAGGAAATTCAGGATGTGAGATGGTACAGCTGGTATTTCATGCTGGAAAGCTCCTTCTGCCCCAGGTGGGAGGCAGCAGCAAATTTCTGCACCTATTGAAATTTCCATGCACCCAGAGGAGGGCAGAGGGGATCCAGGACAGGGAGAGATGCTGTGCCTTCCCCAGGGTCACAGAACCCTTTGAGTGATGGAAAACCTCAAAATAGACCCTTTCTATCCTGATAGCCATCAAACCACTGCCGTCACGACTGCTCTGTGACACTCTTTCTGTGTGGGTGCTCTGCTTCCTGTGCCAGCAGCACCAGGTCAAACACAGCTTCACCAAAAGTTTTAATATTAGGAAAAACACCAAGACTTGTGGTCTGAGTTACGAGTGGAAGTTTAGGTTCGTTCCTTTTTCTAGTTTTGTTTCTTCAAAAAAAAGGAAACACACCTTTGAGTAGTGAAATCAGAAAATAAGGAAGCAAAATGTTGCCAAAAGAAGGTCGTGCTTGTTGTGAGCATTGCTTGGTCATTATTATTTTTTCGTGTAAATAGTAATGTCTATACATATAAATTAGTTATGTAAAGACACCTGATATACACTACCCAAGCCCTAACTGTGCAAGGCAAGTATAAAAACCACCTGTGCAAAGGCAAGGGAGCAGAGCAGGGAGCAAATGCCTTGTTCTGAGTCGAGAGCTGGAGCTACAATTTGCTGATGCTAACCTGCTTCTTTCCAAGGAGGTGAGATAGAGCATCCAGCAATCCAACCTCTTTTTTTTACATAACGATAAAATTATACCAGTGATATCACGGCCAATGATAAAAGTAAGAGGAAAAGGTCAGTATAGATTATTATGATTTTCTGGTGAGGAGGGCAGAAGTCAATAGGTGGCTTAATCAGACTATTTTTTTTTCTCAGAAAAGGTGAGTTTTCCGTGTTCAAAAATTTCATTCTGGAGATTTATAGGATACAGTGGCCCTCTGGTTTTGACAAAGGGGGAAAGTGATTCCTCTCTGGTGCTGTTTCCTGTGAAAAGCAAGGCTGTGTGAGCCAGCAGCCCCAGCAGGCAGCATCTTCCTGTTCAGACTCTCCCTGTGTTGCTTGCAGGCCACAGGGTGAAGCAGGGATAAGAGCACAAGACAGCTGCTGGCAGCTTTTGGGTGAGAGGAGGCAGTGGCTGCTGCCAAGCCAAGATGATGTTGGCACTGCGTGTGCTTGGCAGCAGCAGGATGACCCCATGTCTTGCTCCCACACCGCTCTGTTGAGTTTCACTTGGAGCCCAGGCTCCCTCTAGGCTGGTATTTGGGTGTTTTTTCTGATTGCTTCCTTGGGTCAGATGAGACATGTATCCCTGGGAGAGGAAGGACCTAATGCTCCCTCTGTGCATCACTTCACATTGCTAGTGAGAGAGCCTTGGTACCCCAGATGAGGTTAGTGAGCCGGGATGTCCCGCACATCCTTGGTGCTGTAAATTACATTCTCCATCCTCTGCACACCCACGCATGTGCCACGTGTTCACTGTGCATGTCAGTGCAGTCACTGATAAAGACTGGGATCCTCACAGTGACCTGTTTTCAGGCACAAGTTGCCTGAGCTTGGCAGAAGGTACCTCAAGGCCCCTAGTAGATCAGGGAGGCAGGAGATGATGCTGAGGGAAAGCGAGCCTGTGGATGGTGGGATGCAGGGGTAGCCCTGCTCCATGGGGTTAGAACCTACTCCAGCAGGAGGTCAAAAAGGCAAAGTTTCTTGGGAGGTGAATTATCAGTGGGAGCAATATCGTCAGGTCAAGCACATCGGTGCTGGGGTAATACAGTTAAGGTGCAGAGCCTTGGAGGGAGCCCGGCCGAGGAGTGCAGCATTAAAGCAATGAGCCCAGCTTAATCTGCCCCAAGTGAGGGCAGTGGGGTCTTTAATATTGTGTCAGGCTCGCAGGCCCTTGTTGGCGGGTTATTCTTCACGGCAGCTAATGCCACTGGGCTAACTGAATTAGCCCCTCCTTCCACGGGGTGAGCGTGGGGTTGCCGGGAGGGCGATCGTGCCTCGCAGCTGCAGGGAGAGCAAGTGATGGCCTGGAAATTCAATCAGGTGAGGAGCCATTGCCATCCCCGAAGGACAGGGAGCAGCCCGACTGGGAGGAGAGCCCGGACGGGAATGCCAGGGACTGGCTCCATGTGGTCCCTGGGCAGGGCGGTCCCTCCAGGGATTGCTCCCTGCTCTGGATGGCATGGAGTGCTGTCCTGCAGTCTGCTGCTCTGCAGCCATCAGCCTTCTGGGGGTGCCTCAGTGGAGAGCTCATCCATACCTCTGTGCTCATTTCCAACTTTCTCATGGCTAGGGGCCATATTCCCTTTCACATCCATAGGGAAGCATGGCACAGGGACATGCTGGGTGGGACATGCAGTGTGTCTCCAGCCAATATGGGCATCCCTGGGGTCCATCCCACAGCAAATTTGAAGCATTTCTGTTTGCCTGGAGGTGAGGGTTGACCACATGGCCTGGCCCAAGGAACTGACAAGTGGGCCTTCTTTCTGGCTCTGCTGTTGGAATGAGGTGCTCCCCAAACAAGCCTCAGTGAGTGATTACATGATCCTCTTTGTAAAGTCTGGAGGGAAGTGCACCTAAGGAGGACACCTAAGGGCCTGGGTACAGCAATGGCCTATCAGGAGTTCCCCACCAGGACTAATTTTCTGTCCTTAACAAATAGAAGGAAAAAAGAAACTGAACCTTGTAGGCATTTGCTTGTTGTCCTCCAAACCTGTCACTGCTTTTGTTCTCTCCCTGTCCCAGCAATGTCTTTCTTCTTCACATGTAATTACAAGCACACTCCTGGCAAGTCCTGCAGCACACCCTGAGTGGGTGATGGTGGCCCTGTCCAGCACTGCCTGGATGGTGCTGAGCTCACCTGTGTGCCTGGGGTCCAGGACATCTTGCATCCAAGTGGTGGCACTTTGTCAGCCCCAAAGGCAGGAGTGACTGGCAGAGGCCACAGAGAGTGCTGTGGTCTCAGGGACTGGGACAGCAGAACCATGGCAGAGGGTTGGGCCCTTCCTATAGGACACAGTGTCTCGCCCCACCACATCAACCCTTTCTGCACTGAAGCCCTGTCCTTTGCCCCTGCCACCAAGGCAGACAGAGTCTCCTTTGCTTCCCCAAATGCCCCTTTGATCTTCAAACCTGCCCCATCTCTCTCTATCCTCCCTTCCCTCACATTATTATAAATTGAGACTTTGGCTGCCTTTAAATAGTCATATCTCTGAGACAAGCTCATGTCAGCCATAAATTTTACAGTAATGATGATTTTCTAAGTGGGTTGACTGGAGCTATTTCCGCTTCAGCCTCAAGTTACTGCACATGTCCCCCCCAGGGTCTGGCAGCCTCATTTGTTGTCCCCCTAATTGTCATTTCTCTCATACTCACTTGGGCAGAAGCTGGAAGGAAAACTGACTCTGGTGCTGGCCCTGGCCTTCTTGGTTTTCCCACCTGGGAGGGGGTTTTGGACGAGGGGAGGCAGCTGCAGGGGTGAGACAGCACTGGCTGCCTCTAACACAGGCAGGGGGAATGGCTGCAGAATCCCAGCTTATGGATGCCCTTGCTTCTCCCCCAGCCGAGTGAAACCAGCCCCGACGTGTGAAAGCTGTAATTGCAGGTAATCCCCCTGCACTGTGCATGGTTTGAATTTGGCAGAGAAGGAATGTGGAAGGGAGAAGGGGAATTACTGCCCAAATGTGCTGCAGGGCCAACATCTGCCCGAGTCATCAGTGCACACCTGGCTGCAGCAGCCTGCACTTGTAGCCCAGTCAGTCACTTTTTAGCCCATTGGGTCTGTCTCAAGCTCCCATTTAAGGGCAGGATATGGACATGCTGGTACTGGGAACCTTAGATTGTTGGAGGAATTACTCCCTTCAGCTGCTATTGCTGGTGATGTTGAGTAGTCACTCACAGTTAGTGACTTAGTTTTTCTATTTGTAAAATAGATTTAGGCTGTCTGAAGTGCCATACTCAAGGGTACCCATCTTCAGTTCTTCTGGAGAGAAGAGTGCCTGTGCCACACTCTTCCAGGTTTGCCTAAGGCTGGCACTGCTTGACAACACCCACAGGGAGATGCTGGAGCAAAAGAAGAGATTCCTGCCTCCACATACAGCTGAGATCAATGAGGTGGGGGTCCCTGCTTACTTTTTGTTTCTCTTGAGCATGATCCCAAGAGACAGAAAGCTTTCTGAAGTATTTCTGCCTTGCAGAATCTGGCCTTTGAGAAGGAAGAAGCAAAGCAGGATGGGCAAAGTAGGACTCAAACATTGTCAGTACCAGAGGGTCTTTGTTGTTGCCCGGTGCCCTGGACCCCAGTGATCTGTTTACATTGGATAAGGATGGAAAGCCTCCATCACACTGACAAGATGTACTCTTGGTAATTCCTTGCATTTTTTGGCTGTGGCTGGCAAGCTTGTCCTGCACTCTAGGAGGGTTGCTGGGACCAAGGAGGAAGCAAAAAGCATGGGGGACATGGAATGGCTCAGGGCACAGACAGAGGCTGAGGTCTTGGTGAGGGGAAGCTATTTTATCCAATGCCTGTTTTCTGTGGCTGGGCTTGATCTGATCTCCAGTGAGAGGGAGGTTAGAGAGACAGGTGAGCGGCTGGAGATCCACCCATGGCTGTTCTCTGGGTGAGGGCTGCCCCTGGAGAGCACTCTGACTGTCTCATCCTGATTGTCTCAAGCCTGCTCTGTTTCCTTGACAGAAAAGACCTACTGAACTTTCTCATCCCAACCCTTCATCTCTGAGGTTTTGTTGGGAATGTGCGTTGTCGGGGAGTAAATCCTTGCTGCTGGTGAGCCACAATGCAATGGGGGGCTTTAAGCAGCAGGTGTGTGTTGTGCATCTCCTCACAAATAGAGCTGAGCACCCTCCCTCATAAGGAGCTTTCTTGGGACTGACCCAGAAGCGAAAGCACCTTTTGTTCAGTTGCTTTCACCCCTCCCTGCACTCCCAGCCCTCAGGAAAGCAGCCTGACCTCGTTCAGTGAGACAGCAAACACAACCTCCTCCCAGGCAGGATTCCCAGATACCCCCCCGGCTTTCTGGGGGCAGTGCAGGCTTCAGAAGCATTGTCTCTTTGGAAATTAATTTTCCTGTCGATTTCCTTATTTCTCTTAATTGATGAGGGGCAAGTCTTAGGCGTGTTGCCAGCGGCACCAGCCACAGCCTCCCGTAGGTATCAGTAGAGCCAAAAGCACTAGTGCCGAGGGTTGGGGAGTGTAATGAACTCTCAGAGGACTCGTTGCAGCTCAGCCCATGCTCTAGATTAGCTGAGGAATCATCTGGCCCAGCTATTAACTGTCCCATTTAACATCATAAATTATTAACCTAATTTTGAGGAGGGTTGGTGACGGATCACGCTGATTTTGTTCGCGTTTCTGCAGCCTCTCGCACAGCCTGCTGGTGTGGAGTAAGCCACAGGCAGGGCCTGAGGGTCTGTGCCTCCAGAGAAGGGAAGAGACAGGGCAGCACAGTCAGCTGGCTGCAGAAGAACCAGCTCTAGCTCTTCTTACAGAGCTCAGGGAGAAGCCTGAGCAGGGGGAATCCCCCAGCATGTAAGAGCTGCACTGGGGAGGAGCAAAGCCACCCCCTCCTCAACACATCTGCACCCCTGTGCATGGGTGTCCAGGACCTCTACCCCTTGCTGGGTACTAGTATGTGCTGGCCACTCTCAGTGGAATTCCTTACATTTTTTAGCTAGCTGAAGCTCTTTAGTTCATATGGCAAAGGCCTGGAGTCAGGAGTTTTTCTTCCTATGCTTGTTGTAGATTAGAACTTGTTTAAAAAGTTTCCTTCCTGGGAAAAGTTTTAAATAAAATTGTGGGGGAAAGTGGATTCTTTGCTATGAAAGTTTTAAACCTTTCAGAAGGTTTTTTAAAGCCAGTTGAAGTGTAATAAAAGTTTAAGGGACACCATCCTTTACCTTTAAGGGAGACTATACCTTTGTCTTTCTTTGAAAGAGAGATGTGCGCAGGAGGAAGAGGCTAAGAATTGCACTCAAACCAGCAATTCTTTCAATAGAGTGGAAAAATTTTGAAATCATTTGGTCTGTTGAAAAAGCCATACAAACCTGAAGGAGAGCAAGTTCTGAAATCCTTGTAAAATGCCTCTTTCATTCCGGCATCACCAAAAGGACTTTTTGTTTTCCCACAAGCAGCTGTGCTGCTTGGTGGTGCCTGTCCATGGTGTGCAAGCGCATGGCCCTGGGCTGGCCTTGTGTGTGTCCCCAGGCTCTGTCCCACAGAGGGGTGGGGGGGTGGCATTTGGAAGTCAGAACTGCCCCAGTCCCACCCCTCTTCAAGGCTGCTCAAGATTCAGGGGCTGTAGGACCAAGCACCACTTCCATACATCTCCACACATGGAGGTGCTGGGGGTCAGGATTAGCAGGCTGAATTGATGGTAAAGCACACCCCAAAAAAACCCAAACAAAAGCACAAAGAAGTGCTTTTGGTTATGGTGAGAACATGGAAAAGTGTCAGAGTCTGTATTAAATTCACCACTAACCTGCTCATCTCTGAGTACCCACCTACTAACCACAATTCCCTGTGGCTCATCGTGTGCTTCCTGCCACTCTTTCCCTGAAACAGTGAAACAGGGAGTCCTGAATTTGCAGACTCACAGCATTGGTGCTCTCATACTCCCTGTGCTTGATGTCAGGCTTTACACATGTGGAATAGAGGAGGAAATCGCCAGAGGCCCAAACCTCGTGCACGTGCAGTACAGACCCACACAGGACTGATGGCCAGCACAAGGATATAAAATACAGTGCCCTGCCATAAAACATGCACTGCTAGTCTATATATTTTGCAATCCCTTTAAAGATTTTTTTTTTCTTTAAACCCCTCACCCTAGCTCCCTCCCCATTCTCCCCCCCAAAAAATTATTATAAAGAATTATTGCCATTAGTACGTCTTTCCCAGTGAAAGGAGAAAATCGCCTCATTCATAATTTATACCCTCAATTACTATTAATAAAGAAATATTTCAGCAGAAAATCGCCTGGGAAAATTACACGTAACATTGCATTAACATTCTATTTGAACATTTTCATCACATTTGTTATAGAGTTAATAAGAGGGATATGCTCCCCTGACTTCTTCATGAAATTATGGGCTGCCTATGATAGTTTAATCTTTTAGACTTTATATAATATATTCACTTTACTAATTGAGCTATCCAAGGAGCAGTTAGGGATGTTCTTAAACGTAGAAGACAAAGTAATCAGGGCCGTGACTTCCTGACAAGAAGATCTTCTTCCGGAGATGAGGATCTGCACGTGTGAGGGGCACAGACGTGTGTGTTTGTGTGCAGATGTGCCATCCCATTAGCCCTTCCCTAAAGTCTTGCCTGTATTTGGAAGTGAACATGAATGAAGGCTGGGGGTGATTTTCTGATTTTTGAAATATTCCCCAAAACTTCCATTTGTATCTCAGAGTGTTCCATTTGTATCTCAGAGTGTTCCATTTGTATCTCAGAGTGAAAGGGGGTCTGGTGAACTTGAGCAAACAAAGCATTATCTTGGGAATAGGAAATGCCCAGCATGGGGAGCTTCTCAGGAGCAGCACTTCATGTAGACAAGTCTTTATGCTCAAATTCACCCCCACCCACAGTCATGCACAGATGGTCTCCAAAACTCTGGGTAGGGAGGCAGGCTGGAGTGTACAACCCCCCTTCTGCTCTTCCTGCAGCTTCTGCTTCACCATGTGATGCCATTCAGGACACACAGTGCAGAAAGGCTTCCCCCCACTCAGGCTACAAACAAACCCAAAACTGGGCTGTAGGCAAGAAGTGAGGTAGGTGTGAGCAGTGATAGATAAGGAGGCACTTGGAAGATGGACACCATGACAGTGCCACCATGGGCATTGCCCTGGACAGTCTGTCTCCAGAAAGTGTAGTAACAGCAAGGTTTTGGTAACTCACTCTTCTGCTTCTGTGCCTGCAGCAACTGAAGCCTTGTTCAGACTCAGCTGCTCTTGGACCCTTCCTTGCACAGATGCAGCATTGGGCACTGAAATTTGAGCCCCTCATCCAGTCTGGGAGCTGAACCCATGTCAGGGTCTCTCTGTGAGATCTTCCTTTCCCCTCCATATGCACACAAGGAGCCCCTTATCACAACATGTGATCCAGGACTCCTGGCTTCAAGCAGTTGGCTTCCCAGGGCAACATCAGGACGTATTTTCCACCAGGTCTGTGTGAGAAAAGGCTGCATCATCAGAGTGCTGGAGGTTGCTCACTCATTAAGCCTAAGTGGATGTAGCCCCTAGCAGGTACAAAGAGGGATCCATCACTGCAGAGCAGTGGCCCTGCCACTGGGGATGAGGTGAGCCTCTGTTCACTGCCCTGATAAAGGAGGCTGCAGTAGCATAAGATCAGCTGCTTCATTTCACATCCCCGTGGATCTCCCATCTCCTCTGCATCCACTGAGACCAGGCATGGATGTGAAAAGGGTGACAGGGCAGCAGGTGGCACACAGGCTCCTAGGTGAGAGTTTTCAGTCACCCCTGCAACCACTCTTGTGACTCCCAATCTCTCCAGACTTGTGGCCAATGCTGACAGCAAGCCAGAGGTTTAATGAAAACCTTTCATGTGTTGGGATTCATTAGCTGGAACTCATTAAACAGCAAATAAGAGCCTGAATGTTGCCAACTGAGTCCTGCCAAAAGGAGCTCCTGCAGGTGAGGCAGCCTGGGATGGCAGGGGACCCCCATACTGGAGGCAGGCAGGTGAGGTCCCATCACTCTGCAGCAGAGCAAGGCCAGTGCATACCAGCAGAGATGGGAATCAGTGTGGGAAGAGTGCAAGAGGGGTTTGGCAGTAAGCACCCCTCCTCCAGCTCCCCAGGGTTAGTCTGTTCACAAAGCCTTCAACCCATCACTTCTGTCCAGGCTCAGCCATCCAGACTCCTGGAGTGACACCCAGTTCTGTCATCCAGAAGAGGAGCTAAGCTCCTGCCAGCCTTGCCCTCCCAGCCCTTGTGAGACCATCAGGAAGAGAGGGGTGGATGACTGACAGCAAGAAAAAAAGTGACTGCAATGTAAGGTATGGAGATCAGGGCATCCATGCATGACTCCTCTAATGCTTTCATGGTGGAGCATGGCTGTTCCCAGCTGGCTTCACATGGAATGCACAGTCCTCTCACTGCTGAGCTTGCAAACAATGTTTTTTTGGGGGTGGTTTGCCACCAGCCAGCACTAATGGAGGCTGTAGCCACCTGGACCACCACAGAACTATGCTGGACAAGCAGCAGCCCATGCAAGCCCACATCTCATTGCTTCCCAGGTGGGCAGCGGGCCACAGAGCGGCCGTGTGTGCTAGTACATGGGGAGTGCAGGGAGCTGGGCATCTTTCCAGGGACCACATGGGCAGCCTAGGAGCAGAGACCAAGGAAGGTGAGGCTTGAGCTGTCCACCCCAGAGATGGCCACTGCCTGGCCCTGGGCTGGATGGACCATGCTGTAAACAGGACAAGGCTTGTAAACAGGGCTCCAGCTGGGACAAATTTAGCCCTTTGGGGTTGCAGCCCTGGCGCGGCAGGACATGGTGTCAGGGTATTGTCGAGAGGAGAGAGGGAGAAAGAAGCTGAATAAACAAACACAGCTTGTCCCTTTTTCTTTTTTCTTTTTTTTTTCTTTTTTTTTTTTTGTCCCAGCCAGACAATTGTTGTTTCAGCCGGACAATTGCCCTGCAGATTGAGGGAACAGGCTGGAGTTCAAGTGAATTTGGCTTCCAGTGCCTCCCTTTTCACATTGTGTTTTCACATCAGAATGTGTCCTGGCATGTATGGACAGAGTGTCCCTACCTGTGTGTATAGGTAATTCCATGGATGCTCTGCTCACATCTTTGGGCTGGCCCACAGGGACAGGGGCTGCTTTGCATCCCAGGTGAGGCTGAGCAAGTTGGCATTGTCTGTATTGTCGTCATGCAGGACTTGGCTGTCTCCTTATGCACCAGACTAACACTTGTGGGTGTCCAGCAGCACATGTGCAAGGTGATCTGTGCTCTCCATGCATCTGTATGTGCCTCCAGGGATAGAGCAGCTCTGGAGGTGTCCCTCCACAGCAGAGGGACACTCTAGAGTTGAAAGTCTTTGCAGAAATTTAGAAACAGAGATCAGGACTTGAGTTCCTTTTCTCTTTTTCAGTCAATGGGTTTGGACAAGTCATATTCCTTTGAGAAAATCATCTGTGATCTCTGGAGCAAAAGGCATGGATCTTTTCTTCCAGTCCTGCTCTGTGAGGGTCCAAGTCTTTTTCTAAAGGCTGTGTTTGGACACAGCCTAATTTTCACATCTTAATTTTATTTTTCTCACATCTTTCTCTGACACACACATACATACGCATGCTTCTATTGGAAAAACGATTTTAATACCCATGGCACATTGTCCTGGTGTGATATAAAATCCAATGACATGTGGCATTTGGAAAAGGTCACTTCCCCCATCAGGATTCATTATCCTACCTCATCCTGGGAAGCCATGGGGTTGCCCCCTCCTCTGCAGACCCCTTGCCCCCTCCCTGGCTACAGGACTCAAGCAGGGAGAGGGGATGAGGCATTGGGTGGCCCTGCCATGGACCTTGCCAGTGTCAGGCAGTTTCTGCAGCGAGGGCTCTTGTTTCTTGATGTCCCTGCACTTCCCGGTGCCTTAATTTTCTTCCTGCCACACAGCAAGAGGACATACAGGGATGTGTTGCTGGGAAATCTCTGTGGGGTGCACAACACTGGGTTTGGCTTTTGCTTGCCTCTCCCTGCTCACTGCTCTCTGTTCCCTGTTGAGTCAAGGCTGGCATTTGTGGAGCCTTTGCTCTGCTTGGTTTCATAAGGGAAGCAGTCCCCTTCCCTGTTTCACTTATCCAAATTTTTGGCTGGGTTGGCTGGGAAGTGCCTGTCCATGTCTGTGCTCACTGCCACCTAGGCAGAACTGAGAAGAGAAACTGGAGAACACATGGAAAGCCCAGCTCCTCACCAGCTTCCCCACCAAGCATGGGGATGCTCACAGCAGGGCAGAAGTGACAAGCTCTCCTGGTGTTTTTTCATATTTTTGCCTTTCCTTGGACTTATTTCTGCTCAGTCTTTCCCAGGACCCATCTTGTCCAAGCTGTTTTCAACCCAACCTGGAGCTATTCCCTGGAGGGCAGAAGGGGAGGTTGTCTAGGGGTTCTTGGGGGTTGCTGTGGAGGTTGTCTAGGGGTTCTTGGGGGTTGCAGTCCCTAGCAGAGCCAAGCATGGACTGCTCCTCCTGGGTTCCATGGGAAGGGAACGGGGGGCCAGGACTTCTCCATTTGTTCACATATACCTTGGGGCACCTTGGCCAAGTTGTAACCCTGTTCCCCACCTAGAAGGGAGAGGAGAGGTGAGGGTGGGTGCACTGAGCATGCAATGGGCTCCAGGCTTAGTGGGAAGGGCAGGAGGAGGGAAGCAGGAGCAGTTTTTACTGGGGGCAGAAGAATTATATTTGCAGCGGGGAGTGGAGTTTAATGCTTGATGAAGATGGCTTCTCAGAGTGCTGAGGGTGATGGTGACTGAAGCCCCTTCCTACCATATAAACACCAATGAGTTATGGGTACCCCAGCCTCTAATTACGCAGTCAGCCCCAAATAGGCTGTGTCTAACGAGGCTGACAGACTAATATCTCAAGAGCCCTTAATGTGTTATCATCTCTTGCTGTATGACCTCATATTTATAACTGCTCTGGTGGGAGGTTGAGAAATGTCCTTCTCTTCCCCAAGCCCCCTCCCCAAGCCCCCACCCCCCCAGAGCAGCAGCTCTTCAGCCTCATCTGTTAGGATCAGGAGGAGAGAGGCGACTTCTTTCCATCCATCATCAGAGGAGTTCACGCTATTAGATGATTAAAGACATTTTTTATAATATTTGGAAGAGGCTTTGAAATGTCTCTCAAACAGTGTGATTAATGCCTGCTTAACCCTTGCCTGGCTGGGATGGCGTGGTGGGGAGGCAGGTGCATCCCAGGGCAGGACTCCCTGGGCACGTCAGCGGTCACCCAGCTGTTGGGCACCCCAGCCCTGACAAGGTGTGATTCATGAGTGTGGGGCACCTGCAGGAAGCTCCGGCCTCCAGGCAGTTCCTAATGCACCCGGGGACTTTGTGGTTTCTGAGGCTGCAACGGTTGGGGCAGAAGGAAGCCCTGTCTGCCCACTCTCCAGCACTTCCACAAGAGGCCCCAGGGCTGTGCCAGTCCAGGTCTGCAAGCTGAACCATTCCACAGTGATGCTGTGGGTTTCTGGAAAGGGCAGGGAGAGGGGGTGAACAACCCATGCCCATTCCCACCTGGCCTGAGCTGGTGGAGTACTTGCTTCCCTAATTTCCTGTTCTTTTTACTCTTTTGCTCCAGATGAAGTCTCTCACAAAAAAAGATGAAGTCTCTCTCTTAGATGCTTCAGTAGGATCCACCTTTAGGGTGTTGCAACCTTGCCGCAAAGATCCATGGGGCTGCTGGACACATTCACACTAAAATTGGTCTCAGCGTTGTCTCGTACCTGCCGAAGGCCAAATTACTGGTGTTCCCTGATGTTAGTTCCCTTGGGGGAGTGGAGATTTGGCCTCAGATGGGGGAAGTATGCCCACCTCCTTTGATCATAGGCACAATGTTTCATAATCTCAATTTCTTGTCAATTGATTGCCAGATAGAAGCGACAACCAAAGAGGGCCCCAGGCGTCTGCAACTGCCACTCATCGTATGATTTTAACTCTCCCCCTCTGTAAGTTTGCATTATTTTCTTCTTCTTGTTGTTGTTATCTAAAGAAATCTCCTCTCCCTCCCCCTCCAAAAAGCCTCCTAGAAATTTGAACACCTTTGTTGATTTGGTATTCAGTGTATAAATAGCTAAGAAGGGTTAATGCATGATTAATAGGTGTTTTATTAAAATGGTTACTCTGTCATTATAGAGTCAAAAGGATCAATAGATTTCTTATAATCATGGCTTAAAATTGTCTTTAACACCAGTGCTTATGGGCTTAAAACCTGGGACAGGGCATTTAGAGGACCTGGGTGGGGGATCTCCTGTTAGCTCCTTCCAGCTCTTTCATCACCTGAACTGTGACTGTTCAGATGGAGAAAAGTCAACATGGGGCTGCACATTCTGTTACAGTTACCATTCACCTTATTCTTGATGGGTATTAAAATTGTCACACCTGAGTGACAGAAAAGGGAAATGGAAAGCAGGAGAAACTGGGGATGCAGCTGGGTAAATGCTCTTTGTTACAACAGTCAGCAGCCCCTCACTGGAGCAAGGCTGGGGCATGGCCAGGCTGTCTCTGATCCATTAGGTGCCTCTGCAAAGCAGCAAACATTGGCCAAACATCGCCCATCACAGCCTGGCTCTTTCTCTGAGTTGCACTGCCTCTACACCAGGGCAAGGTGGGGGGATTCCAGCCTTGCACAGAGGTGAGGTCGTGTGCCTGGTGTGAGGCAGTGTGGCAGTGGCCAGGGAGGACTTGCCCAGTGCCACCTGAGTCACCTCAGCCCCTGGGGCTGCCTTTCCAGCAGCTGGATGGTGGGTCTGGTTGGCCCAACCCTTTGGGATGTCTGTTCCAAGCTGCTGTTTGGTAGCTCCAGGAGCATCGTGACAAACCCCAGAGATGCTGAGCTGCTGACCCCCAGCGCGAGGTCTCTGCAGGAGGAGGGCCTGTATAGACAGGCTGACATGGCAGCATCTGAGCCAGCCCAGGCAGGGGCAGTGCCCCTCTGCCCCCTCGCTGCCCCACACAGCAGAGGGGAGATCCAGAGGTCGTGCAGGGGGTCTGTGGTGCAGCCTGGACAGCAATGCAGAGTACTGCAAGAGCAACTGGTGCTGTTTCCTGAGTGATTCCCGAGTGTTTCCTGAGTGATTTTGGCAGCCTCAGCTGTGGATGTTGGCCACACCACTCATGCAATGGCGACCTACACCCGCTGCCTAGTGAGCAGAGGAGATGTTGGTGTGCTGGGACCAGTCCTGGTGGCCTGAAACCCCTCCCTGTGCCTCCATTTCTCCCTCCCAGGTGCGTCTGTGCCACTCCTGTGCAGCCCGTGGCACTACAAGCCTGCCCAAGGTTGGAGACTCTCACTCAGAGGCTGCTGGGATCTGGTGCTCTCTGATGATTTGGCCATGCAGAGTGACTCTGCTGCAGCCCCCTCGCTCACTCCCTTGCCCTGCACGAGGGCTCAGCCCCACTCCCCACCAGCCCTGCTCCCTGCCCAGCCCCACAGCCCAGGCCAGCCAGCTGGACTCAAACCAGTCAAGGTGACATAAATCAAGGTCATCCTGTTACTTTCCCTGTCTCTTCCCTGCCTCTCCTGCACTCAGCTGCTTCAGGCTGGCTTGAGCAACTCCCACCTCTCAAGAAATCCCAAGTTTACCGCGTCCAGCTGGCAGGTGTGTACCTGGCACAGGGATCTCAGCCTGCTGGGAGGATATTGTTGCCTCCACCTCCCACCCCCACCAGTGCTCTGCGTGGGGTTGGGCAGAGATTTTCCAGATTCCCTGCATCCAGCCCTCTCCATCCCTGTCTCATTGCTTATTTCTGGGCTATTATGTTCAACAAGGAGAATTTGTTTCTGTCCAGAGCAGATCCCCGGACAGTCTCAAACCTCTGAGGATTTATCATCTTGAGCTTTTGTTTGTGGGTCTCCAGGACCCTCTGCCCCACAGCCAGGCCCAGATGTTTCTCTGTCTCCTCCATGGAGCCTGGTGACCCCCAGGAGCCCTGACCCTTCCCTTCCCCGATGGATGGCCAGTCATGCAGCTTCCCCATGCCCTGGTCACACACATGCATGCAAAGGCTGCTGCTGGGGGCAGGATGCTGCAGTCACAGAAGCAGGGGACATCTCCATCTTACCTACCAGGAAGGTGATGGCCGTGGCTCTTTCTGGCTTTGCTTTCCAGGCCTGCCAAGGGAGGTGGCCCAAGGCAGAGCACACGGGGCTCCCAGCACAGGAATCTCCTGAGATACTGAGATCATGTTCAGCCCACCCTGGGACTGGTGGGAGAAGGCTGGGTTTGTCCCTTTGAGCCCCCAAATTGCATCCCTGCTTGCCTCCCTGCTCCACAGCAGCTAAGCAGCTGGGAGGGCTGGGCACAAGCAAGGTGTGACCCCCCTTGCCTGTCTTGGGCCAGCAGGGACATACCCTCATGTCTGGTACAGCTGAAACAGCAGCAGCCGCCTGTTCTGAGTGACAGAAGGGTGACAGTGGGGCAACTCTACACCTAAACAGATGTTCAGCTGCCCTGTGACCAGGGTGGGGACTTTGGGGTCCCTCCCAACAGGTTCAGGTCTATTAGGACAGAGCTATTGACTGGCACAGTTAGTAACTATGGGTGTGTTTCCAAATCGCCACCACTGTTGTGTTAGCTTGTCACCCTGCTCACTTTCATCCTGTCACAGAGGCCACTGTGTCAGTGACAGAAAGCTGATCTGGAGGGCAGTGGAGTGTGACAGAGAAGGAAAAGGGTGCAGGGCTGGTCCACCAAAGCACCGCCCCTGCAGCCCCATCCCCTCCCTGGCTGCCCACATTCCTCTGCAGCAGCGCCAGGAAGGGGGGGACCAACCTTTGGCATGTTTATTGACACTCCCTGAGTTCATACTGTGACTCTACAATCTTTCCCCGAGATTATTAAGAATTAATTGATCACTTTTATATTCCCCCCGATACCCGGTGCTGCTTTGCGACAGGCGGCAGGAGGAGGGAAGGGAGGCGGGAGGAGGGTGGGGTGTGTGTAAAAAACACACTGATAAATGTTAATTACTCTTTTACAGCCCTTGTCAAATTCCAGAGCAAGTCGTAAATTCATTAAACTCTAACGGATTAAGCACATGCAGCTTATTTAGTCGCCATAAACAAGATCATTTGGATGTTGATTTTCCCCTTTTTATTGCTGCAGCAGAAAAGAGGAAAAAATCAGATGAGAGAAGCAGTTGGTGGTTACGAGGGAGTCAGAAAAGTTTGGATTTATGTAATATCTCGTTTCCTTGCTCTGTGGCAGCTCTTTGTAGTGTATCAGTCCTTGGGTTGTGCCAGCATCTTTCCAGGGAGTCTGGCCACCCCAGGAGCCATGTCCATGTCCCAGGCAGCATGCTGCTGAGGACTCTAAAGTAAAAGCCCTGGGATGGAAGGGCTATGTTGTACAAAGGGTGTCCATGTCCTCTCTGTGCTCCAGCAATGTCTTTATAATGCTGAGGCTCTTAAAGACCCAAGCAAGAGCTGGATGAGCAGAGATGGGATGCTTGAAGACCTCTCAGTGATGTTTTAGGTTGTGATTGCTGCTCTGATCTCCATCATGCTGGGAGGTCTCCAAGAATAAGTTGTCTCCAGCAAGGCCATTCAAGGCTCTGGGATGCAGGAGGCTGCTCTCAGCCACTCTGCAAAGGACTGTGAAGACTGAGTTAGCATAGAAGCAGCTCTGCTCATTCTGGGATGTCTCACCTCATTGAGTGCCATCCCCAAAGTGCTGACTGTGCCCAAGTGAGATGACCCCTATCAAACTCAGCCAAGAGAGAGGGGAGACAGGAAAGGGAAGTCATGCTGTTAGGCAGGGACATGGTGCCTTTGGCTGCTCTGAACTCAGGAACGTGGCCCAAGGTCTGCCAACCCACCCAGTAAGCTTGCCATCCTCTGCTTGCCAGTGTTAATAATCCAGGCTGACCTCCTGAGCTGTGGGAGCCGTGGAAGGAGAATGAGAGGAGGGTCATGGAGATTAATTAATACTCAGGACTCTAATTACAAGTTTCTTCAACACTGGACTTCGAATGAGGAGCAGGCTCTGAGGCAGCCCTGAGTCGTGCTGCTCCTCAGCTGGCCTTGCTGAAATACCTCCTGCTGCCTTGCAGGAGTGGTTTTACTGGGAAAGGGATAGCAAGTGGGGGATAGCTGATGCCTGTGCACCAGCATCTCCCACTGCAGCTCCAGGGCTCCAGGCTGTGTGTCCAAAATTGCCACACTGCTGCATAAATCTGTCCATGCCTTGGTGGTTGGAGACCTGCTGCCATCCTTAGTGTGCCCAGCTCCCTGCCTCGGTCCAGTGGGACAAGAGCAGGAGGTGGCCTGGGGGACAGAGGTCCTTGGGTGTCACAGCCTGGCTCTGTGCAGTGGAGGGTGCTCCACAGGTGTGGTGCTGGCAGCAGCCTGGTGCAGCTGGTTCTGTGGTGCTGATCACCCATCTCCAGCAGTGCTGGCCCTGCTTCTCCAGCCTCTCCCAGCCTCCAGCAAGGCTGTGCTCACCAGGAGCTGCAAGCACCCATGCACTGCAGGCAGCAGAGGGAACTGTCAACACCTCACTGGAGCGTGCTGCCTGGCTGCTGCCAAAAACATTTTGGGCTTTTACTTTAGAGTCCTCAGCAGCTCTTCACCTGAAGGAGGTGACCTGGGACTGGAGGGGTGCTGATTTGCTCCCACCCTGTCTTAGCCATCTGTGCAATGGGTGCACACTCAGAAGGTCTGAGCTGTGAGTGCATGCCTACCTGCCCCAGCCCTGCTCCCCTCTGCCTTTGCCTCGAGGGGCAGAGGGAAGGAGAGGAGCTGCCAAAGCGCTCAAATAGGACAGCAAGGAGCTGCCAGCATTCATAGCCCCATTCCCAGCAAACATTTCCCTCTCTCAGCCTTTGCATCAAGTACAATGTGCACAGATGCCAGCAGAAGCATCCCTGCCCATCAGATCCCTCCGTGCTTTCCTGCTGTGTGGAGGTGCCCTCCAGAGATCCCCCTGGGGTTCTGAGCACAGGCAGGGCATCCAGGGGTTAACGGAAGGAGCATGTCCCGTGCTAAGCAGTAGCTAACAGCCACCAGCTAATAACTTTATGGCTTCAAAGCAGGGCATTTATCATGCTGAAGTTTGTTTATTCACAAGTTATATAGCACATTATACCAGCACTGTGTTTGGCTGATAAATTCTCTGCGACAAGCAAGGCTACCAATGGGGACTCACCAAGTCCAAAAGACCAGTAGCTTTTTCCTGAACTCTGCTTTCTGAGATAAGGGTGTTTTTTCCCTCTTTTGTTTTGCAAGGAGGAAAGCAAAAAAATTAGACAACCTGTAAACTTGGGAAAAAAAAAATCTAGAGATTTGTATTGGATAAGTTGTTCAGTGCCATGATGCTCCAGTGGGGGCATAGGAGAAGGTTCTGATCCTAGTGAGGACCAGGTGAGCTGTGTTGGCAAGTGATGCTTATGGGACCGTGGCCTTGTTGGGCATATACTGAGTGAGCACTGACAGGCTCTGGATGTCTCTAGGAGCAGCCTATCTCAGTCCTGTTTACATTCATGGAGGGGTTTGTTTTGTTTGTTTGTTTGTTTGTTTTTCAGAAGTGTTAGAAGGTGCTCTGGCAGCTCTCTGGTTCTGCACAGTGTTTCTAAAATGAGCCATAATCATAGCATTCATCCCTGTTTTGAGGTTACACATGTGTGGGATTTGTTACTGCTTCGACACAAGTGCTGTGTTCCCCTGTACCCCTTGCTCTGGGTTCAACTGCTCTAATCCCACTAATAATAATGACCTTCACATTTCTGCCTTGCTCTATCTCAGGAGCCAAACCCACTTCGCAAACATGAAACAAGCTCGGCCTCCCAGCTCCATGCAAACATGATAGGTCAGGATTATTTTTCCTGCTGTAGTGGTGGGGAAACTGATGCATAAAGCAAGGAGTGTGCTGACCTGAACCCACTCAGAGCTGACCTGAACCCCTTTGCTTTAACCTGTAGACCTCACTCTGCTCCAGTTTGGACCAGCGTAGGCTTTTCTAGATCTCACCTCTGGAGCAAGACCTGGGGCTAGTGAGATGCAGTGGGACAAATCCTGATGCCAGGACCTACCTCTGGAGTGCCACTGAGGGTTCTGGAGGCAGCAGATGTTCCTCCTGCTGGGGAGTGGGGAACACACTGTGGGGGTTGTGGTGTGCCAGCTCATCCTGGCCTTTTCCTGTGGAGCTATGCCCACAGTGCTTGCACCCCTGCCTTGCTGCAACAAGCAGAAAGCCCCCACCATGGCCCAGTGTCCAGTGCCCAGACAGGGGTATGTGGGTGCCCAGCTCCCTGCATGAAACATGCTCTGATGTGTGTCTGCAGGGGCTCCCCACTGAGGGCACCTTGGTGCATTTACTTGTGCACACACAGGTGTGCATAAGCACGGATCAATGAGTGCACTGGGTGCATCTCATCTCCAGTGCCATGTTAGTGTCCATCCCTGGCTGCCCATCCACTTGGCCATCCCTGGACATGCTGCCACCCCAGCCTGTGCATCTCTGGCTGCATCCCTGCTGCATCCCCAGCCGTGTACCTGCGCGGGCGTGCGCGGCCCGGCCGTGGATCTGCATCGGTGCCTGCGTGCAATGGCCCCTGCAGGCTGTAAATACTGGCAGTGTGGCGGGGAGGTTGAGCGGTTTATGGCTCAAGGTCAGGCCCGTGAATCATAAAAAGGTGTCGGAAGGAGCATTAACTCCTAGCCTTCGCTTGGTCTCTGTGTGGTTTCAGGCGGGGCCCCGGAGGCAGTGATTAAAGGGTGCACCTTCCCCTTTCAGTTTTACGGTAAAAGGAAAGCAGTAAATTAGAAGCCCACAGGCTGGGGCAGGCCGGGTCCCAACAGCACAACAGCTAAGCAAGTACCTGCCGTGCGCCCCAAGGCTCTGCCACTGGCTCTGCACACCCCCAGCACAGCCCCACACAGCCCCTTCCCATGGCAGCCCCTTTCCAGGGAGCAGTGTCCTGCCACGTGGTGGGCATGGCAAGGGACATCCCTCCATCCTTGCCCAGCAACAGTTTGGGGTGGCCGGGGCTGTTCAGTCCTGCTCACCCCACAGAACAGCAGCGCCTCTTGCTCTGCACCTTTTTATGACTCCGGCTGTAATTAACTCCAGTAATAAATTTTTTTGAATCCAAATAGATATAATTAACATTTAATGCCCCTGTTTTCTTGTGAATTGTCAGGACTATTAAGAGCTGAGTATTGATTGGAGAGGCATATGTTTCTGCTGCTGAGGTGGGACTGCTGAGACAGAGGCAGAGAGCCCTGATAAAATGGGCGGGTCCTGTTCCACATCTGGACCTCAGGACAGTGAGTTGAGGCTGGGGAGAGTTGGGACAACATCTAGCACTGCAGGGCTGACCCTGGCCCAGGGAAGCAGGGTGGAAGGGATGAAGATTGTCTTATTTTTTCCCACCACTCATCTGTAGGTACCCTCCAGCAATGTGACCTTTGGTGAGCACTCATGGGGTGAGTCATGGGGCATTGCTGCCAGCATATGCTCTAAACTCGCCATCTCCTGGAGAAGGGCTTTCAGGGACAGAGGTGTGAATACACCCTGTTCCATTCTCATACCAGATCCTGCAGCTGACCCAGCGTGTAGCTGGCCTGGCACCCTGGCTCGTAACCACCACCATCTGCCGTGAGACGTAGGAAACACCTTCCCTGAGCTGCTGCTGTTGCAGCCAGTCCTGATAAGGCACTGTATGAAGTGCTGGGCCACTGCCAGACTGATTTCTCCCAGCTCCTGACAGGACCAGTTCACATCAGCCCCAGGATCACTGCAGGTACTGCAGCCCTTCTGGTCCTGCTTTCCAGTGGGCAGAATGAAGAATGCAGTCATATGCTGTGCCCCTGTCCCTGGGCTGGACTGAGCATTAGGTGTCTCTGAGGAGGAGAGGAAGGGAGCCTTGCAGCGTGCCAGGAGAGAAAATACTCCTCCTTTCCCTTAAAAAAATGTGCTTTTTCCCCTGGGGAATGGCATTGCGGAGCCCTGGAATTGACGCAGCTGCCAGAGGTGATGGATGGTGCCAGCTGATGGAGCAGAGCGGGTCAGCAGAGCAGAAACCAGCAGGCACAAAGAGAGAGCATCGCTGCTAACCAAGGCAGGCGGTGACACCCTGTGCCGGGGCTGGGCCCACAACAGCCCCCTCTCTGTTGGGCTGGAGGGAGGGCACAGCTGGAGTACCTGGGGTGCCATCCTGCGATGCCCCCGGCCTCACCCCAACTGCACCCGCCAACAAGAAGGGCCTTTCTTCATCTCCACACAAACCCTGATTGTTCAGATGCTTCCCCTGCTGCTGCCTTGTTCTTTTGCCCTTCCCAGAGATGGTTCTGGGAGGAAATGGAGGATTTGCAACATCTGCATGACCAGAGCTGCTGGGACTACAAGGTTTCAAAAGGAACTGAGGCTTCTCATGTGAGTCCAGACCAGGTTGTTTTGGTCCCCTCAGCAGCCCCGTTCCAGGACATCTCAGTTCCCTCAGCTGTGCTGTGTGGCTGTGCAAGCCCACAACCCACCCTATCTCAGTTTCCCCACCAGTGGCTGAGGTCCTGCTTCACTTTTGCAGGTGTTCTTTCTCCTCACAGGAGGGCAGGATATGTCCCCCTCAGGCGTGGGCGTGTGGGTAGGATCAGGAGGAGATCCCAACAAAGGCAGGCCACACTAAGCTGTAGAAAGGAAGAGCTCTTTGGAAGGCTGGAGTAAAACAGCATGCAGTGAGCCCCAGGCTTGAGACTCAGGACTGCAGGATGCTCTGTCTCTCTGGTGGGGTCAGCAGGATCTTCACCTTCCTTTCACCCAAGCATAAGGAAGAGAAAAAGCTCCTGCCTCAGCTGGGAGGCCATACCTTTCGCTCAGATCCCCTTGGACAGAGGCTCACAATGTCCTCCAGGGATGTGGAGCTGCATTGTCCCTCCTGCAGACTGGGGACACTGAGCAGGTCTCCTGCAGATGTGTGTCAGGAAGGAGCCCAGGCGTCCTGGCTCCAGTCCCATGCTCTGTCTCCAGCTGAGGGATGTGTGCTAGCTGGAGCTGCTAGGCTGAGGGATGTATCTCTGGAGGGATCTGAACCCTGAACTCTCATCTTTGCTCTCCAGCAAACCCAGCTGCTGAGTCCCTGTGCAGCGCCAACTGCTGCTCCAGCAGATGTGAAGAGGAGGAGTGCAGGAAAGGGGCTCAGCTTCAAATCGATTCTGAGCACTGTGATAAGAATCTCTTATCACCCTTGTCATTGTAATGGCTGGGACTGAAATGCTGGGCTGAGTAAAAGTCAGGTTTTTGCAGACCAGAGATGAGGAGGAGACAGGGCACAGCAGGGAGCAATTGTGGCTCTGGAATGAGGTCCCAAGGCTTTGAGTTCCTGCTTGCTCTCCAGTGACACTCTAAACCAGCTTTTTTTCCCCGGCTTTAGACCTGCTCCCAGCTTCTTTCTCCAGCTCCTTCCAAAGAAGAAGAGCTCCTGGTGACACAGATGAAACACAGTGAAGGAATGGGTCCAGCAAGTCCAGACCATGCATGGTGGTAAGGGGCACAGAGGAGCAGTCTTGGGAGCTGAATATTGCCAGGAGAGACCAAGAGTGAAAGGAAGAACTGAGAATTTCATGCTCCCATGTCTGCAGCTTCCTCCAGCCTCTTCCCACCTTCCCCTGAGCGGGGCTCAGCCCCATCCCCATCCATTTAAGGGGTGCAGCACAGGAATGCAGGTTCCCAGGAGCCAGTGGTAGCCAGGAGCCAATGGAGCTGGCAGAGATCTGGCAGGGATTTCCAGGCCTTTGGGAATTCCCTCTGTTCCCACTGCTGTCCAAAAGCAACGGCTAAGGGAAAGGGAGCTGCTAAGCTTATATGCTCCAGGTGATATTAGACTATATAGTGACAGCACTGAGTACCCTCATCTGTAAGAGGCTCCCCTGGTGCCCTGCTGATGTTCTGCCTTTAACCCCTCATGCTTCTTCCCTGCATTTATTAACAACTGTTGGTTGGGATTCCAAGGTCGTCAAGCCTTGCAGAGGTGCAGATAAAATCTAAGGCTGCTGCAGTCCCCTACATCTCCAGCCCCATCAATCCCCTTGTCTATCTACAATCTCTCTTCTCCTGCTAAGCTCTTCTCTGGCAGACAAGCCCCAGAAGGTTAAACAGCAGCAAGGCTGCTCCTCTGTCCTCCTCCAACAACCATGCAGCTGGGGGATGTGTCAGCTTTCCACCTGCCACCCAGTGGCTGTGTGGGATGCCCTGCTGCCAGGTGGGGATGGCCAGGCAAGGACCTCAGCACCGAGGAAGGCAACACTGTTACAAAAGGCTTACTGAGGGAGGTTTTTCTGCTGGTTCCACAGTACTGGTGTCAAAAAAACACCTTCTTGAAAGATCTCATGAACCCCCTGCACATGGGTGCCCTGTTATTGGGAGCTCTTAGCCAAGGTGAGGTGCCCCAGTGCATGGCAGAGCTGGGGACTTGCACAGCAGGGGCTTTGTTGGGCGTGACAATTTTTCTGCTGGAGAGGATGATTCTGAGCAATGGACTAGTTTTTCCTATCATGGACCAGATCCAGGTTTCATGGCTGTTTGGTGGTCACAGAAATGGCCCACCACTCTCAAGAGACACTTCAGGACTTGCCCATTTAATTCCAGCAGGAGCAGTGTCACGTTGAGAGAAATTGGCCCCATCAGAGGATTTATTAATTTCTCCTTCCCTTTGCCTCCTGACAGGGGCTGTGCTGAGATCCTCAGAGTCATCTTGCTAAAGCCAAGGGGAGCTTAGTGCTTAAATGGTTTTCATGCCACACAGAATTTTAGTGCTTGTCAACAAGTCCGAGGTCTTGCTGAAAAGCCTCAGCAAAACAGAGCAGCAGGAGAGGAGGAGAGCAGGCATCAGTGCTGGGAAGGGGGAGCACATGAGCCACATCTCCAAAGCACCTGCATACATGGGAACGTCACATATCCAGCTCTAGGTATCCCCACTAGAAAATTTGGCTGCCCCACTCTCCAGCAAGAGTTGTATTTGGCCCAGCTCTTAAGTTTAAACCTCATGGAAAAACCTTTGAACCTCACTAATGTGGAAAAACAGAGCTTGCCTGTAGTTTTCAAGCCCTTTCTTTTGTAGGCTCCTGCAGAAATTGATGTACACAAATGTTTTGTGTGCTGTATTCACCAGGATGCATTTCCTGCTGAGGCAAGCCCGGGGCTGGTGGGGCTGAACACTGTTGCAGTAACGTGCTGGCTCTGCAGATGGGGATAGCAGAGCTCAGAAACCAAACCCAGCTCCTGATGCTACTGAAAAAGCCTGCCCTGCCTGGGGAGGACAAGGAACACACCCTCACCTCCTCAGGCATCCCAGCTGCCCTACTGGGAGGAGAAAACCTTAAAGCAATTTTCTTTCCTTTTGGGGAGCTGGATTTCCTGGGTATGAATTAGTTTGAGCATGGGATAGCTCAGTTCAAGCTCTGGGACACAGATCTGATACAGGGGGATCTGCAAGGCACATGTCACAGGCGAGCTGGCAGTGCTGAGGTCTGCAGGCCACTCATTCTGTGGGCTCCTGGGAAGCCACCCCACACTTTGATGGCAGCACAAGGAGCAAGGAAGCACAGACAGCAGGGCAGGCTGTCCCCACCATGGACATGCTGCAGCAATAGCAGCCCCCAGGCCAGCTGCTCCTATGGGATCTGTGGATGCCAGGGGGTCACTTGAGTCAAACGTTTGAGCAGGTTTGGGAGGAGGGCTGGGTAGCTTTATGGGCAGTAATGGTATTTACAGCCCTGCTGGCTGAGGCACTGATTCACAGGAAAGGGAGACTTCTTCTCAGGAAAAAAAAAAAAAAAACCAAAAAAAAAAAAAACCCAAAAAAAAAAAAACAAGTAACAGTATCTGACCTCCAGCCTTCCCAAAGGCAAGATTGGCCCCATCCTTTTATTGAGAATCCTTGGTGGACTGATGCCCCATGAATCTGTGGGTCAATCCCACCTGGCACAGTGAGCATTCCTGTGCTAGTGAGGTATAAACTCATGTGGTGTAAACTCATACTTCTCCATGGATTAATTAAGCCTTTAATTTTCATGGGAAGTGTCAAAGATTTCCCTTCCTCACCCCACTCCGTGGCTTTACCCTGACATGCACAGTGGCTGCCATCCTTGGCAGCTTCCCTGATAGGCAGGGATGGCAGGCAGCCCTGCACACACCCCATGCTGTTTTCCCATCACCTGCCATGGGGCCCGTATGTTTTCATTTAGTCAACGTAGGGAAAAGCTGTAAAACATATGTCTGCTTCCCAAGGAGAGGGAAAAAAAATGACTCCAACAGCTTGGTCCAGTTAACAGCTTGGGCTCTTGACTCTGCAGTTGGTTTTGCAGGCACTTTGTTTCATGCTCCACATCAGCTGGCCCCCATCTCTGGCTGTGCCAAGGTGTGCATCTGTGGGGAGGGATATTTGGGAGCAAGGATGCTTGTGGGGAGAAGGATGCCCCCAGGATCTCGGGGAGCATGGTGGGGCTGTGCTGCCCCCTGAGAGCAGGCAGGCAGGAGCCCTTTCCACCCCACCCTTTGCAGGCTTCTGCCAGCACAGCTCCCCATCCATCCCATACATTTACCTAACGCTAATGAGACGTATTGATTGGAATGATGGGATTTGTAAAGGTCGCAGGGTTAAAGTACATAAAACCAGCCTTTCTGGAGCTGCAATATCAGGGCCGATGGGTCTGGTGGGAGAGATTAAAGGCCTCGTGCTGCAAGAATGGAGAGAGCTGACAGCAATTACATTTCAGATGTGTGCATAGTTATAACCCCCTCTCCTTGCAAGACAGGCAACCACGTCCCCACCACTGCGGAGCAGGTGTCCAGCATCCCCCATCTCCCTTTCAAAATCAAGATTTCAACAGAGCAAATCAGAGAATGAAAGAAAACATGAAAGAGAGAGAGAGAGAGAAAGATTGAAGACCCCATTGGAGAGGTCATGCCCAGCCCTGTCCCTCTGGTTTGTGTCCCTGTTTTGGGCTTCCCAGCTGAGTTGTTGTGGCACTGCAGTATGCTAAAGTTGATGAAATGTGAACTCTGAAAACACCATGGTCCCTTTTGTTAGGGCAGGACTCCCACTACTGGTAATGAGATCATCTGGCAGGTCATTAGAGATCTCTGTCCCCTGGAAAGGTTCATGTTCAAGGGCTGGAGGAGTCCAGATCCCCAGAAGCACAAGTACAGTTGGCTGGAGCTTTGTCCCAGATGAGGGTTAACAGGTCAGAGACAAATAAATCTGGACATCACTTTTTCTAAGGGGTGTTTCTCAGCCATATGGGAGACACACAGGAGCTCTCTCTCTTGTATTCTGCTCTGGGTTGTGCCCATAAAAGTTTATTCCTAAATCCTCAGAGCCAGCCCAGCTCTAGTGGAGCCATCTTACTCCATCATCCCTCCTTGCAGGCCCCTCTCTACACCACGTGTTTGTTTCTTGGGCCAAAACAGGGAGGAGCACAGCCAGGAGAGCTGTACCACCTGAAGGGGGTGTGCTTTTAACATTGCAGGTTCTTGGCAGTGGTCATGAAGTGCAGGGGAGTAAAATGTGCCTCAGGGTCTTTCCTGGCTCTCCAGAGGAAACACAGAGCCACAAGCTAGGCTAAGGGATGTGCTGTGTTAAGGATCAGTGTTGACAATATAACTACACACAGAAACAGCTGAATTATCTCCATGAGTGACCTTCATTAGCCCAGCTCCAGACAGGAGGAAGCTCAGCTCAGAGACCTTTCAGCCCCAGCTCATCTTGACTTCACATCACCCACCATTCCTCTCACAGCAGGATTAACACCAGAGGCACCTGGGACTCAGGAAGCCTGGCTCCATCTGGCATCACACCAAGCCAAGAACACAAGCAGGGGCTGCATTCCCCCGGGGGTGAATCCTAGAAGGGAAAAGAAGCTATTTACCATGCAAGGAAAAAGGCACATTACTCTCTGGTAACTGCAGCTCTCAGGCTCACAGCCTTTGCCTGGTGCCAACGCAGGACTTAGCACATGAAGAACCAGAGATCTTCACAGCTCCTGCAGGGCACTTCTGCACAGCAACATTCCCCTGCTGCCCACCCACACACGCTGGAGATTTAAATCCTTCCCCGGAGCCCTGCCAAAAGGCCTGCCCTGGGCAGCAGGGACTTCCCCAGTGCTGCAGCTCATCACCAGGCACTCACCCATGCAGCTTGGTCTTTATTTATCCCTCGCTCCCTCTCAGATGGTAATGAGTGGTTTGCACTGGGAACTAAATGAAGTTGATTGCCCACTGGTGTCTGCCATTAGTGGTAATTAGTTAAAACATCAGAGTATAAACAGTAAATTGGCTCTAATAATTAATACTAGCACTCAAGCATATGAGAGACACAGAGACTGGGAGAGAATCAGTGGCAAGCTTGTAAAATCAGCTGGGGCTGCTTTAATTAAAAAAGAAGGAATGTAAGTAGCACAGTATTGGAAAAAGGACAAAAGCCATCAGGATCTTGCTTGTTAGGAGTGTGGTTGTGTCTCCTCTGGAGTGCAGCAGGGCTGAGGATTCACCTCAAGCTTCGGGTACCTACAGTGCAGAGACTGCTCTATCCCTGAAATGCTGGGGTGCCACTTGTGTGATGAGTAGTTTTAGCCTTGTTCCCAGTAACTTGGGGCAATAGGGAGGACTGTAACATGTGAATGTGCTCCTACAGATGCGAGGATGAGGCAGACAGGTGAGATATCCCACGGGATTTTTCAGGGGAGATCTGCTTGGATCAGAGAGGCTGGCTTATTCAGCTGCTCTCTGCTTATTAAAGAGAGCTCTCTGCTCTCTTATTCAGCTTATTCAGCTACTCTCTGCTCTTCACTTTCCTTCAGTGACAGATTTGGCCTGAGGTACCCTTTGGGGAGCAAGGGGTGGTGGATAGGTCCTGGCAGGGAAGGTTGGGCTTACTCTTAGAATATTTTTTTTTTTCCCCACAGGTTTTGCTAACCTGCATCCTGCCCCTTCTTCCAGCCCCCTTCCTGCTCCTGTGCACCTTCCTCTTGCCCTGGGAAGGTGGGGGCTTCCCATAGTTCTCCCTTGGTGGAAACACCTTTGGCCCTGAGTGCCTTCAACACTTCATCTTAACAAAAAAAAAAAAAAACCACCAACAAGAAATCAACAAAAAAACCCCAAACAATAATAACAAAACCCTGGCATAAAGCAGTGATACTGGTTGTGCTGGGGTGGTGCTGAGCACTCAGATGGGTGCAATGTGTCCCTCCCTGAGAAGGAGGTGAGCTGGCCATGCCCCTCGCAGCCCCTGGCTCAGGCAGAGGTGGCAGAGCAGCGTTTGGGGAGGACAGGGAGGCTGCATGTATTTTGCTATTAATCATCTCCACGTACGTTAACCATGCTAATGTCCTAAGTGACAATAGCCCATCTCAGCTCATGATTTAGGGTCTGTGAACGGAAGCTG
Source organism: Agelaius phoeniceus (assembly GCF_051311805.1). Taxonomy (NCBI): domain Eukaryota; kingdom Metazoa; phylum Chordata; class Aves; order Passeriformes; family Icteridae; genus Agelaius; species Agelaius phoeniceus. Next base: position 28,185,373 of record NC_135272.1, read on the forward strand.
GGCTCCTGGGAGTAAATGCGTGAATCCTGCGCTGGTACTAAACCTTCTAATAAATCTAACGCACGCCAAAAAGCCCTGGGCACTAAATCCAGAATCCGGTAATTGAAACCCTTACAGCTCTCAGAAAAAGGTAACCGGTGAGTGGAAGTGAGTGTATGTTTTTACAGAATATATATCCTATCTGCACCTGATTATCTCCAGCAGAGACAAAGGAAACCTGCTGCCTCCTCATAAAGCACCTTGTTCCACAGACTTTAGATAATACCTTTGAAAATAAGAACCAAGCAGCCTCGTGCTGCAGGGGCTGATGCCGTGCTCTGCAGACATGAGTGGGCAGGAACAAGGAGCTGTGGCTCTTTGCTGGATCTCACTGCTGTCCCAGCAGTTGGCAAATGCCACTGGGACTGTGGGAGTCCATCTGCCTGCTGCCCTGGACTGCCATACATGGGGGTCATGGGGCTGGCAGGCCTGGGGACAGTCACCCACCCAGCCTGGTTCAGGCATGCAGTAGGCTGTTAGAACTGACAGAGGAACATTCCTGAGCTGTCTCTGCCCTACAAGCTGGAGGGGCAGAGGAAGGGCAGGACATTCTGTGGGGCTCAGCATCCCAGCAGCTGTGGGGTGGTGCAGGGTGGGTGGGGATTTTACCCCACCAGCTGGGTCTCCAGTGCAGGGAGCAGCTGGCCAAGCAGAAGCCCCAGTGCAGGTCTGAGCCCACCTCTGAGAGCAGAGGCACTAGTATGTCCCTGTTGTGGCAGCAATGAATTTGGCATCCCTCCCATGGCTGGTGTGTTTCTGATAGCCAGTGCTGAGGCTGTTTATCGTTTTGTTTACTAGACAAGAGATCATGTTGGTGTTTTATTCCGCTTTTAATCTCTGTTACAGACCACTCTGTAATGCCTTGGCAGGAGACTTAATAAATATAGTCATTTGGATAATGAATGGTGATGATAAAGGCAAGCTGGAGGGGGGGTGCAGAGGAGAGATGCTGCACTGGGCACCTGGTGGTGTTTGGAGGCAGGAGGATCATGTCCTCTTGGGATCAGTCCTCTGCAAGGTCCCACAGCCCCAGCTGGTGACAGGGATACAGGGGTTGCCAAGTGCTTTCCCAAATCAGCATCTTCTGTTGTGTGAGGAGGGCTGAGACTGGCAGGGATGAATGCAGACTCCAGTGGCCTACCTGGCAGGAACCATGGGCCTGTCACCCACTGCGGGTGGGGATGTCTTGTGCCCCTGAACCCGGAGGAGTTGGGAGCTGTTTGTGCATGCTGCAGCACCATTTCGTGCAGCACTTCTGTACAGTGACTTTCTGTGGGACATTCTCAGAAATTAGAGGACTTTTATTCACTCTCTCCATACCTTTCACTTTACTGCTGCCTGGCTGTATTACTGTGGATCATCCTTGCAGCCTCTCTTGCCATCTTCCCCCCGTCAGAATCCTGCATCATTCTGGAAATGCCTCTGCACACCAGTGCAGCTGTTTTTGAGTGAAGCAATGCTGGGCTGGAATTGAGCTGGGCTGGCTGCCCACCCGCATCTCTCATCCCAGGGCACTGGGGCTGTCCCCTTGGGACAAAACCAGGACTGCCATTGCCTCTCCCCTTCCTCCCTGCCAAACCTGTGGGGAGCCTGAGCACCCTCATTTCTCAGGTCACTGCTTGGCTAATGGTCTATTAATTTGCTCAGTTGTCCCCTGTGAGGCAAACTCAATTTCTGGCTGAGATTCCTCCCTGGCTGTCGACACAGTGATGGATAGGATGAGTGGCTGTCAGCGCCAGCCCCGGCGCCCGCCCGGCACGCTGGGCACCCGCCCGGCTCTGCCTGCACCCGGCGTGGCTCCAGCGGGACCAATCCGCCGCCTCGCGCCCAAGGACCTGTCTCTGGCAATGAAAAATGACAGAAATATTTAAGGACAAATAAGGTTTACAAACCCAATTTAAAATTATTATGGAAGGCCCCGGCTGCAGATGGGCCCAAGCTGATTCGTGGTGGCAATCAAATCGAATTTCCTTATCGTTGTATTATTTTAGGGCGTTATCTGGCCCCATAATGCAGTTATAAATTCAATTTCATCTGCGAGCATTCATTGTTTACTGTCGCCTGTTTGCTGGGGAAAATGTAAACACTTTGCAGCCCTCGGCTGCAAAATTAATTTCTGGCGGAAAGCGGGAAAGAGGAAAAAAAGTGGAAGGTGCCCAAATAAAAAGAGAAAACAAGAAAGGTGGTGGCAAAAGTGCTGCCAGGCATGGCACAAGAGCTGGTAAGGGCACCAGAACCATCTGAGCTGCTTGTACCAGTCAGCTGCCATGCCTGGCTACCACCTGGCTCCATGCTTGGGATGGCAGTGGATGGGAATGCAAGGGGATGGATGGGGATGGGCAAGGACTGATGGGACAGGTATCTGGGTGGCACTGGAGCTCTCAGTTCTTCTCCCTGCTGCCACATTTCTCCTCTGTGCAAAAGGAGGAAGAAAATACTCAGTGACCTGATGGGGCTGCCAAGGGAAAGTTGAAGGTCTCCCATTAATTCCAGACTAAAAATGACAAATTCATCTTCTACGACAATTAAATGAAGTCAGTAATTGATGCTAATTGATCTTCAGCCGAGAGGGCTCTTACTGCTTTGCTGTGCTCTCCCTGATGCTCTGGCACTTCCCTCTCTTCCTCACTTCCTCCTGCAGCGCCCTGGCCCTGGGGATGTCCCCAGGGCCCCAACAGCTGCTCCTGCACTTGCCCAGCTCTGCCAGCCCTATGCATCTTTTTTGGCTGCTCACTTCCTGGGGTTTGCATTTATTTTCTCTGGTTTTTTTTTTTTGGAGGCAGGTACCAGGCCTGGCTGTGTTAGCGACAAAGGATTTATAGCCTACAGCTGTGTAGGTTTCCACTTAATTTTTATAAGCCCAGCATAAGAGCCAGCGGGGGGTAAAGCACACTTGGATTTTCTCTACTTAAAATATTACAATGTTAGCACTTTTGCCTGAGCCCTGAAAAGGGGGCGGTGGGGGGGCCTGGGTGCGTGTGTGTGTGTATGTGTGTGTTTGGAGTTTTTTGGTGTTGTTTTTTCTTTTTTTTTTTTCCTTTTTTATGAGAGCCCTTTAATCTCGAGCCAATATGTCAAAATCAAATTAAGCCTTGGAAGGGGAGCGGACTCAGCGTGCCAAGCTCGCTCGCTGGGCTGTAAATGTACAATTGTTTCTGGGAGCTGTTATTAAAGCGAGGTGAGTGCTGCCTGTTCGGGGACCCTGACGTCACATCCTCCAGCTGTGCTTGGGAAGCAGCCCTGGGAGCAGGGGGACAGGGTTCGGCCACGTGGTGACCACGGGGAGGGGATGGAACCGTGGTGTTCCCAGAGCAGAGCAGAGGGAGGGTGGCACTGGCCCCTGTGTGGATGGGCTCATGGTGGCCCCGGCAGAGGAACCCCTGGGCATCCTTAGGGACCCCTGGGGACACGGCTTGTGTTTCCACACAGAAGAGCAGGTTGAGAACTCCTGAAGGAACCATCAGAGGGGGTGGGTTTGGGGCTTGCAGCAGGGTGTGGGTTTTGGAGGTGGAAGAGTTTACTCAACCAGACCATCCCATGGCCCTTCTGGAGAAGCAAAAGGGGAAAATCAGGGTCTTTAACTTTCCTGACTAAAAGTTCCTAATGTGCTTCGGTTGAGAGGCCCAGTTCTAGCCCAACCTAAACCCTTTCAGCAGGGTAGGGGGGCTGGCCAAGAGCCTCACCAGCAGAACCCCTTGCAAGGTATGGTATAGTGTCACTAATTTGAGGGAGCCAGGCCTCTGTGGGACCTTGGTTAGGGGCAGAGGGGGCAAGCCTTATTCCCCTGATTTGGAAGTAGGATTTGGGGTATTCTGTTGTGGGTTTCACACTTTGCAAGAAGGTCACGAGCCACTTTCAGGTGGTCTTGCTGTGGTGAGATGCTGCCATCAACACTGCCGTGAGTGTTTTGAACCCGCATTTCTGCTCAGCTTTGCTGCAAGCAAAGTAGCAGCAATGAAAATACTGTAAAGTATCACTGTTCTTCACCTGAGACAGTTTGTCATTATCCATAATGCTGGTATTTGACATTATATTTATACTGTGCAGGTCTTTAAGGTCATCACTTAACACTTTGTTTCATGCAGTGGAACTCAAACAGGCTGGAGAAGCATGGGGGGCAGTGAGGAGGTGTGTTGGCACACTGGGATCTGTTCACTGCCCTCTCCCTCTGACCTGACTTCAACTTCTGCAGATGCCAAGGCAGGGGGTCCCTGCTTCATATCCCCAGATCCCTGGTTTGAGTGCAATGGCATGGGCAGCTTCATGGGAGGCCATAGGGGACTGGATGCTGTGGTCCCAGCAGCTTTACCATCAACACTGGGATGAAGAACCAGCACAAGGACAGCAAGCAGACCTCACACCTCCTCTTGGCCATGGCACATTGGGCAGGAGAGGCCAACTAACATTCAGAATAATTAGTCCTGGTTTGAGGCAGTGCTAATGAGATGGAGCAAAGCTGCACTGACAGGGCTGTTGGCCATGAGCCAGGAGCTCCACACCCTGCTGGGCTGTCCTGGGTGGACACGTGAGCTCATCAGGAGCAATCTGAGGGACACCAAACAGGATGCTGTGGCAGGGTGTCAGGTGCTGTGGTGAGTGCTCCCTGGGCCTCCAAGGGCCATCAGCAGCAGTTCTGCATCAGCCAGGCCATGTGGCAGAGAAGGCATGTGCCCGCTGCAGGCCACTCTCACTGGTCTTGCTGGGTCACCCTTGGGGCCAGCAGCATGGGGAGTTGTGTTCCCAGGTCTTTATAGATCCCACTAAATCCTATGTAGTATACTGTAAATAATGTTTATGGCTGAAATTGGTGTTTGACAGGGAAAAACTAAAGTCCAGCTGCAAAGCTACAAAGAAATGAACTGTATGCAAAGGGGTGATGGCACCAGCACCTCCTTCTGAGCCCTGACCTGTTTTCTGGCCATGTTTCACTGGGTCTTAGGGAGAATGTCACGTGCACCAGCTGCCTCTGGCTCTGGTGCTGCTCATCAGCTACACATGGCTCCCAACTCTTTGCCATAAGTAATTGAGACCAAAAGTCACTTGCAACGTGAAAATAAATTACTTTCTGCAAGGCACACAGGGAATCATCACTGAGGGCTGAGGTAAATGCAATGCACAGGGAAACTGAGGCAAGGACTTGAGCTTCAGGTCATGTAACAATGGTCTGTCAGAGCCAGGAGGAAGACTGAGAGCCTTTGTGTCACCTTCCTTGTGTCTCTGTGGTTGGTGCCTGACATATCACGTGGGGATTCAACCTTGTGCATGGGGCTGTGGAAACCCCAGTGTGTCAGAGGCACCCAAAATACCCCCACACTCCTTTTCCCACAGCTCTGCAGCTGGAGCAGTGGGCAGGACTGCGCCTGCGAGAGCACTCGGGTTGCTCAGCGATTCCCAGATGTGCTGTGCTCGCTGTTTTCCGGGAAGCCAGCGGCCTGAGCAGAGATAAATAAGTGATACAGACATCTCTGCACTAAACACACACGACGTGCTCCCTCCCGCTCCCCCACCCCACGCACACAGTTCTATTAATCCTGACAAATTATGACGTACAGACGTGTAATGCAAACTGATTCATCATACATTCAAATCTGCAGTGTGGGAGCAGCGGGAGGGCAGAGGCAGACAAGTGTATTACACGGATAATGTATTTGACGTATTAATAAAACCAGCCGCATTGCTCAATCTGGAGAGAGGGAGGGATGCCGATACATCATGACAGATCACATATTGATGGAATCCAGATGTTGGGAATCATAGTCTTGGGGCCTTTCTTGTATTGACTAAAGGTAAAAAATGCAGGCTGTCAGCACATTAAATCTCTGCTCTGCTCACGGAGGCTGGGGGATAATTATTTATTTGTGGAGGACAGGGAAACTGCTCCTTGTGTCCCCTGTCCCGTTAGCCCAGCCATCTGCAACTGAAGGTCAGGTAAAGGATTTTTAACCCTCTCACTATTTTGTTACCTATGGGCTGCAATGACCAGCTGGAGCACATGTTACTGTGGTCCCATCATCCTGAAATCCTTGGTTCAGCTGATAGAAATCAGTGTCAAAATGATCCCAGCTGAGCACCTGGTCTTGGATTTTCAGCCAGTGAGACACTCAAAAAACTCCCCCTTAGCTTTGCCTGCAATGCTGCTGCTTTCCTGTGTTTTGCTCCTCTTGGACAGGGATGCACATTCTGAGTGGTTTTGAGGAAGCATTACATTTATGGTTATACACACATACGTATGTGTATCTATAACATATTTTTAGTATATTTCAGGGGAAGATATTCTGTTACTCACACTTTCATGGGTAAAGGTCATTGTGCCAATAACAACTCCTACTTTAATTTTACCTTGCTGACTCCTTTTAAAATGAAACTGTCTTGTTTCAGATCTGTTTGGGTTGGACACCCTTTAAGGGCTGCTTATGTTGGTGAAGCCTGATTGACTTTGGCTTGTGTGTGACAAGGCGTTAAGCACATGGTAACATTATCTATTAGGGGACACAAATGCATGAATGTCCTGGTTTGGCTTTCTGCTCCTCCAGGGGAATACTGCCTTTCCCTCAGGCATCTTTTTGTTGCCGTGGGTTAAACCCGCTGCTGGTGCCTGGCCAGCACAGCAGGACGAAATGACACTGAGAAGATGACAGAGCTTTGTGCTAATGCTCTTTCCAGGGTTATTGCCAGCCTGGAGAAGGTGCTGTGCTGTGTATTTTTCTGCCCCTGCATGCTTATGTTATCTGCAGACAGGAAGGACCAGGAGGTGGCTGGACACAAATGGGCATTACCTGGAAGGCCAGGGCAGCCCAAAGGAGAGATGTGGATTCCAAAAGTAACGAACATGCTGTAAAAAGGAGGAGATATTTGAGCATTAGGAAGTGTTTAAATGATTGGGGCATAGCTTTCTTGGATGCAGATCACTGGGACTTACATATAGGAGCCTATAGAACAAGTAAATAGACTCAGCAAGAGAGAAAAACTCTAAATTGGAAAGATAGAACCATACACACATATTTAACTATATACATAAAATAGAGAAATACTGTCTTATATTATATAGAACTAATATTTGGAGCCTATAGAACTACTTGCATGGTACCAGAATGGATCAAAAATTAGGAATAATGAAATTTAGGGAAATACAGAATGTATGTCAAAACATTGACATATTGGTGTTTTCCCCAGGGAAGCCCAGTGAGTATCTGCCATGGGCTGTGCCCATCGGAGGGGAATGCTGGGACTTCTGTGGTGTGCAGAGGTGCAGATGCCCAGGGCCACTCTGGCAGCCTTGGTACCCTGCAGAGCGCTCCTCAAATCCTCTGCTCCTGGGGAGGGTAGCCCAAACTGGAGCCATGCTGAGGGATTAGCCTCACTGAGCCTTCCTAAACATGTCCCCAGCCTCCTCGATTGTGTGGCAGTGGGGCAGTGGGTTTGCTGTGTGGGAGTAAGCCTGTCTTGTGCTCTGAGGTCAGGGCTCCACCATCTCTCCACAGCTTTGCAGTCTCAGCTGACTGAGCGTGAGCCAGCGCTGCCCAGGGACAGCGGCCCTGCTGCTGTCCCCAGAGCGAGTGAGACCTGTCCAGCCCTGTCTCTGAGTGTCCCCTGCTCGCCTGCTGGCTGTCCCCAGAGCAAGTGAGACCTGTCCAGCCCTGTCTCTGAGTGTCCCCTGCTCGCCTGCTGGCTGTCCTCAGAGCGAGTGAGACCTGTCCAGCCCTGTCTTTGAATGTGCACTGCGGGGCTGCTGCCCTTGGACACGGCCAGGGCACGGGGCTGGCAGCAGGATGAGTCTCTGTCCCCTGCTCAGCCACCCACTCCCTCTTGAGCTGTGGGTGACCTACACCATGCAGGGCTGTCAAAAGCAAGGAGACAAGTCCCAGGGAGTCCCAAAGTGCCTTTAAAACTCATTCTTTAACCTCTGGAAACGGTTTCCTTGCATGTGAAATTGAGACAATAAACACCTGAGATGAAAGGGCAGCTTTACTCTGCTAAGATAAAGGGGTTGCTCTTTCCCTGGACTCATTCGGTACAAGTGGATGTGCTGGCAGGGAGAGCTCACCAGTCCCAGAAAGTAGCAAGGTCCTTTTTCAAGTTGGAGAAAAGCATCTTAGAGGAAATATAAATTGAGTGGGGAGGACTTGAAAGCAGGGAGGGCTTCTCAGATGGGGAGCCAGAGAAAATGATGGAGGGAACGTAAGAATGACAAAGCATGTCGTTCCAGTGGAGTGCAAGATGATTTGCTTTAGCTCATTAAATACTGCAATAAAATATTAATAGTTATTGTCCCTCTATTTTTTGTAATTATCCTTGCAAAGAAGGATCTGCTGCAAGTCACTAATGTATTCCCAGCAGCGGGTTGCTTTTTAATACGGTGATGGCAGTCAGGGGTGAGGAGGGGGGGGAATGAAAGCGTTTATGTGTGGCCAGAAAATAGTTGTATGATCAGGGTCATTAAAGAACCAGCACTGTCTACAGAGGGAGGGACAGAATGAGGGGAAAAGGAGGCTGCAGGGAAAGGAAGAGGGTGCAGGTCAACCCAGGAGCACTCAAGAAAGGATGAGATTTGAGGACAGTCTGGTGTCTGCATCCCACCTAATCCCACGGAAGAAATCTGTGCAGCCCTATGTGCCTGGATGCTTGCTGTTGAATGTGGTGATTTCTCCACCCAATCAAGCTGATGCAGCTATGAAGGACCCTGGAAGTGCCAGATTCCTGCTCCAGGAGCTGAGGTGCTCTGTGGGGTCAGCCTGGGCACATGGGAGGAAGATCCCAGGGTGCTGCATGACCTTGGAGGGTCCCCTCCACCACAGCCCTCTGCAAGGCAGATCTGGTGCATATTAGCTGTGCCCTGCCTGTCCGTGTCCCTTTTCCTGCACCTGTCCCTGAGGCTGCCCTTGCTCTGGTCAGTGCCATAGCTTGTGCTGTCACCTCCAGGTTCTTGGACCTCAGGGTCTCCCAGTGGTCAGAGGACCCTTTGCAGGAGTTTCATCTGAGCAAACATCCTGTGAAAGGTCCCCAGGGGTGGCTGGGGACCAAGATGATGACTGGGGGGTCAGACACCATCTGCGGAGCTAACAGGCTCTGGCAGAAAGCTTTAAAAAGTGAGGTGGAATGTCTCCTGTCAGCAGCAAAGAGCCTCTCTAGGGCTTGAAGCTTCTGCAGCGGCACCAAGATCCCATCCCACTGTGCTAAGGCCAAGAGAGACCTGGCTGTATTTCCATCTCTAGTTCCTGCATGAGCACAGTGGGATGCAGTGAGGCTCTTTGCTGAGCCTGGGCAAAGCTATGGGCTTAAATGTATCACATGGCACAGATGGATCTTTTCCAGCTGGGGACAGCCTGTGGTGTCTGGGGTGGGTGAGCAAAGGCTGAGTCCCAGCAAAGGGCTCCTGGTATGTGAGACCAGGCTTGTGATCATGGTGATGTGACTTGGAAAGCTTTGGCTGGAGGAGACTGAACACTCTCTGCCATCAGAGGTGGTGAGAGCAGGGATTGGGCATCCTCAGGCTCCAGGCAGGGAAAGCTCCGGAACACAGATGCTGGTTGGTAGCATCAGCAGCAGCAGCAGGACAGTGCCATGAGCCCACCTCAGGGAGCAAAGCCTGTCCTGGGGATCCACCCATCTCTGTGTCCAGGCAAGCTGAGGGCTGGGCAGCCACATCCATGATGCTCCTGCTTCCTGAGCTGGAGGAGAGACCAGGTCTTCGGCCCCTCTCACATCCCATCAGCTGACCCTTGGAAGAGAAACGGTGCTGACAGGTATCTAAGCGAGGCAGAATTAAGGGAAATGATAATAAATGTAGATGGTCAGGCGGGGGAATGAAATGATCCATCTTTTGCATGTTAGTCAAGAGGTGCTCGCAGGCTCCCCCCCTCCCTGCTCCCATTCAATCAGGGCCTGTCAGACCTCCAGCAGGTTGGCATTTTTGTGAAGAATCTCTCGGCTAAAAATTGTTGTCATTCCTATTTCCTTGTTATCAGTTGGCGGCACCTCGGCGGAGCCCGGAGATTAACGCGGAATCGCCGGGCGAGCATCCATTCCCAAAGAGCCCTATCCATTACGGCGAGCTCGGCGGGTCCCTCCCGCCTCACCTCCCACATTCATCATCTTTAACGCTGACAGCCCGGCGCAGGCCTTTCAAATTTATCTCGCCGCGTCCCGGGCAGGCTCTATCCGTCAAACTGCGCGAGAGGGAGCGAGCGGAGCGCCTTCTCCTCTCCCCTGTACATCGGGGAGGGAGGGGGGGAAACAACCTGCCCGTGTGAGGGACTCGGTAAAAGATTGGTCCGAGATACACAATTAATCATGGCTCGCATCAATTTGCTTGATTTACTCCCTGGAGGGAGAAGGGGCGTAAACACGGCGTGTGCAGAGGCAGTGTGGAAACATAATGTGTCTGTCTATAGGAAAAACATTAACACATCATCCCCGTTGTGGGTGATTGATGGGGGAACGGGACAGGGACAGCCCAGAGCTGGCAGGGTGACAGAGAGCCAGGAGCTTGCCAGAAAGATGGACCCAATGGAGATGAACCTCAGGGGCCACCGGTCAGGGCAGGTGGCACTTGGCACACCTGACCCACCTTTCGGTGCTCTTCACGAGCTGGCAGCCCATTCTAGGTATCTCCCCCCACACTGCAAGCCTCTGGGTGGAGAAGGGAGGTGGGAAGGGAAGCTTCCAGCCATTCGCTGTGTACAAGGCAGGTGCTTCAAGGTACAGATGTGTGAAATGTCCCCATCTTCAGGGTGATGCAGAATCCCAAGCAAAACTGCTTTTGCACATAAAAATCTCCAAGGCGTATTTTGTGTTCACTACCATGTCCTAAATAGGTGTCCATGCAGCTCAGTCTGCCTTACCCCCCGTGAATTCTTCCTGTAAATAATGGTTTTTGCCTGTCCCTGGAGGTGGGTGCGTTTCAGGATGAGATCCAAATGTGCAGAGCATGCTTGTGAAGCCCTTCAGTAGCCTTCAGGGCAGGAGATGCCGTAGCAATGAAAGATGCTGTTATTATTAGATCCCAAGCACTGGCTTGTGCCATCCCTTGATGGCTCTGGCGAAGAGGCTGACTTTTATGGAGAAAGTTACTGCTGTATTTACAATCCAAACCTCCTTGTAACCAGCTGCAGGGTGGAGGAGGAAATGCAGAGAGAGTGTGTGATGATTTAGTGTGTCCTTCTTGCGTGCCTTTCAGCCAAGGAGCCTTTTCCCTCCTTCACCAGCCCATACTTGGCAGGGCTCTGGCTCTGTGATCACACCCCATGGACAAGGGGAGTGGAAGGAGAGGTTTAACCAAGGTCAGAATGGGGCACCAGGAGCCTGGACACTCAAGTGCCAGACTTGTGTCTTCCTTGGTGAAATCTTTGTGCAAATCAATGGTGCTCTGACTTTGTTGGGGCAAGCACTGCATTTCCCACTGGCTTTCAGGAATGTCACCATGTTTGGAGGTGAATATGGGGGTTCATGAGAGCTCACTGCCATAAAGGAAATCTGGTATACCTGATAGGTATAGGGAATAACCAAGGTGATGGGAATACAGGAATATTGAGACAGCAACCTTCAATGTAAGGGTTGTGCAGGATGAGCTGATGCAGTTCACCAGTTCTTAATACCCAGACAGGCAAATTGCAGACCATGGGCTATTCCTATACTCAGCACCCTTCCTGCTATGAGCTGCCAATGCTTCCACATTTTCTCCCTGGTTAGCTAGCAGTGGTGTTGGACAGGTTCACTCCTCCCCAGCCATGTGTGACCCTTGGTTGGGACCTTCCTGCAGGTGCACCTGTCATTTGGGATCTGAATACTCATCAGTTTCCACATATGTGTTTCTTAACATGTCTAGGGTGGGGTTTAAAAGCTGGTCTTCCAGCTCTTCCACTGCCTTCCTGCATGGACTTTCCTTTAGCTGCACTCCAGAATTTCTGCCTGGGAGGAAAAGATGATCACACAGAGAGATCTGTCACCCACAGACTACTGGACAGTGCTTTGTAAGTCAAAAATGGGTGAAACAGGTGTAGTCTGCCTGAAATAAAACATGGAGCTCTGTGGAATGATTTGAGTATCCAAATAGACTGTCCATTATTGCCCTCCTGTTTGCAAGTCCTTAGGAGAAAAGCTTGCCTTGTCTGTCAGTCCAGCTATCAGTACAGTTGCTTCAGACTGTTCCTATTTCTGATTCGTGCAGTATGAATTAAATTCTGAAAATTAGGACTCCTACTGGGGGCTACTACCACCCTCAGGCAAATTCCCATCCCTCCTCTCTGATGTGCAGCACCAGCCCACACCTGTGTGCCTGATACACCCAGGAGCATCCCTCCTAGGAGCAGTTGCTGTCCCCAAAGCAGCCAGGCTGAGCTCAGGCAGGACCAGTTCCATGACCCACATTTCTGGGGTTGCTTATGGCTTAAATTTATCAGTTTAACTTAGTTTTTTTCTCCCCTGATTTAGTTGCATCTGAACAGGGGCTTTGTTTCATTTTATCTTGTGGAAATTACTCACAATTTTGTAGTGGCTGTTTAATATATATGTATATATATATCTATATGTATATGCTGGGTTTTACAGCCCATTTTTATCACCTTTTTATTATCTCGGGTCAAAAGCTTTACTGGGTTGCATTCAGGGAATTATGCAAACTAAGAGAAAATACCATAGCAAAACTATAGATTTTCTCATTAAACTCTGCTTGGACATGTAGTTATTGTAGTAAAACTCTAGTAACTATTACAGGCCCTAATATAAAATTATAGTTTGACACCTCAGCGTGATTGGCCTTGCACTGCGGTTAAATTAACCCTTTCCATCCCTTGCCTGCTCACATTAAAGGCTTTTGCTGGAAGCTGGCAAGCTGGACTCAGTGGGCAAGCTGGGGTGGGTGTTTGAGGGCTTGGCCTGGGGCTGCAGCCACGACCCCTCCGTGGTCCAGTTCCAGCAGCTCCAGAGTGGCTTTATCCGAGCTATCAAAAAACCTCGCTCCAGCAAGAATTGAGAATAGAGAAGTGATGGTTGAATAAAGGAGGATCCTGCAAGTCCAGGTGGATAAGGTCCAGCAAGGTAGGAATTTGCTGAAGTTTGCAGCAGTTTCTCATCCCAGAAATTGCTTTGTTCCTAGCGCCCAAGGACTGTGCAATTCTCCCTGCTCCGTGCACAGTGGATTTAAGGAGCGATAAGCATATTCAGCGACTTAATTATCTCAGACGAGATTTTCTTCTCAATTACACTCAAGTAAATCTGAAGTGATTCCATTCAAGTGGATGATCTTAGTCCACCCTTGTAAAAAGTAAAATCAGATAAAACATTGTCCATGCATGTTAGCGAATCTCCACGCCTTTGCTGTATCACTGCAGCAATGGTGGGAGGTTTTGGGACCATCTGAAGCAGTGGCAGTCTGTGTTTAAAACAACTTGGATGGTCCAGCAGGGATGGGGACTATTTCCTTCTGATTGCCTGATTAACATTTTAAAACCATGTTGATAATAACCTGGGGTAGTGTGACAGTTCAGCAACTTCATTCGGGGGAAACACTTAATCATATTTATTATGTAAACACAGCTTGCCATGCCCCCATTAAATTATTAATAGTACCATTAACATATTTACATATAAATCTTATAGCAATTGATGGAAATGGCTCCAAGAACCTTGCGTTAGCTCTCTTTTTATAATGGATTCTCTTTGGAAATACCCATTTATTAAAGAGACAAAATATTAATTTTTTGTTAAATGTTCATGTCAAAAATGTCACCTTTGCAGTTTTGCAAATTGCCATTTATGCAAAACCTACTGGTTGGTATTTTCCTATCTTAAAAATGGCCTGTTTAAAAATATTGCTTCAATAGGAGCAGTTAAGGAGAAAAAGAATAAAGATATTTCAGTGATCTGGGCAAGTTTTTTGCATTTTCATTAGTGATGAAATTGATAAGTTGAGCAAGACAAAACCAGGGGTTTGTTCCATCACTCCACACCTGGAGGTACCCTAAAATGTCTGGGGCTTAACCACTGAGCAAAACATACACAGTTCCTTTGGTATCCTGAAGGAAATAGGCAGCATGAAGGAAACAGAAGAAAGAGTATAGAGGGTATGAAGGATTTAGTGGACAGGATAAGGAGAAGAGGTTGGAGGGTAGGTTAGTCCTTCTCTGGTTTCTCCTCCAAATTCTGCATCTTTCCTAATCAGCCCTGCTCTGCTAACAAGCCTAATTAGGCTATATACTGTAATTCCTTAATACCTTCCAGGTAGCAGTATCCAAGGGTGATTCATTCTCAAGACTGCCAACTTTCACAAGTTTATCACAAGACTCTCAGGATTTTTTTTTTAATTTTGCTTCTAATAGTTTCAGCCTCTGCAATGAAATGATGGTATAAGAATCTCAGTTTTCCTTTAAATTAATGGAAAATGCACACTTTGAGCCCTGCAGTCAGGGCAGAAGGCTTAAGTATGTGCTCTGAGCCTGGTCCTTAAAGCATAGAAACCAGAGAGCAAAGACAAAGATAACTGCAGGGTGGTGGAGTTGTAGGCTAATTTAGGTTGAAAGAGGCTTAAGGAGGTCACAGTACACTTAATTTCTGGTGCATCTGATACTTAAATGGCATTTTCCTTTAGCATTTTTAGTATTAAAAATAATAAGGCATAGCTCACAGTTTTGTGTGAACTGTGTATTCCATACCTCTCCATATGGTGAAGTACAAACCTCCACTGAGAGCCCTCCAGTGCTCCCACAAACATCCCACACTGGCAGGTCTGAGCTGAGCAGGGAGGGGTAAAACCAGTTTGCTGGGAAGGAGCCATAACTGGGACCTGCAGGGGACCTGGCAAGGGGCTCCTGTCCCAGCTCTGCTCAGGACACATGACCTTGGCAAGCTGTGCCTCCCTCCCACACCACCCTGTTCCCACCTGAATACAGGGCTGAGCAAGGCACTTTCCCTTCTGGGGAATTACTGGAGAATTAGACCTTATTATGGTAATGCGGGAGCCAAAGAAAGACGGAGGAAGCATTA
Organism: Agelaius phoeniceus; assembly: GCF_051311805.1. NCBI lineage: Eukaryota > Metazoa > Chordata > Aves > Passeriformes > Icteridae > Agelaius > Agelaius phoeniceus. The sequence goes on from NC_135272.1 coordinate 28,200,391, forward strand.
CAAAGGGTTTTTTTCCCTTTCTCAATTAAATGAATGTTCTCCTAACCCATCGTGCCCAGCCCTCGTGTGTGCTGTTACAATTGTCTCTAAAAACTCTGTCTGATTTTTCAAGCAATTTCTCACGAAACAGGCACTTTCAGAAAAATCATAAGAAAGCAATCGTTTCAAATTGGTCATTTGGGACTCAAATTACTAATCTAATACATTTTTTATTGAGGGTTCCTGAAAGGTTCCATAAAACACAGTCTTTGAAGCTGCCCAAACTTGCCAGCCTCCCAGTTTGACAAATCGAATCCAACAATCCACTTTGCAGCTCAGGTTTAGGGCTCAGGAAGCTGCCACCGAAATAGCAGCATTTATATTTCTCTATCAATAGTGCCTATCTGGTCAGATTTTTAAATTCCCTGAGGTGTTGTGTTGATTTTCTTTTGCCTGTGCTGGATATTTTTGCCTGTGTCCAAGCTGCAGTGCTCATACTGGGGATATTGATGGGGGAGGTTGACCTGGAATCTGCTCCTGAGCATCATGTCTGGTCCAGCTCAGAAGAGCAAGCAGGACAGAAGTTGACAAAGGCAAGGAGAGAACTGGGAGCCAGAGACTGACTTTTTTTCTTTTTTTTTTTTTTTAATGTATAGAATTTGTATTATTTATTATTTTTGGGGGGTTATTATTTATAATGTTATTTATGTTTCTCTTGAGGAATAGATGGGACCACTTTAGCAGCAGAGCACTGTGCACAGTCCCATTGAGCTTAAAGGCTGAACAGAGAAGGAAACTAAAACATGAAATTCTGATCTTCTTTCTAGGAATGAGGACTTAAAGCACAGCAAGATTAATGAGATCAAACAGGCAGTCTCTGGTCCTAAGTTCCTGTGTCATGTCATGGCCACAAAGCCATACTCCCCTCTTTGCACCAGTTTTTTGGGAAAGAGGGGTAGTGCTGACCCACTTCCCAGTGGCCATTCATGGTTACAAAGTGTCAGCCTCCTCACACACAAGGCACTAATCAAAAAAATGTTAATTATTGTTTTGGCAGATGCTGAGGGGCGTCTGAGTGCTGCCTTGAGGTACACCCCCAAAAAAAGCGTCTCTCTGATCAGGTCTAATAAAATCCAAAATAAAACTCCATGGGTTGAGAGCCAGTTCCTTCTTTAAGCTGGAGAGACAGCATCCAGCAAGGAAAATTCAGCAGTTCGAGGCCAACACCAGCTCAGCCTGCCAAGACCCCAACCAAAATTGCTTTTCCCCTTGAAGCTCTGGTGGCAGTTTTTCTTTTGCAAGATCTGCCAGCTGGGAGAAGGCAGAAATGTGGTTTTGGGGAGGATTTTCAAGCAGTGTCTGCTTCTTGGTTCCACCAGCACAAGAGTGCAGAAGGGAGAGGGAAGGAGTGGGGGAGCTCAGGAGAGAGACACAGAAAAAGCTGCTTGGCTTCAGGCAGAGATGGGGATGGAGAGTTTGGGAAGTGGGGCATTACCTCTGCCTGCAGCTCAGCACCCACAGAAGCACAAGGCTCATGGAGCAGGGGTTATACAGCACTGATACTCAGACCTGGCAGCTTGGTGTGAATTTCCCCCTCTGAGAGGAGCCATGCAAACAGGAAAGGGGACTTCCCTGCCAATGCCACTGCACCCAGACTACTCCTTGCCTTGCAGCCCATAGCATCCTCTGGCTGTGTGGCTCCCTTGGTACCGATGTGGCTGTCTCAGTGCTGACACACTCCCCTCTAATGCCTCCAAGGGGGGCTGTTACTATTTATTGGGTTAGCATATAGTTTTCTGCTGCCATTTCAGCTTTACTGTGGGGATAATGCACAATGTGTAGTTAAAAAGTAGAGCAGGGATTGCTTTCAAGCCAAATGTGGTAGTTTTGGGTGTCAACTGGGACTGCATTGGAGTGGGGGATGCAGTGGAGGAGAGGGGTGAGGATCAAGGCAAAGGGAAGGCAGTCCTGGTCTTGGTAGCCTCCAGGAGAGTAAGTGACAGCTACAGTGACTGCCCATCTTGTGAGGGAACAGCGAGGGTCTGAGCAGATCAGGACTCAGAAAGAAAAAGAAACCTGGACTTTCAATACCTTTCCAATGCTCCTCCACATCCCCTCAACCTAGCAAAGACATTTTCTCGTGCACTAGCCAAGGCAGCCTGGGGTATGGGGGTGAGGCTGTCCCTGTGCCCAAAAGCTGTGCCTGTGCAGGTCAGGACTGCGTGTGAAACACCAGATCCCAGCAGCAGATTAAGAGGCTGAAGCATCAGGATATGTCCCCACTTTGTGCTGAGCTTCTCTCTCTGGGGAGGGAAGGCTCTTAGGGCAGATTTCACCTTGTGCTGAGGGGTCAGCAAAAGACTCCCATGCCACTTAAATCCCACTTAAGTACTTTGCACTGGGGTGAAATTAACTCTCTCCACAGAATAAGCCATCAAGAAAAACTGATCTAAAAATCTACGCTGGGCCACAACAGAGCCACGCTTCTATTAGCAGGTAAAAAAATATTTCCCATCCTTAGAGTTAAATGAGCCAATAGTTCAATCACAGAGCGAAAAGCAGCCATAGAGACAGGGATGCTGAGTGCCTCAGGTATTGGGAATCTATGCTAGGAATCACAATAAGGAGGACTCGCCTGTGTTCTCTGTTTAGCAGCAGTGCTATTCAACAACCTATTTGCAAATGCCATCTTCCAAAGTCCTTTTCTCCCCCCTTGTTAAAGTTGCAGCGATAATAGGGCAATTACAGTGCAATAAGCTAAACGCAATCCATTAGTGGCATCACAGCCATTTTTAGATCTTGGGAAAAAAAAATCAAAGCTGTTTAAGTTTTCTTATTATGCACATTAAAAGGCAGGCAGCAGGGTCTGATCAAAGACACCACCACCCCTGTGCTCCCCCCACCCACCTCCTGTCCCTGCGCCTTGCCCCCCCTCTGTTCATTAGTGGTCACAGCTGTGCAGTCAGCCAATTACTTGGGAATAATAAGTACATTTTGCAGTAAATTAAATATTAATTAGTCCTTGGCAGGTTGTTTTGGGGTTTTTTCTCTTCATTTCCCTCTCTCCACCTGAAAACAGTGGAAAGGATGTGACACTGCTATGGCCTGTGTCGGCATGTGGATGAGAGTGGGGGAGGCTCTCCTCCATCCCTGGGCTCCTTCTCCTCCAAGCTGGCTTGCAGCAAAGTCTTTCCTGCTCTTCCTAGAGGGTTCACTGCTGCTGGACCAGGATTTGCAAACCTTCTTCCAGCCTGGGCATATCCCATCTCCACCTGGCTTCCCATCCTGCATACTCCACTTGGTCACTTAGCTCTCCAGGCAGAGCAGCATCCCTGACTGCTTGTGATGTGTATGTGAGGCCTCATCCTGCCCTGCTCCTGCACAGGACCCCAGCCCACACAGTGTGTGGTGTGCCAAGTGATAAGGGAGAAGAGTAGTACCTGGCCAGGGGTTCAGAGGGTCCACCCAGGACTCTGGGGACAGAATGATCTAGTTTGGATTTCTCTAATCCCCTGAAAGTCAGACTGCCTCGAACAAGTGCAGACCCTGGGAAAAAAGCCCTGTAGAGAGTAGTCAGGTGGAGCCCAGAGCACATCCCAAGCATAGATCTGCTGGGACAAGCGATTCCTGAAAGTGAGTCAGGTGAGCTAATTTTTATGTTCTCAACATATCAGCATGTATTACAGTTTAAAGAATGAATGCAGTGGAAATAAAAAATGGATGAAAAGAGCGGCTAAGCTTTGCATAGGAGGGATGAGAGCCTGACGTGGAGGGAAGACCTGTCCTTGCTGTGGAGTGCCCCAGGAGCACTGGGAGTCTGGCACAGGAGTGCCTGGGAACCCTCAGCAGTCAGGACAGGAGGGGCAGATGCTCTGGTGGCTCACCCATTCCCTGCTGGCATACTCCAATTGGAGCTGCTGTCCCTGTCACCTGACCTGTGCCTCCCTAAAGTGCAGCATTACTCCTGCTGCCTGTGGCCAGACAGGAGGCTGGAAACAAGGAGATGGAGTCTTAACATCCAACTCACCACCCATCCTTCGTCCTTGCCACCAATGTCAGTGTGAGCAGAGAAGAGGGCATTTTGTGCTCCTTTTCCTTACAAATCTATTACCAAGAGTTTCTGGAGCAGAATGAGCTGTGCTAGCAAAGGCAGAGTAATCTGTGCCTGTTGGCAGATCCAGGGTAAGAGGTTCCACTTGTTCAGCTCTTGGATTTACACTTTACTAAACGGCTCTGTGGGCTGCCTTGTGATGTACCGTGCACAACTTCGCCCCTAGGTGCTCTTGAGTGCAATTAAGTTGTGGGCTTTTTTTAAATGTAGCTTGACAATATGCAGGTTAGGTTTGTATTTTATTTACAGCTTTTACTTGGGGACCAATAAAACCCCAGCTGGCTAATGTGAGAGCTAAAACCTGCATCTCGCTCTTTGCCTTGGATATCTTTTCTATGGTAAACTATTTATTTGTGTTTCATCTTGCACAAGCTCCTCTTTCCATGCTGAGAAGCCAAGAGCTCCAGGGGCTCTTTGAAGGCTATTTGCTATAGGATAGCAACTGGAATTCTCTTTAAACATCCGTGTCTGCTTTGTCCTATAACTGGCCTCTTGGTGTCAACACACAGTTTTGTGCGAGTTTCCTGTGCAAAGCTAACATTTGCATGTTCCCCTGGCAATTCTGCTTCCAGATCCCTCTTGTTCAAGCATATCCCATCATTTATTCTTGCAGGAATGAGCAGCAGTTACTCCACGTGCCAAATCAGAGGCAGCACCAAGGCCTCTTTAAAAAGGAAGATTTAACTGGGTTGGGAATGACCACTGTGCTGCTCATGTAGGAGGAACGTGCTGTGTGACCTATGTGTCCAGTCAAAATGGTCCACATTTGGATTGCAAGTATGTGGTCCCCCTATCTCTGAGCTCCAGTCTTTCATCACACAATTAAAGTGCAACAAAATCTTTTGCAAAATCCCAGTGCATTTCACTGTCGGGCCATCAGACATTTCCACCTATGAGCATCCCCCAGACACTGACCCTGGCACGCCGGCAGAACACACGCAAAGGGTGAGATGGCACCAGGCTAGTGACACAAATCATGCTAAAAATGCCAAATAGCTGTGTTTACATGCATTCACAACCCAAGGGTCGTGCTCTTGCCATGAAAAGGGAGATGAACCCTGGTGAGATGGGAGTGATGCTCCCAAGGATGCCTCTGGGAGGGAAAGATCAAGAACTGTTGCTCATAATGGCACTGGCTGCTAAAACAGTCAAAATAATCAGGGGGTGGGGAGGATGCTGAGGGGACAGATGCAGCTGGGTGATGACTGCCTGTCATTTGCTGGTGCATCTTCCCAGTGGCACCCCAACGTGCCCATTCTCCCTGGGGTGTTACAGGGCTTCAGTGTGTGTACCCTGACATCCAGCCCCTCTTTAAACCCCAGCAGTGGTCGCTGTTACATGGATCAAAAAGGCCAGCATGAGCTCTATGAAGACACAGAAGGGAAAATATTTTCTTTCTCTCCAGTGTTATTTTTCACTCCTTCTCTTTCCCTTTCTGCCATCTCATGACTCTCTAAATTCATGGGAGCTCTTCCTCAAGGTGAAATGAAGGCTCTGGGCTGCATTTGGTAGCGCCGACAGCAGGGGATGAGGGTCAGGGAGGGTTAAGCAGGGAGGGGGCAGTGCAACAAGGCGGCCTGATCTAGTGATTAAACAAAGGGATTCAGCCAACATGTGTAAAATTAAGTGATCAAGAGTTGATTACAGAGTGCATTGATTGTGTACTGATGGATTAAACAGAGTCGTGCTCGGGATGCGATTTTCCGAGCCGGGCACGAAAAGCACAGGCAATTGACGTGTTGGCCAGAAGGACCCGCTTCTCCCAATCCCTGGCTTTTATACATTCTCCGGATAAATCTGCAGAGAGGCCCGTGGAATTATAATCGATTATCCATTTCTCAAAGTCACTTAAGGGCCCTGAGCTACAAGCTAAAGTGCCGGTGCTGCGAAGAGGCATTGGGTATGCGCCGGCATGTGCAGGTGCTGGCGCGAGGGGAAAATGTGGCAATGACCCTGTGTGCTGCAAGCTGATGAATCTATTTTCTTGTAGGAAATAGTTTTGACAGTTCAATATCTGTGTTTTCGATATGTGCCCCACACATCCCCAAGGGAGGAGAGGAGAGGAGCTGGAATGTGGCAGGGAGGGAGTGGGTGGGAGGTAGGGAAAGACTCTACCACATCACCCCTTGGAATTATAGGTGTATCAGTATATCACCAACTTCACAGACTGCCCTCCAAGTCAAGGGCATTGGAGCAGCATGGCTGCTTGCAAGTGTCTTCTGCAGCCAGGATGGGGCTGGAGCCCCTCTTGGGGTACCTCCCTGGGCTGTGGGGGGACCCTCAGCATGGCCCAGCCTACTGGCGGTGGGGTAGTTCCTAGGCTCTTGTTTCACTGCCAGTGGTGAAGGCAAAGATTCATTTCCAGGCTGATCCTCTCTCAGGATGCAGTCAGGTCCTTTGCTGAGAACTCAAAGGAGGAGACAGGTGGGGCTGAGACAGCTGAGCAGCTGCAGCCTGCTGCAGGATCATCCTGCGTGTTTTATAGGGAGCTGGATGTGATGGTGGAATGAAGCTGGGGGGAGAAACCCCTGCAGGTTTTCCCCAGACCCAGTTGCAGGGCTGTTGCTCCCTCTCTCAACTGTATCCCTGTTTCTGCTACAGATTAAGCAGTCGAGGCCCAAAACAGGCCCCAAATGTGTCCAGACCTCAGACCCCAGCTCTTGTACAGTCTCCCAGCCAGATACTTGGCATTTAAAGAAGGTGCTTTGCTCCAGGTCTTTCCACCTCAAGAGCTGATGCAGAGCATGGATAGTTAAGGCACACTTTGGCAATGTAGCTACACAGTTGCTTCTCTCCACCTTCTCCCACCAAGCCACCAGAAAGTCCAGGTTGGGTAACTCGTCCAACCAGCGACAAGAGGTGGCCCTTGTAACAGCAAACAGGGCCAGAGGCCAGACACATTGGTGGATGTTGCCTCACTACTATGTGCTGGGAAGTGTGTTCTCTCCCAGTGCGTCATTTTGCAAGTCCCACAGAGGAAGGACTGGCCATGGGCCACAGAGTCTGCAGAACTGCAGGCATGATCCCGGAGTCCCAGGGGCTCTGGGGGGTTTGTCCACAGCCTGGCCGGTCTTGGGTGCCTGGTATAAAAAGACCCATGGGATGGAGGGCAGCTGAAGGATGGGGGGGAATGAGGTGCATCATGTCCCAGGAGATCCCCTAGGATGGAATGCAGAGCTGTAGGATTCCCTCAGGAGTGTTTCTGCCGTGCCTGTTCACTGAAGTCAGGGACCCTGACTGATGCTGGGGAGACCCAGCTGCTCCCCAGGACTCGTATGTTTGGGAGATGAACCAGTGGGTTGAAGGAAACTCCAGTTTCATTCCAAGAGCAGAAGATGGACAGCAGCAAGAAAATCTAACTCCATGGTTTTGAGCTTTTCACAACTCATACTGGCACCCATCAGAGAATCTGGAGCAGAGAAGGGATCATGTCTATCCTTGGCCCCTGCTGACCTCATTTGGTCGATCTCCAGCCCAGTGAGGGGTGTGGCTGGGCACTGTAGTGCTTCCTTGGGAGAAGCCTGTGTGGGCAGGCTGCCCAGCTGTGAGCTGGAAGAGAGGAGGACAGGGAAGGAGCAGTGCAACACCTTCCTTCACTTGCTCTCAGTGTTTCTCTATTTTCCTCTTGTGAAACCCAGGGAAGTGTTTCTGCTCAGTTTGGCATCCCCACATGGTGCAGCACCACCAGCCTGTCCCAGTCCTCCTCTTCCTCTCTCCCTTCCAGGTCCCTGTCATGCTCTCCCTTTCCAGCTCTCCCGGCAGCCTGCGTCCCTCTCATCGGGGATTCATTGTCTTGTCAGCCTCTAGTTAGCCGGCATGCGTACGAATCATAAATTACCCCGCCCGGGCCTCTGCTATGCTTCAGCACAGACAAAAAAATTGCACTCCATCACCGTGTCTCCCGGCTTTTAGTGGTATTGATCAATGCTGCTCCCTTCCCGCCCCCCCCCTTTTCATTTTAACCGAGCCGGTTAAGTGCAGTATCTTATTTTGTGCTGGGACAAATGAAAAGAATATTAGCAAGGGCTGAAATATATCTCTTTTTTATCTCTCTGCTACTTTTTTATTGAATCTTTCTGAGTAGGTGGCTTTCCGCAGGATGACAGCCTCATGACAGGCTCCTCATTAGAGCTGAGACAGTAATTGTGATGCATTTCCCTGCGCGGCCTTTTCACTTCTCCCCCCCCCTCCTGCCTTTCCCTCCTCTCTCCCTTTCCCCTGATTTGTAAAGTGATTGGATGTACAGACTCACTCCGTTTCTTAAATTATTGCCCAGCTCAATCCATCCTCACTGCCCCACACTGGGCAGCCGTGATCTCCGCAGATGGAGAGCCAGGGTGGGATCACAAGGGGCTCCTCACCTCTCCTGCTGCCAGGCTGCCACTGGCCATGAGAAACACGGTGCTGGACCCAACGGGACCTGCAACAGCCTCTGAAGAGCCCAGGGTGCTGTTCAAACATGCATTTTTACTGAGCAACCCATGGAACCAGCCTCAGCTGGGGTTTACTGCATGGCAGCAGCGCTGCACCAGTTTACACCAGTCCTGTCCAGTGTCCAGCTTGTCTGGACAGGCAGCTACAAGAACAACTCTTTCTTAGGAGGGAAATCAATATTTTAGCAAGCTTTTCTGCCTCAGATCCCTCTCTAGTTTTTACTTTCAGGAGAAGCAGGTGTATTTTCTAAGCTGCTTGGCAGCCTGGGCACCTTAGCAAGGAGCAGTGTCAGGGATCAGGCTCTTGGTGGGGATGCAGCAGTCTGAGTACAGGTATTCTCTGTGACCCAGTTTGTTCATGGGGTTGCAGAGGTCCCCTGTCTCTCTGTGTCTCTATGTGTTTTATAAACCCTAGGTGTATAGAACAAGCTGTCACTCATCCCTGTGCCTCTCTTTGCTGGATTCAAGGCAGGACTGGCTCTGTGCTGGCCAGGCACAATCCAAGTCCAGCTTCTGTTAGTGGTCTGCAGCATCTTTGTGCTGTGATGCAGGAGTGATTCCTCAAAAATACTTTCTTACCTGAATAGCCATTTTTTCAGACCTCTGCCACCTTCCTGCCTGCACAGACGTCCAAAAGGCACATGCTCCAAGGGAGTCTGCTCAGTGCTGGGTGATTCCTCAGTTGGCTGGATGTGCTCGCTGCTCTGTGGGGTGTTTGCAGAGTTAAGTTGTCCTGTGGATGCAGTCATGGCCAGACACTGAACCCAGCCACAGCACTCAAGCCTGGAGTCACCTCACTGCCTGTCACTGTCTCTGGCACCAGGATCTCCGCTGCCCTGTGCAGAGCAGCTGCAGCAGGGGCCAGATCCAGGGCACCCCATCCTGGGCAGAAAGTTGAGGTCTGCATCCCCAAGCCAGGCAGGAGCCTGAGGGATGGGAAGGCCCTGATGGAAGGAATGGGAGGTGCCTTGACTTCACCTGCAGGTTTTTGGGTGCCTATACTTTTTGGTACCAACCAGCAGGATCCAAGGCAGTGCCCAGCAGGCAGGATGCCACTCCATGGGGACAGCATGGGTTATTTACACCAGTAAATAACAGGGAGATGGGAGAGCAATCATCAACATTATTCTTGCTCCCTTGCTTTATTACCATATATTTTTTTGCCTCTTCTGTTATTCTGGAGGGCTCTGCACTAACACTTGAACCATCTCTGCCTTGAGCCACTGTTGTCATCTCCCCTCCTTGGCTGCCACTTACTACCAGGGCTCTGTGAGCCTCATCAGTTGTGGCGTGGGCTCACCAGGAGAAGAGTGAGTGTTTTGCTATTTCCAAGCTAATATGGGGCTTTCTTTGAATTATTGTTTTTTGAGCTGGAAGGAAAGGAGGCTTGTCACACAAGATACCTGCTATCAGTACACAAATAACAGCAAGCCCATCATCGAATGGAAAATAATCGCCGCGGAAAGCGAGTTGCAGAGCAGCCGGAGGGATTATTACAGGAGCTGGCAGTGGCAGTGCTGTCAAGGAGCCTGTGTCAGCACTTCCATTACCACCCACCTGGTTTAGCACAGCCCCCAAAGCAGGGCACAGGGCCACAGGGCCCCAGCGTGGGGTCATTTCTATTCAGAAGAGTTTCAGATCAACTGGCTTTGATTTGGTTTAAATGATGGAGTGTTTAAGAGGGAGAGAGCAGAAATAGGAAGGTGAAATGGAGGGAGGCATCTCAAAGAGGGGCGGTCTGGTACTCAGAGAAGTGGAAAAGAGTTTGAGGTAGGAGAGTTGGGACTGAAGAGTTGGTCCTCATGGGAGCAAGGTTCAGCTGGTCACAAGGAGGGACAGCATGGGGAGCCACAGGTGGCACCGCCTGTGCCACCCTCAGCAGCAGTTCCTGGGGAGGCACCTGGCTCTCTGTGCATCAATGCAGATGAGCAGATAGACTATTTATTTCATTCATTTGGCAACTTGCTGAGCTCCTGTGCAGAGGAAGCCCTTATGCCTTGTAAACTTTGCTCGTTGAGTGATGGGAGCATTGTTTACTCTGTGCTGCATAGTGGTGAGGGGCTGTATACACCCTGTGCTGTCAGCACTGTTGGTGGGCTGGGTTCCTTGGGCTTTTTACTTATATGCTGTTCAAAAGACTGGTTCATTCTGCTTATGAGGGAAAGTTTTGCCTTCCAAGTGGCACACTCCCACCCTGCAGTGCTGTCAGGGCACAGGTGCAGGGTGGGAGTGTGTCACTTGGAAGGCAGAACTTTCCCTCACAAGCAGGGGTGACTTCATGGCTCCACGCCTACCTTGTGTCCCCTGAACCTGAGCCCAGCTCCCAGCCTGGAGCCCATTACCGGCTGCTTTGCAGTGAATCAGACCTTTCCCAAGGGAATTATCTTGGATCCATATCAGTGTCACTGAATGAAGGATCCAGCCCTCTATCCCTAGTGGGATCGGGAGGGCTTGGTCCAGTCCCTTCCTGGGCTGGGATCCATTTGCAGATGCCCTCCAAAAGAGCCTGTGGACAAATTCCTCCACACAGGGGTGCATCTGCGTACTGAGCACTGCGCTTTCAGAGCAGGAAATATTCGGTTTCAACACTTGGAGTTAAACATTTCCGCGGAGCCCAGGAGACCGTGCAAACAGCGGGAGCACCAAAGCTCTGCCTTTTCATCTCTCTGGCACTGGCGAGCGGGGGGTCGGCAGCAAGGGAAGCACGGCAGAGCTGCGGAGGGTAAACACTGGAGCCGAGCCTACCGAGTAACCAGAGAGTGAAGGGGAGAGAGGGGCAAAGAAAACAAAAACACAGCTGCCAAAAAACAAAAGCCTGAAAAGAGCCATTCAGTGTCTCCCAGGAGTGGGTTTGGCACAGGGCAGGGAAGGATAAGCAGGGAGCAGGCATAGGTCCCCCCTGCTCAGGGATATGGGCCCTTTGTTTTGCCCTGGGCAAATCAATGCCCTCTACTCCATCCAGAGGGGTGAGCATTTACACCCCAGCATGATCCAGCTATACACATGATGTAGCATCCTTTGTTTGCTCCTGGATATCAGGATGTCCCTGCTCTGCAGAGACCTGCATAGAGCCCATGTATGCATCTCTCTCCACCCTGGTGTTCACAAACAAAGCCTGAGGACTTGCCATGCCCATCCTCTCCTTCTTCTCACAGCCCAGCATCCTACAGCCTGGAGATGGGTACCACTGCCTGGAGCAGGTCACCACAGCGTGGGTGTGTGCCAGGCTCTGGGCATGCTGCAGATCTGGAAGCTGCTGATTTGGGGAGACGCATTCCAGGAGAAGCCTGTGTTGCACTGCAGGCCTGCAGCGGGTGCCACAGACCTGGGGAGGCTTGCGTAGGTGTCCTCCTGGCACGGGAGAGGATCCCTCCTTCCTGCCTGTCAGCTGCACTTAGCCCTGCTCCTGTGAAAGCGAGCTGTCAGCCCCCTGGGCCAGGAGCCGGGGCTGCTTCTGTCTCCTGCTTTGCAATCTGTACATCAGGGACTTGGCTGTGTGTCCCAGTTCTTGTCCTCCTGCCCCTCTGGAAGCCCTTGTTTCAGTGCAAGCACCAGCCTCCCGCACTGACCCGAGCACGGGGATCTTCCCCGGCTGTCATGGGGATGTGGAGTGACAGCTGTCACATCCTTCCTTGGCACAAATTTATCACCATATCATTGGTGTAGCTGGTGGATAAGGCCACTGCTGCTCATTTATCCTGCTGGCCTGGGCTGGGGTTGGGAGCAGCCATGGAAGAGAGCAAGGCTTCTTCCCATGGCCTGAGATCCCTCCTGGTTGCCCCAACCATTGAAATCCAAAGTCGCCTCTGTGTAGGAATATCACCCCCTGCAAGAGTACCAGAGAACAAGCAGGGCACAAGGGCTTGGGTGTGCAGGAGGTTAAACATCCCAGCAGTCTGGTGTACCAGCTGGTCCCCAGCAGGGGACCCTGACTTTTCCGCCTGGCCCAAGGCTGCCAATCCCAGTTCTGTGGTCTAGGGCAGTCCATCACCTCCTCCAGCAAAGGAAAATCTCTGGGCTCCCTGTGGAGCAGAGACACGGGGATGCCCAACCTCTGTTCCACCCTTTGGTGCTGCTGAGAGCATCCCAGCCCCAGCAGCCACAGCTGTGGATGGTGATGGGGGCTCGTGGGCCCCAGGGCAGTGCCCTGGGCCAGGAGTGGGGGTGCAGCACAGCAGGGTGGAGGGCAGCCTGTTTACCCATCCATCTGTACACCCCACAGCAGGGATCCAGCAGGATTTCCCGTCCCTCAAAGGCTGCCTGTTTATTTTGGGAGGGAGACTCAGACAGCTCCATTGTTTTGCTGTGAAGTTGGGGTTATAAATAGCAGGTGGTCGGGGACGCTCCTGGGCTATTTTGGGCCCCCACTAGACAAAAGTGGAAAAGCTCCAAGAGGAAGATGGAATTACTGAAATGCCGACCTTTCCCGCAAGGGTCAGCAGGAGCTGGATGTTTGGGTTTGGGCTGGATTCTGGGCATTATTTAAACATGAGGCAAGGAGGAGAGAGGAAGATGTTCCAAGTTGCGTGTGCTGCATGCTGCCAAAAAACAGTGTGTCCTCCCTGGCAGAAGGGTGGTGGGAATGAGGGCCCAAAGCACCTGGGATCTGCCTGGGAGCCTCTGGGAGTGGCCCAAGTCCAGAGGAGAGACCAGTCAGGTTTTCCTCCTGGCTTTGCAAGTAGGAGAGTTCCCAGTGGAAAGGGAAGCTGGGAAGGTAAGGAATGCACCCTAGCACTGGCCTCCCCCAACTTGCCCCTTATGCCTCAGTTTCTTCCATCTCCTATAGAGGTGCTGAAGAAAAGGGTAGGTAATATTCCAGTGACAGCCCTGCTTCCACCAAGCACTTACATTTTGTCCTGCTGAAGGGCAAAGATAAGCCAAGGTGACACTCAAACTTACTTCAGACCCTTTCTCTTGTTAAATGCTTGTGCCAGGCAGTTATACAGGGAGAAGCAGGGACCCAGTAAAGCTGCTCACACCAATGTTTTATCCTTTGATAAGGTCTATTCCTTTAATAGGGATTAATTTAACTGGGCTCCACCATCATTAGGAACCATAAAATGGCACCTTTTGGCTCCTGATTGGAAGGCCACATTGCACACAGCCCCCTCGTATCCAGCACCGGCTGCTTTATTGTGCATTACTGCCTCTCACTCAGATTTAACCAATTTGATCCATGTCTAATACATAAATAAATAATCCAGCAGGAGGGTTCATGCTGGATGACAACAGGCAGCTATAAAGCACGTTTCTCCCTGTCAGAGCCATCTGAGCCAGGCTCCGCACGCCCTCTCATGAGCAGAGCTGCTAGTACAGCTGGGAGAGGGGGCCTGGGGACCTGAGGGCTTCCCTCTTTTATGGGAACTTCATTGTTTGCTTTAGAGTTTTATTTTATGTTAAATAGACGCTGTATATTCCTTACAGAGGGAGCAATAAAGTTTCTGAGCTGGAAGAAATTGGCTTCAGATCAGGGAGTGAACCAGGGAGATGTGGCTGGGCAGGGAAGCAGAAGACAGGATTGAGAGTAAGGAGGGTGTGAGGAAATGCAGCGCTTGCAGATCTGCCCCAGAGACTCAACCCAGCTAGGGATTAGGGTACACAGGCAGCCCCAAATCTCACCCAGGGGTGATACAGTCCCAGGGGCCCAGAACTCTGGGGTCTGGAGCTGCTGGTGGTGCAGGGGGGACAAGAGGCCTCAGCCCAGCCCTGGGAAAGGGTGAGCAATCCTGGGTGAGCATCTAGACCTGCTCCCAGTGCATCCACAGCCTCACACCATGGGTTTTCCTCTGCTGCCCAACATTGTGTGCCCATGGAGATTTACTCTGCCCTTCACAGGGAGGATCATCCTGACCCACCCAACTTCAGGAGTGTCAAGGAGGATAAAGATGGTTCTTTATAATGAGTTAATAGCAGTGTTGAGTCAACCATCTACTCCAAGTCATGTCATCTGAACCTCAAATGGGAAGCTGGGTTTGCACAGGGCACTTCCAGAATGTGGCTGTTGCTGCTCTCCCTGTAAGACTGGAGGGCCCACAGCCAGGCTTGGGATGCTCTCGTGTCAGTTGCTGAGCCATTGCAGAAGAGAGCCAATTCCTGCCCCAGGCACTGTAGGATGGGGAGAGAATTAGGCCTATACCATCAAAAAATCCCTGGATTACAGTCCTCTGCTAGGACAGGAACCAAAGCAGAGCATGGACAATGCTGATGGCAGCTGATCTGAGCTAAAGCTTTTTCCCTTCTTTTCCTTCTCACAGGCAAAAAGAAAGCAACTTTGTTTGACAGCCAGGCTCCAATCTGCCCCATCTGCCAGGTCCTTCTTCGCCCCGGGGAGTTGCAGGAGCACATGGAGCAGGAGCTGGAGAAGCTCACACAGCTGAACATCAGGTAAGCAGCTCCCTGGGGTCCATCAGCATCCCTGGGGGGCTGGGGCACCTGCATGGGGCAGAGAAGATGGTGGTACCCACAGCTATAAGATGTGGGGGATCTAGTGCTAGCCAATGGGGCAGAAACATTTCTCTGGAGTTCACTGCAATGGTAAAGGCAGGCAGAAATTCCTCCTGGAGGTCACAGACATCCCTTTTCCTGGGGACGTGTGTGTAGTGAGCAGTTCTCATTTTGCTGACATCCTGTGATGGAGCAGCCCTGCAGCATTGGTACACACTGCTCCTCAGCTGCCTTCAGCTTCCTTCTGCTACCCTCAGTGCAAAAAAGTCACCTATTAAAAAAAAAAATTGCCTTTTAACTGCTAGCAGTTATTTAGGAAATGGCTGCAGCCAAGGGTTGGCAAATCCCTGCCCCTGCCTTAATAAAAGTCAGCAGCCTTGGGAAAGAGCGTGTTTATTTCAATTATTAATGAATTCTCCGGTCATTAAAAGGTGAGGAAAGGAATCAAACTGCCTACTAGAAGCAAAGTTACATCAGCAGGTGGTAGGAGAGGAGGGACAGTGTGTATGTGTGTGTGTGCCAGGGTGAGGGCTGCACGTGGCTGTGCACAGTGTGGAGGATGCAGAATCCATCCCTGCTTGGCTTGGATCTTCTTGGATTCAATGATAGCCGTTGCAGATGGAGGGAGCAGGAGAGAGCTTTAGTTAGAAAAAGAGAGACCTCCCAGAATGGATCTGGGTTGAGATATCCCAAATTCGGCACCTGCACCCTCAGGCTGACACCCACAGTCCCTGTGTGTTGCACAGGAAGATAGGGAAGGGGGAAGCAGGGAACAGGCAGCCCATTTATCCCCCGCGACACCCAGTCCCCTTGCAAGAGTAATTTATGGTGTAATTTGGGCCGCATCCAACTTAATAAAGGGCCACTGCAAATTAGTGAACAGGTTTAAATGAACAGAAGCAATTAGTGCTCGGAGGAGCCCATCAAAGAAGTTGGGCCAATATCAGAGTGAAACTGAAACTGCAAGCCAGGAGCAGAGGCTGGCTGGCGCAAAGTGGTGATGGGAAGGTGGCGTTTAATGGGAAAGGAAAGGAAACCCTAAATCATAAAGCGTGACAAGGGCCATTGTGGGCCAGCTGACAAATGAAAAAGAATGGCATTATTCCTTTAAATAACAGCAGCAGTTAGAGAGGAGACAGCTCTCCCTGGCTTGCCCTCGCTTCCCTGGCCTGCTCCACTCGGCCATGCAGGCAGCGAGGAAGAATCGGAGGTCTTTATTAATTATTAAATAACGACTCCCTCTGTAGTGTGATAGATAACGTTCAATCTAGGCGATGGATTCAGGCAATGGAGGCTAATCTGTAACACAGCAACTCCCCATAGGGAAGGGCTCTCCCAGTCCTGGAGGAAACCGAGGCAGGGACCAGGGCAGCAGCAGGCAGGAAGGGCAGGAATCGTGGGCAGGATTTGCAGTGGGGTGTGATGGGGTTAAGTCCCCTGCACTGCCCAGGCCCAGCAGGCAGCTCGCTACAGTGGGTTGCTCCGTTTCCCATTCCCCCACCTTTCCTGCCGGGAGAAGCCAGGAGCAAGAACACATCAACAAGAGAAGAGAGAAACTAATAATGATCTCAAATAACCCAATAAACATAAAAATAAAATGTAGGCCTATAAACGCGACGGGCACTGGCAGCCCTGGCCGCTCCCTGCCAATACTGACTTGTTACTGAAATGGCCGAGCAGCTGTTACTTATCAGTCTGATGGGGAGAAGCAAACCAGGGGGCTGCTTTCCAAGGGCTTTTTTTTTTTTCTAATTTAAAGAGGATGCAGCCAATCATGGCTTGTGATGTTAAGTTTTAATAAACCTTAATGATTTGCAACAAAATCATAGATTTCCTGTGCTTGGGGTTAGGAAGTCAGATCCCCTCCTGCCCACTGAGCTTGCAGCACTGGAGGCTTGGTGGGCACTGGATCAACTCTGGAAAAGGGATTTCTCCAGGAGCTTCTAGGGGCTGAGATACAAGGAAGCACCACCTGGATGATGCTACCCATGTCCCAGATCACTGCAAGCAACTCACCCACTCCAATGGACCCCTTTCTCATCTGGTGGAAATGGGGTTTGCTATCCCCCAGAGACAGGGACAGTGCTTTTTCCCTCCACGGGCAGTACTGGTGTGACCATCCTGGCCTCAGGACAGGGACATCTCAAGGTCAACCCAGCTTGAGCATCTAGCAGCAAGGCAGGAGGAGCCATGCTGGCAACAGGGCAGCACCCACCCATGCCTCAGCAGTCCTGTGCATGTACCAGGGACTAAACCCAGCTTTTGGACCAGTGATGAACATCACTCAGGAGGATCCAACCCTGGTGCAGGGTCCAGCTTTTCCTTGAAAAAGCTACCTTGAGTGGGAATGAGGTACCTGGGTTTCTAGCTCTGCTGCTTTCTTGGTGTGTCCAGTCTCCCAAAGCCTAGGAAGAGACCTGCTTGTGCTCACCCCACAGCTCCTCCACGCTGTGTGGGTCCGACCGAGCCTTGTGCACAGCTCCACGCAGCGAAGCAGGGCTCTCTGAATGCAAATTTCATTTCTGAGCCACTGGCGCTGTTTCAAGAGCCGGCAGCCTCCGAGCCCTTTTTGGTGTTACATATGTAACAGCCTCATTGAACTTGACATGTCAAATTCAGGCCATTTGTGCAAAATCTCCCTTTAATAATACCGTTTCATTTCGCTCAAATGAGACTTGAATGCATGTAAAATGGAAAAGGATATTTAAGCGCTAACATTAGGCAGATGTCTTGCCAGAGGCCGATTGAATATATGAGATTTTGAAGTGCTTAACACGTTTTCGGTGCTCCCTCTTAGAATATGTCACCTGGCTTTCTTTTTTCTCCCCCTCTTTCCCTCCCCACCTGCCCCCCCTTTAAGTGAAGGGTATAAATTGAAAGAAAACAAAACTACAAGCCTTGGTTTTATGGGGTTTAACTCTTGCCAGGCAAGACTGTTGGTATTCCTCCTCCAAAGAGAAATTGCCTTGGACCTCACCTTTGCAGAGCACAGGCTCAAAGCAGCAGAGAGTGGGAGGCGGGTGAGGGGTGGCCCCATGATGCAGGGCAGAAGGGATGCTCTCCTTGCTGTGTCTGTGTAGTCAGAGAGCAAAAGGTGCCCATCTGAGCAGCTAAGTGCCCCCCAAGGTAAAAATAAGAAATAATAACAGCGACCCTTTGTATGTGTTTATGCCCTGTGCCTCAGCCAGGCTGGTCAACACAGAATACATGAATATTCCTGTATTCTTTTGTGTGCATGAAGCTGATCTGGATGTGAGTCTCCCATCCTCACTCAGTATATATTCACTTGTTTTACACCTCATCTATGTTAAAGGCAAAGCACACTGAAATGTGAGACTCTTTCTGGAGCTATCAGTGGCCCCAGCTCCAAGCTTCAGCTGCTGCTCTGGCTGCAGCTGCATTTCCCCAGCCTAGAACTACCTAGGCAGTGCAGGTGGGCACTCTGGAGCATTCTAGAGCTGCACCCAGGGGTGTCCCTCAGGACACACACACACATCCCTGTGTGCATTGCTGTGTGTCACCCTGCAGGTAAATACTCTGAGCAGAGGTGGCAGTGGGCAGCAGGACCCTTCATCCCTGCCTGCTTTCCCCAGGCAGTGACTGCAGAGCACTGCTGATTGAGGGGAGGCTGGGTGGAGAAGGGGAGGTCTGGGGCTCTGGTTTGAGTTCAGGGTGGGAGGAAAGATGAATTTGAGGGTAGAAGTAAAGGAAGAAGTAAGAGCTATAGAGCCAGCCTCAGCTGATGCTCCACAATGATTCTTTTGAGAGTTTGGGGAAGAGACATTTATTGGCCATTTTAAAAACCTTAAGTCACATTACAAATATTACAGTTGCTGAGTTCAGCAGTTTGAAGGTTGGGAATGTGCCTTTGGATGCAGTGTTTTTAATAGCATAACAGTCTGTTCTTGAATATGCAATGCTCTTTTAAAAAATATTTGGCAGGGGGTGTTTTTGTTTCACCGTGTGACAGCTGACAGATTTCCTCCTGCATTAGCAGCAGCAAGCCTATGCTTCAGAGCTGGGATTTCACCTCCCCAAAAAATGAATGAGGTGTATCAATGTAGCTGAGGAGTGATCCAGAGGGTGGAGCACTGAGGGTGATGATGTTCTCAAAGTGCCCCATGGCTGTGCAAACTCTCCCCTCATTCACTTTTCTTTCTTTTTTCCTTTGCAATCAGTACGGATTATTCTGAGCATTTTTGTATTACAAAGCCTGTGCCCACCTGTTGGCTGCTCCCAGCCCGGGCCATCAGCTCTCATTGCTCCTTGCCATTCTGCTGGGGGCGTGGGGACACGTCCCTGCACATCCAGCATCTCAGGAGCTACTGATTTCCCCTAGTGACCTTTCTGCGTGTCCAGGAATAATTCCTCTTCTGCTTCTGTGATTACGAAGCATTTCCCGGAGCACAGAGGGCACCGGGGTCTCGCACCTTGGTGCAGATGCAAAGTGCTGCAGGCTGTTTTCTGTGACCTCAAAGATGCTGTCACAAAGAACCAAATAGTGTCAGGCAAAGGAGGGCAGAGTAAGATGTAGCGGGAATGCCTGTGTCAAAGAGGGTGAAGTGCCCAGATGGGGGATTTAGCTTGACTTTTGGAGCCAGCTTTGATTCATGTCAGAGGAAAAGGGCCATCCCCAGGACTATGGTGCTCCAGCTCCTGTAGGAGTATTCAGTGCACCTCTGCCCAGGCTTAAATCTTCCTTTGGGTTCCATCTGAAGCTTCCTCTCCCTTGTTTGCACACATGCTCTTTTCCTCTCACTGTTCTTAATCCTGTCTTCTTTTGCAGCCGGGGTAGAAGCAGAAAGTGCTTTCTCAGTTCCTGGCACTGCACAGAGCATCCTCACCCTGCCGTGAGGAGCTTCAGCTCCAGGTTTCTCTATGTAGAGAGGCACAGTAGTGACTCTTCTCAGGGGACAGAGGCAGCTCTGGGTCCAGTGGGATAAGAAACAAGGAGGAAACTGGCAAGATAGCTGAAACACAAAGGCTGTGGGAAATAAACTGGTCACAAGGCAAGATGACTGTTCTTGAGAGATGTCTCCAGACTTATGGAAATGCATCCTGCTTTTCACATCTTTCACAGGTTGCTTTCCCATTGTTTCATGGTCTTTCTGATTAAAGTCATCCCATGCTAGCCCCTCAGACTCTGCACTGGAGGCTCCTGCTAATGGACAGGTTGGCAAGCACATCATCCCTGTGTGCCCAAATGACAGGGGCTTCGTCTGTTGCTCCTGGTCACAATAAGGACCCAGAGCAGGTTATGAGATGTGGCTCACAGCCCTCTCCTGCTCAGGGAACCCTCTGTTCAAATACAGCTGCTCCTTTCCTTGCACTGCCCCAGAGCAGTGTTAGTTTCATTTCTGTGGGATCTGCCAAGCACTGTGCTGTCCCAAAGGACCTTTGGAGGACCTTCCCAGGGCCAGCGTGGGCGGCTGCTGGGGAAGGGTGAGTGGCCGTGCTGCCAGGCCCTACAGGATAAATAGGGTGTGTAAAACCCGAATTAGCTCTGTTGTCATGTGTCACATCAGGGTCATGGCTCTCGCCTCAGGTCTCCTTGATTTATGCCTGGGGACTTCGACTTGATGACCAGGTACTTCCCAGACTTCTTGTGCAGAGAGGTTAGAAATTTTGAGTGAAGGGTTTTTTCCAGTGCCCTGTTGGAATACATGATTCCCTTCCTTGCATGCAGTGGACACCTGCGGGCTCTCCAGAGAGAGGAAGGAGCCCTGACCAACAAGTGAGATTGCAAGCAGGCATTGCAACCTCCTGCTCCTCAACTTACCCTGTCTCTTTCTTCCTTCTTTTTTCCTCTTCTTTTTCCACCTTTTTCTTTTCTTTTCTTTTCTTTTCTTTTCTTTTCTTTTCTTTTCTTTTCTTTTCTTTTCTTTTCTTTTCTTTTCTTTTCTTTTCTTTTCTTCCCTTTCTCCCCCTCTTCTTCCCCCTCCCTCCATCTCTCCCCACCCCCCAGTATCAAGGCGACATCTCCAAGCCAAGTACTTTTAATTTCGCCCGTGGCCCTTGCTGACACGGTGGATATGCACAGCAAGTTAAATTCCCGCCTGATCAATAAAGCAGAAGCAGTGTGTCCGACTGGTCGATATTTTTTTATCTGTCTTCAGCCCAGTCCTGCTGATGACAGCCCCCTGCGCTTCAGCAAAGGCACTCAAGGGCATCGGGCTTTGGCAACACAGCTCTTTTTTTTTATTTAAATTTTAAAAAAACCCAGATGCCTACAGAAAAAAAAAAAAGTTCATGGAGTTTGGCCTTTGCTTAATAACGTTTTATGATTTATCTTAATTTTTAATTGAAAAAAATTTGCGAATTAATTGATTTCTGGGACTTGCCAATTAACATTGTAATTGGGTGCATGATAAATTTCAAGGAAGCATCATTTTTCTCCCTCTCCCCCTTGTCACGGAGAAGGGGAACTGCCAGGGCAGCTGCTTCCTATCCATACGACCCCCGCTCTTTCCCGAGGTGCTGCTGCCCTCCTCCCCCCTTGCTACTGTATCTTAAAGAAGGAACAAGAAAGCTAATAAAGTCGTGTTATTAGAGTCTCGCCAGAGGTGACCCCTCGAGGCATAAATCCAGGCCGGGGAGATGCTGGGGACAGGTACTATTAAGTGCCTGAGCGTGCTTTGCAGGTGGGACTGGGCGCCTCTCCTGCAGCACCCTCTCCCTGGCTGTGCGCTCCCAGCGCTCCCAGGGCTTTCCCAAAGGGCTGTGTTGTCCCCCAAGGTGTTCAGCCAAGCAGTTAATTGTGTGTGATGTCTCCTCAGTGCTCCTCCTGGTTGTGAGAGCTCCATGATTGCCCTGCAGCCAGTGTTCACCAGCAAAACCAGGCTGCGGGGACAGGCTGGTGTTTGGGAGCTGCCCTAGGGACACAGAATGGGTTTTCACATCCTGTTCTGCCCTGATTCCCTCGGGGAGAGAGTCCTGCCCCACGGCAGCAGTGGGGCATCCCATGCCACCCACAGCAGAGGTGTTCAGCACAAAACCTCAGCCCTGGAGTCAGGGGTGTCCAGTTTCATTTTCCATTTTTTTACAGATGCATCTCCAGCTGGGTGGTATCACCTGAAGCTTTCTCCAGCAGTTTGACTCCTGTCCAATTTAAATTAGATTTGTCTGGAAGTGTCAACTTCTTGATGATCCCCAAGCAGGGCCAGGACCACCTGTCACCACAAGGCAGCTAACAGGGTCACATCCCTGTGTGGGGTGCGGAGAAGTGGGTGAGCTGGCGGCTACCAAAATATGAGGAGTGAGGACACAGTGTGGGGTTGGGGCAGTGAGAATGAGGTGCCCTGGGGCACTGAGACAGAGCATGAAACTACCAAGTAAACTGAAGCGTGCTTTGTGTCTCTAGTGCTTTTCCCACCCACTCCAGATGCTGGTATGGATCACCTCACACAGTCACCTCAGGTATCCCATGCATCCTGTAAACCCAGTGAACTTGGATAGGGCTCCATTGTGCCACCCTGGTGCTCCTGCTGCACCCCAGTCTGGGCAGGAGTGAAGGATGCCAGCCAAGGTGGAGGGTCCCAGGTTCCCTGGCAAAGCCACAGCTCTTCCCACCAGCCAGGACATCAGAAAGGCCAGGAGCAGCCCAGCTCCAGGTCTGCCAGTATTGATGGTGGGGAAACATGCGGGAATGGAGAGAAATTTATGAGGAGAGGAGTCTGTTTATTATCTAGCCAATGTGGTGCTGCTGATACCATGGATTTATCCTCTTTCATTCCTCCTCTGATTTGTGTCCCTGCCCCTCACTGTGGCAGATTAATCATGGACAGAAAGGGAAGACAGACCCTCCAGCTTCCTCCTGTGCATTTAGACGGTGGCAATGACAGCACCTGGACCCTTCACCCATGGCTTTTCCTACAGAGAGAGCACAAGCCAGGCAGCTGCCCTGCTTAGAGATGCCCTGTTCCTCTCCTCCATGGCAGACCCCAGGGAAGGCAGAGGCTTCTGCCCATAATCTGTATGTGAGAAGCATTTCTCATGGGTCAGAGCTTCCAGGGTAGCACAGCAAGTGAAAAAAAAAGTGTGGGTCATGTTTTCCCTTACTCATGCAGTGCCCTAAAAGGGCTATGAAAACTCCTTCAGACCTGTGGTACCTGCAGTCCATTCCCTGACTCCAGAATATGGATTTGAAGGCTGAGGTTTGGAACTCTGGAGGGCAAAGCCTTCCTCTGAGGGCTGCTGACTCTCAGGGCAGCAGGAGGCCTGGGAAGGGGTGTGCAGAAACCCAAGGGTGAGAAATAAATCTCCGGTCAGTTATTTGCCCTGGGGCAATGCATGTCTTCTGCAGAGCCTCTTCTGAACTGCCACATGAGCTGGGAATAATTAAACAGTCATTACAGCCATGGTAGCAAAAAGCCCCCCAAATCAATCTAATGCATGACCTTTCCCTCCAATTTTCCTTTTTATTTTTCCAGCCACCTCCTTTTCAAATAGTGGGAGAGAAATGAAACTACCCCCCAGCCACGGTCTCCTGTTTGGCCCTGCACACATGGACCATCACATCCTCACCCAGAAATCTGTTATCCACTCTGAGTGGGGACATGGGGTACCAGAGGCTGATAAAGGAAAATCCAGCAGGGCAGAAAGAGTTGGGGATGTGAATAGGACAGAGCAAATAGGGGATTTCAGTGTGGTCAGGTCATGCCACAGTGTTTTATGATTCTGCTGCATTTCATCTCTTTGGGGGAGGTGGGTGACTGCCCTGTGGGTCAGATTTGTCACAACTGACTGTGTTGGTCACTGAGGTCTCACAAATACTGACAGGGAGAGCATGTGTCGGGTCCGGCTGTCTGTCTCTGCCCCGACACGGGTAGAGTGGTTCTTTGGTGGGCGCGATGCAAAGGACGAGTCTGGACTCTTCAGCTTTCGGTCTTCAGGTTGTTTATTATTTCTTATCTACAAAATTTTTCTGTCTGCCCAACAGAGGTCTGATCTGCAGGCAGTCACAGGCACTCTCTGACCACCCACGGGGCGGTCATGTCTTTTTATACTAAAACCTACGTATACAATATTTACCTTTATTTCCCAATGCTTTTCGCCCATGTTGGCAAGTGCACCTTCACCATAAACCAATCTCTAAGTGCCAACATCATCACAGGAGATGGAGGACAAGAAGAAGAAAGAAGAAGGACGAGACACGCCCTGATCCCTCCATCTTGTCTCCATAACCCCCCTGTACCAAAAACCTTAAAGTCTATATCTCACCCTCTAAATGTGTCTCTTTTACACCTTGTACTCTAAAGTGATTCTCTTGTCCTCAGACTCTTGTTACTTCTGTGGATGGATCAAAATCAAGCCACCAAACACTCTTGGCAACATTCCAGGGTTTCCGAGACCCCCAAGGGTTCTCCTGGCATCTCTGGACATCGGGAACGATGTGCTGAGATCCCACAAGCATGTGGGAAGCACATCTGGCACTGTAGGAGCAGAACATTTCTAGCCCTGACTGCAGCCTCTTTGGCAATTTTTTTGCATCACTCAGCCCCTTTTCCTATCATGGGATGCAGGTGCCACTGGGGGAGCCACAGCAGGGTAAAAACCCCAGTGTGCTTCCTGTGATGGCACAGACCTCACCTGGCCATGCCGAGAGCTGTCACCTGCAGCTAGGTATAAAATCAAACTCCCATTTCCTTATTTAAGCATCAAGTGACAGTTCCACTTATTTAAACTGGCATTCACAAAAATCCAATTCCCACTCTACCCAGCGACTGCTCCATTACAGCTGCAGTTCCATCCATGGCTCTGCCAGAGGCTTTCTCTGCTGCTGGGGATTCCATCCCAAGGCTGCATGTTCAAGCCATGAGTCCTACAGCTAAAAATAAATTGTTTCCAATTGTTTTTTGGTTGGTGGTTTGTGGGGGTTTTTTTGTTGGTTGTTTGTTTGGCTTTTGGGGGGCGTTTTTTGTGAAATACATCCATTGGCTGCAGCCTGTAGAAATTTTTGGTTTTGCAGGATCTTGTGGGAGCTACACAGGCTGATGCCTGTCAAACAGGGGGCTGCTGAGAAGGGGTTCTATGGAAGAGTGGCAGAGCTGGAAGACTCCAGCTGCATGTCAGCAGCTCTCTTACCTGCTCCTTACTGGTTCAGTGTCCTTCAGGGATAAGCAGGAGCAACTGCAGCTGCCCCAGCTCAGGGAACGTAACCTTCAGCTAATGACCTGATTTTTCCCTGTGGGAAGAAGCAGCAGCTTCCATTCATGGGGGTGATAAGAGACCATTCCTTGTGTATTGCCTTTTTATTTCCCATGGGAAGCACACCCCAAAATCCAGGACTATAACAAAGTAAATAGTCTTGAAAGTAATTTTGTGCAATAGCAACCATGGCAGGGGTAGAGGAAACCCCAAGACTGTGGATAAGGAGGGCACATACTTGGCTTGCTGAGCTGCCCTTTGGGAAATCATGACAGAAGCATTGGGCCTGAACAGCCCCTTGAAGCTCACTCGGGGACACGCCAGGGAATTCCCAGTTGCACCTGGGGATGCTCCTAACCAAATGTGTGTGCCTAGCATTAAAGGATATCTGCATGTCTCTGGTGTAGCCTGAGTTCTGCTTTCACTGTGAAGAGCCTTGCTGAGAGGAAAGGCTCCTCTTAAAGCTGACGGTCCCTAATCTAAAGGAACAGTCTGTCCTGGATCACAGAGGCTGCCAAAACCACTGGGTCTTCCCAGGGTGTTCCTTGCTCTTCTTTGGTACTTTGGAGAGGTTGCCTAAAAGGTAAAGAAGTTGTTTTGCTCTAATGAACTAGATAAACAATTCCCCAAATAGATTAAAACTAACTGTAACTTAGAAAAGCGGGTAGTAATTATATTTTATTAGCTAGCAAAACACCATTTTTTTATTTCGTAAGATAATTCTGTGTAAATCACCTTAATTAGAAGTGTCAGATGAGCCCGTGAATATCGTACTTAGTAACTAATTTCCTATGTACAGGTTATAATTTAAAACACATGGATCACTCGCTGAGTGGAAATATGCTAGCCATGAAATAATGTGGGGAGTGTTGGGGTTATTACTATGTAAATGTGTAATCATTTCAGACCACTGCAGCCTGGCTGGGTGATTAAAGAGAATCCCAAGGTCTCCAAAGATTGTGCTGTCTGCAAGGGCCTAGAGCAAAAAAACTTTAAAAGGCACCGAAAAGTGTTTGAACTTTAAAGGTCTTGATTTCCCTTTTACCATTTTTAATTTGTCTGCGGTGTTTATGGAGGCGAAGGTTTCTCTTTGCTGACAGCCTTTCGATCCTGATCCAGCTGCCAGCATTCTTAAGAGGTGCAGGGGGCTGCAGCCCTTGTAATTCAGGGGGCTCTTTAGTGGGATCGGGAAAAACACGCTTAAATTGCAAGGTCTGGGTGCTTGGGTGACCTGGATTTATGCCTGTTCCTAACCCATCTCTGGATATTAAAAAAAAACAAATTTCAAACTCTTAGGAGTGATAGAGTAGAGCTACATTGCAAGAAAGGAGGTGAGTATTAATAATCCTCCAGATGAGGAATAAAATAAAGTCTGCCAAGTTATCTAAACCAGTCCCCTTCCTTATCGGTCCCAACTGCAGAGGCTTGATCTTTTGGCTGATCAGAGAGACTCTCATTCTGAAAACTTCAGTTTCCTGGCCCTAACACCATTTCTAGGAGGAATTAATTATATTCTTCCTCTTTCCCTTGGAAACGAATAATTTTAAACACCTTTAACAAGAAAAGGGAGGAAATGGGTTTGTTTTTTTAACAAGGCATTTGGATTAGAAAAGGAAAAAAAAAGTTGTTTCACACTTCATGTGATTGAGAAGTTCAGGGTAGCGCTGGAGGTAGGGAGGGGATGGAAATCTTTCCCACCGTGCTTGTTCTTGCACAGGCTTGAGGAGGTGCCAGGGCTGTGTCTCAGTGGGCAGCAGGAACTAATTCTACTCTGTGACACCTCCTGAGGGTAGAGAGAGCAGAGCTGGGGCGCAGGACACAGGGGGCATGCTGTACCCCTGGTGAGCATCCCACAGCACATTCCCTCAGGGAAGTGGGGCTGTGTGAGAGGTGATGCCCCAGCCCATCCATCCGTGGTCCCCAGGAACCATAGCTGGGAGCGGAGCTGTGGCACTGGGAGTGACCTGATGGCAGTGCATAACTGAGTGTTTCCACCATTTCAGGGCAGGGGGCAAAAGGCAGTGGCACTGGGAGAGGAGGGGGGCCATAGCCTCAGGAGAAAACACCTTCCTCCATCCCTGCTCATTTCATAACACCCAGCCATCTGCCAAATCAAGGCAGATTAAAGCCAGCCAAATTCAATTTTTCCCTGCTGGCACTGCAGCTCGGCATCTGGGGCTAAAGTGTCCCCGACAAAGCGAACATGACAGGCACATTGCTTTTTTGTCACATCTAGTACTGTGTTGATCTTCTAAAAGTCTCATAAAAATTTATTGATGTCTCCCATATTGCTGTGATTGAGAAGAAAGGAGCGCGGGTGTGCGGAGCCGGGTGCGCGCGCGCGGGCGAGCGTGTGTGCGTGTGTATATTAATGTTTCTGAAGTAGATCTGATTTGATATGTCTTGTTCTATTGTCAGCATCTGTTTAGCGAGGCTTTTTAATACTTTCTGGCTGCCGATCACTCATCCTTAGCCTGGGATGCAGGCTTGCATACAAATTTTGTTATTAAACACAATTCCATTCCCCCCCTTTCCCCAGCCCCTGCCTCCCCCCACTGCCCTCCCCCCTCCACCCACCCACCCACCCATCCATCATCTCCCCGGGGCTATGGGGAGCTGGGAGCCAGCCACCCCACCAGCATGTGCTTACAAGCACAGGCACTGGGCTTGGCAACATATTTCAAGAGCCTTTTGCCTGCTGCAGGTGCTTTGCATTGACAAATCGAATCATGGGGAAATAATTTATTTCCTAATGCTGTTTGCAGCATGTTAGCAGGAGAATTTACATGAGAGAGATTACTTTAATAACCAAAAAATTACAGTGCAGGCCTCCCCGCCATGTCGGCTTTGATATGTAATTGTTTCAAGTTTAACCTGTCTGGAGGGGGGAAGGTGTTATTAAATCTATAGCATCTCCCGCTGGCGAGGGCAGGCGAGGAGGAGCACCGGGTAGGGACCTCCTTCCCTGCTAAATGGAGAGCAAGCTGAATTAACAAATCACTCCAGCCTCCAGCAGAGCTGCTGCTTCCCTGGTGTGCCTGTAGCTGAGGAAATCTTTTTTTCCCTTGCTCTTATACCAATTTCATCTCCTTCTCTTTCCTATTCTCCTTTTTTCATTGTGCCTGACCCTTCACAGGGCTCACCACCTCTGCTGCCATCTCCCTGGCTTTCTTCCTTATGCCCCTGAAGACTTGCTCTCAGCTTTTCCCAGTGCTGGGAGAAGAGCTTTGCAAGCCCCAGGCAGGGGGAGAGTTGGTGTTTGACGCATGTGGCTGGTTTGGGGACTTCCACTTGTATGACCACTTTGTTACAGCTGGAGAAATAGTTGGCACTGCCCTCCTTCCCATGTCCCTCCAGGCAGGGTGAGGAGGCTCTTGTTGGTCCAGGGAAGAGGAACAATGTGCTTTGCTATTTGACCTCATGAGATCTCTCGAAGCACTCTCCTCCTTGCCTGCCAGTTTTGTGACTGACCTCGTTCTCTTCTCTCTTGGCAGCAAGAGCTCCATCCTGAAGGATGCCATGGCAGCAGGCACCCCCAAGGTAAGTGAGCAAACCTCAGCATATTTTCCCTGTCCTCCAAGGGATGCTCTTTTCACCCCTTTACCTTCCCAGCCCACTCCCTGTCCTGCTACTTGATGTGTCCCAGGGAGGTGCCACACTTTGGGGGCTGGTGGCACTGGGGAAAGCTGCTGTCCCCACTCAGCCACTGGGCTGGAGCAGCCAAGTCCCTGCACAGGGCCCTGCATTCCTTGTGCAGCCAAGAACGGAGGAGCTGAAGGAGCTGCTGGGCTCTGGGACTCCAGATTGTGTCTAATGACAGCTAATGAAAGCTGATCACACACAGCCTGAGCTCAGCCTGGGAAATCACGTGTGGGAGTTCCTGGAGCCAGAGCCATATGCCAGTTTTGGAAGGGGAGAGTGGGCCTGCCTCAAGGGAGTGAAGCACACCCAAGGAGGAGACCAAA
The DNA here is from genome assembly GCF_051311805.1 of Agelaius phoeniceus. Lineage (NCBI taxonomy): Eukaryota > Metazoa > Chordata > Aves > Passeriformes > Icteridae > Agelaius > Agelaius phoeniceus. The sequence goes on from NC_135272.1 coordinate 28,229,469, forward strand.
TCACTAAAAGACCCCATCTTAGTCTCAACCCCCTCCCCAGGACCCAGTTCCCATCCCCTTGGCTCACAATGCAGAAATATAAAACTCACAGAGCATCATGGCATCACTGCAAAGGGCATAATTTACTGATTTGCTGTCAGCTGGACTTCACGTGGCACGGGGGTGGGAAAGACCAGAGCTTGGGCCGGTGAACAGGGAGCACTGTAGGGCATTGCACAGCCTCTGAAAATCATGCTGTCTTCTCCAAGGTGGGCAAAGGCAAGTGCCCCAGGTTTTCCTACACTTCTGTTGACACAGTCCAAGTGAGGGAGGCTCCTGGCTTCCAGACAAGTGCAGGGCATCTCTCACTGGAGATGTCTTCATGCTTGTTTTATTAGAATTAACTTCTAGCCTCATTCCCCATTGGTTTTTCTGGAAGCTTATGGTGATTTTTTTGGCATGTGATGTCAGAAGCAAAGACTGACATTTCAGTTCTAGATTTTCTCCTTGGGGCTGGGTGTCCTGCCAAATCCATCAACACCTTGTCTGCCCCACCAAGGGAGAGGCCTGGGAGCCCCTGTGCAGACCTGAGCTCCTGGCAGGTAGGGATGACTCCCAAATAACTCCAACAATTTCCCAAATCGTTCAAGGGAAAAAAGAAATTGCAATGATGCTCCATAGTGCTCCAGACCTTTGTCTCCTGCATGACCATACTTTCCTCCTGTGCCCTGGAGCAAAGTATAGTCATGCAGGAGAGTGGAGACCTGACTCTTTCTCCCACAAAAACATGCAGAGCAGAGAGGAATCCCCAAACCCACCACTGCTGATAATCCACAGAGTGTGAGGCTGCCTTAGGATGTCTTGAAGGAACTGGAAAGGGCACCAGCAAAATGAAAGCCTCTGGACTGCAATCTTCCCATTCCCTCCCCATGAGGACTCCGTGTAGATAACTCAGCAGTCCCAAACACATCTCCTGTTAGGGAGAAGGACAGCTAGGAAGACAGATTAGCTGTTTGGAGGCAAACACAGTGAGTGACTGACAGAGACCAGATAAAGAAGAAGGTCCATCTCACGGCAGGGCCAGGCTTTTGAAGTTTCCATTGACAAAGAATCCCATTTGCCTTGAGCAAGGGGATTAAACTGGGACTGGAGCGTCGTTCTATGTAAAAGAGATCAATCGTCCCCTGTCACCACATGGATCTTTTCCCTTTGCCCGTCACGTCTGGGACTAAGAACATTAACTTCAAGAAGCCGGGAGAGCGGGGAGGGAGAGGGTGAAATCAGGAAATCTTTCATTCCCTTCTCAGAGAGCTTGAAAGCTTCTCAGCCCAGGAGGATTCATTATTTCTATGTGGCTTTTGCTGGGAGACAAGTCCTGTGTGGCATGGGAAGGCACAGTGCTGTCACCTTCACCTGAGATTGGTATTAAAGGCCCCTTTGTAACCAGGTGGGATTGAGGAGGAGGGTGGTGGGGAGATGAAGGCTGCTCCTTTCCTTTGTGCCCACTGAATGTTTGCAACATGGGGTATGAATAGCCCATCAGGTTGTGAAGTCCCTCTGATACAGTCCCAGGCAGAGAGATGGGGTACAGAGCCCTGGAGTGGGCTGGCAGTCCATGTCCAGGCACCCAGGCATCACTGGAGGTTTGGCAGGCACCTCCAGGGAAGATCTGTACCACTCTGAACTGGTGGAAGGGGACTGCTGCAATGTTTCCTGGCCAGTCCTTTTCCTGCTGCCAGCAAAAAGGCCAGCAGCTCCAGCAGCTCAGCAATGGGAGAAGGGGCTGCACCTCCCCATCCCTGAGGAGCATCCAATGGCAAGACAAACAAGGGCAGGCTGGTTTCACTCAGGGACATGGAAATTGGAATGGCTGCGGGCTGGTGGTTACTTCTGTGGTCACCAGTGGCTCTAACTCCACTTTAGGGCTTATTTAGGGCCTTTGCCCATAGCATCACTACCATTGCCACTTCTGTGCTGGCCTGAGGCTCTTCCTGTGGGCCAGCTGGACCTGGGGATTTAATCTTCTCATGCTCTGTGGCCTAGCTCTGCTCCCACTTCTTCCCCACAGTTGCCCCAGCAAACATCTCTCTGGGCAATAAAAGCCCAGATGTGAATGCATGTTCCTCTCTCACTGCTCCCCTGCCCCTGAAGAGCTGTCACTCACTGCACTGGGTCAATTTTCATGGCAATATGTCAAAGAAAATCCAATCACTCAACATGGGATGTGATGAATGCAGGATTATTGTATCAGATTCTTCTGTTATCAGAGCTGACTGAGGCAGTGACAGCCCAGCAAGGGCTGCAAGCTGGGGCTCCAGGCAGCACCACTGCTTGGTGCCTGGGCTCCCTCTCTGCAAAGGCAGCTCAAAGGGCAGCACTGAGCACCACAGATCCTGATCAGTGTTCAGGATCCTCATCTGCCCTTCAAGACCAAGCCTAATAGATGGTGATACACCAGTGGGGACAAAGCACTTGGACAAGCAGACAGCGCCCCAAAGGTCCCTTTCTGAAGGTCTGTCCAAGCCAGCCATGCCCCAGACCTCTATGAGGCCTGAGCTTCCCTGTAGCACTCTCCAGCATGGCCAGAGCCTGGGTCTCAGGCAGAGCAGGCAGCAGGAATGTCTCACAGAGCCATATGGAGTACACCAAACTCCATTTGGACTGGTGGCTGTCCAGGAGTCTGTACACAGCTATCAGCAGTGAGAGGTTCCCTTGGGTATCCTCCCCAGACTTCATGCTCTCCCCTTGCCTTTCTCCCCTTGCTTCGACTGCCTCTTGCAAGGCAGGAGAGGAGCACATATTGGGGTGAACCCATGTTGGTGAGGTGTAAATCCAACTGTTCCCACTGTTCCTTGAGCAGCTGGTGCTAACTGGAGAGTCAGCATCCCCAGATCCTTCTTGCTACCTAAGAGCACTTCACTACTGTCTGTATTTCAGGGTATTAGCTGCAGACTGTTACCTGTCACCTAACAGGTAAACTTATATCCCCTGTGGAAGAGCTGGTACTGATCACTGAAGGGGAAGAGACTGGGTTCATGAAACATCCCAGCTCTTGTGGTGGATTCAGCATTCGTTTTCCACTGCTAATACATGGTTGCAAATTGCCTTTTCCACTCCCAGTCCTGGCTGTGCTCTTGCTGCACACACTGACATCAGTGGCCACGAGCAAAATCCATCCCACGCCCCCAGCAGATGCCTGTGGCTGGTTTGTTTAGGTGTGCACCCAGCTCCACAGAGGGTGCCCTCAGGCAGGCAGCCAGCACTCTGCTCCCAGACCTCCGGCAGAGCTGGGAACCCAGCCACAGGGCCAGAGCTCTTTGCTTCCCCCACCCACCCCGTGATTTTACAGCTTCACCGAGCAGTTTGAGAGAGAATTACAACATCAAGTGGGAAATTTGACCACTAAAGCCCTCCAAGGAAAAAGAGCTTTGAAGCAAGCGAGATTTGGAGCCTTAAACCTTGACAGAATGTCTGTATTTAGCCCTTCCCAGCTGCCTCACTTGAGATGAAATTTCTAGCACAATCATTTAACTTCTTCATATCATGTCCATGGTGGTAGGGATGGGGGACGGGTGTCAGTGCCCTGGGGTTTTAACTCCTTCTCTTGTGTCACTGACAGAGTGGGAGGTTGGCAAAGTCATTCCCCTATCTGTGCTCCCTCCCCCTGTAACTCTGATTTACAAGGAAAGATTTAAAAGCTAAATCTGAGTATTGTGGCAAAGCTATTGCCAATCTGGGGACATGAAAACGGCCCACAGATATGTGAAGGAGAGGAAATTACGTAGGATGAGTGTTAGTTGGCTTTGCTTCCTGCAGTTTGGGTGATGAATACCAGAATCACTCCAAAACCAAGTATCTGCCAGGTTTTATTCCATAAAACAAATTGCCCCATGACCAAACAAAGCCCCTCACTCCCCTTAGGCCAAACAGCTGTACCCTCCTGTCAGACCAGGGGAAACCACTGCATTTGGCAGAAGGAGCAGAGAGGGGCAGACCTGGGCCAGACCTCTTTCCTCCTCCATCTCCAGAGTGCTGATGGGCAGTTCTGCTGAAAGGGGCCCCTTTTCCCTCCATGTAGCTGGTGTCTCTTCCAAGAGGATGCAGAGCTCCATTACGATCCCAGGTGTCACTGTGACATGCACAGAAATTAATTAGTAGCTCACATTTCTGTAAGCTTATTCTGCTTGGGAACCACCGGAATTTTTCAGTGAAGGCCAGAAGCTGCTCATACCATTATTTCTATTTGCCATTCACACACTTCTCACATTTAAGCCTTTCATCCCCAGCTCCATCCCACCTTTATCTCTGCCAGCTAAAAGCCACTAGATAATTTTACCTCTAACTTTTCCCGGGAGCAAATGTGGACCCTCCAAAAGCTTCTAGGAAACTCAGCTCTAATAGTAGCATCTTTGTGTCGGGTATCCTCCAGCAATAACATAAAAAACGGCTAGCAGAGTTAAGGGGGGAAATCACAGCAAGGCCTGGTATCACTTATTGCTTTCAGGTTACAGTTCCCAAGTGATAACAGCTATTAGCAACACTTTGACGTCTTCCCTACCGTGGAGGGGAGGGCAGGAGACAGAAAACATGTCAAGCCATCACCTCCATGTTAAGTGATAAGTACCTATTTAGACGGCAGAGTTAAGGCTGAATGCATCAAGCAGGGAACACTTTGTGCCAAAAAAATAAAAAAAAAAAGAAAAAAATTTAAAAGGCCATATAGATACATAAAAAGCAGGGTTAGGGTATTTGTTCTGCTGACAGCAGCTGTGATGGATTGTTTAAGAAAAATAGACTCCTTATGTTTTTCCAGGGCTCTCAGAAAGAGGAGTCCAGCACTTTAATACTCTCAAATGACTGGCCTTGAGAGGCAGCAGAATGTCAGAGCCGTGGGCTGGGCTGTCCCGACGCTGACACCTGCCCCGGCTGCCGGCGAGAGGCCGCGCTTCGGGCTGGGGGCGGCGTGTGCCGGCAATTTCCATCCATTTCCCGGCGCTGGCGGCTGCTCCCTGACCCCCGGCCCTCTCCGTGCTGCCCGGGGCCCACGCCTGGAGGTCAGGAGCCGCTGGTGGGCTGGCAAGGGTGTCCTTGGTGACATTGCCTCAGTGCTGCCCACGGCTCCTGCGGCCCGGCAGGGAGGAGCAGGCCTGGGGATCGATGGCCTCCCATCACAGCAGCTGGCATACAGGCTGCAGGATGCACATTTGATTCATTCCAAACCTGCCCCCGTGTTTATTTATGTAAACTCGGTGTTGCTCCTCGTTTGGGTGAGCTGCTGAAGGGTTCCCAGCTGATCTCTGCAGGATTGCAGGTCCATGGAGCATGTCAGGAGCGACCAAGGGGAGCCTTGCAGTGTGAGCGAGGCTGATGTGCCCTTGGGATCTGGGGACATCCAGACACATCTCTTCTCCATGACACATCCAGACACATCTCTTCTCCGTGGCACATCCAGACACATTTCTTCTCTGTGGCACATCCAGACACGTCTCTGATCCATGGCACGGCACAGCTGGGCTCCAAGGGGCAGGAAGGAATCACTGAGCAGGGCCATGGCTGCCCAGCATGGCAGGAGGGGCAGGAGGAAGGAGGGAGTACAGGGCTCAGACAAGATTGATGGCCTCGTTGCCATTAAGAAAAAAATTAGCCGGTGGCGGCTATCATATTAAAGGGTGAAGAAGCCGTGAATTATTTTCTTAAAGATCTTATCACTTACAATGATAATTTTACCTTCCAAAAGGCCACTTTTAATGAGGCAAGGCAGGCAAAAAGTCATGATTTAATGCCAGATTTTTTTTTTTCAAACACATTTTACTGCTTTTTTGTCCATGTTTAAAAAGCGCCGGTGACCTTTTTTTATTTAGCTTGCCCCAGGTGTAATGCTCAGTCTGATCCTCTCAGGGTTTATAACCTCCACAGAGAGTGCCTCTACCCAATGGAGAGATGATTTAAAGGGGAGGGAGAAATATGAAGCTGAACCACCACTCACACACAGCCCTTGCTCCAGCTTTGATGGTGTGAGTTGTGGAGGGGAGACCAGGGAGGAAGGAGGGTCCTTTCCCCCCAATATCCTCACTCAGACACACTCTGAAGGGCAGCTGGCATGTACTGGCAGCCAGGCATGGATGAGCTGGCTGGTGGCCTTAACCCAAGGGAAAAGGGGCATCTCAGCATCAAGGCTTGTTCCCACCATGCTGAAGAATCTGGTCCCATGGTAGAGAGCATCTCCACATCAGGCCTGTCTGCACACAGTGCCATGTTTTTCGGCTGGGATGCCAGAATTTGGGTCTGCCATGCAGCATGGGCATGCATGAGGGCTGGGAGAGCACCTTTTCACTCCACAGCCATCTTCCTAGAATGCAGTTGACAGAGGAATGGGAATTGTATCGCTACCCTTCCTCTGCTTGCCAGGAGCAGTGTGGGAATGAGCAGAGTGGCGCAGGGAACAGCAAATCCTTGGCTTGGTATGCTGTGGTCAGGCATCCTCACTGCTCAGACACTGGAAAAAAGCCTCACCATGACAATCTGGGGTAAAAGAAGCCAAAATTGGGACTGTTGAGGCTGGCCTCCTGTAGGATTGAAAGTCACCCTGCTGGCGAGTGCCTTTTCTAATCCCTCAGCCTCTGAGCCTGCATCCCTGCCTGCCCCCATGGCTGCCCAAGAGGCAAAGTGTGGCACAGCACAGGGAAATGAGAAAAACAAATGAAGTCAAGTTCCCTAAGAGTGAAGGGGAAGTGTGACTTGGCATCTCTAACGCTGTGTTTAACATGCCGGCAAGGTATTTAAAATTGAAGTGCTTGCACACAATTTAAAAATAGACAGTTTATTAATCTAAACTGCAAGTGTATGTAGAAGAGGCCTCGAGATTGACATCTTTGGGATTAGTTTAGCCCTGCATTTTTCCAGAGGTCATTGCCATGGTGCTCAGGAGGTTTGTGGAATAAATGGGGCCAGCATTCTTCCTAGGACCACACGCTAAAAACTAATACATAACGTTTAATTTACTGTCTCCATAGCTAGCCCAACCATTTTTCACATAATAATATTGGATTAGAGCTACCAGAAGCTGAGGGGGGGAGCGGGAGGCAGGCAGGGTTTGTCTGTCTGTCGTCGAGGAATGGGGAGATGGGTATTTTTTCCCCTTTTCTAGAATACATTGGAAGACAAAACAGATTTAACCCTTCCAGCTCCAGGATGCTTGGTTTATTAGGGCATTAACTGTTACTCTGTTATTCTGAGTCACAACTGAATGCTTTGAGCCTTATCCCTGTGGTTTTTTAGGACATGTGCAGTCCTGCTTATTCAAAAATGGTCTTCACTCTCTATTTAGAAGATAACAAAACTAAACAACAGCAGGAGCTTTGGGACTGCACTCTACAGAAATTCTGCAGAGGGCTTTTCCAGAAATAAATGAGCTGTTCACCAAAGCCCATTACAGTTGGGTTTAGCCAGCACTTGAAGCCAGAGAGCGTCCCTGCCCTGCCCATCTGTCCCCTGGAAAGTGGAGGCTGGGCTCTTGAGGCAGCATTTGATGGGTGCCCCCAGCCCCATGGTCTCCCACTGCCCTTCCCAGTGCCTGGCATCCCTGTTGGGCTGAGCTGAGGAGCAAGCCAGCCCCAAGATGTGGTCAGCACAGCCCTCAGTTGGCAGAAGTGGTTTTGTCCAAGGAAATAACCGAGCACCCCAGCAGGCAACTCCTCTGTGACCCCTTTCAGGACATCACATCTCCCCAGAGCCAGTAGAGCTGGGCTTTATGGCAGAGATGTGCACTGCACACTGGGACATGCCTCTTGCCCTCAGGGCAGGGCTGGCAGCTCACACCCATGGGGTTAAACTCAGTACCCAAACTCTCCTCCTCCGCCACCACCCCGAGCCTGCCTTCCTTCCATGCCCGTGCTGGCTGCACTGCTGTGATGTTCTCCTGTCCAAGCCTGGGGGATTGCTTGCTGCTGACTGAACCAATTTGTATGCTGAGTAATTTTTCCATTTTCTCATATCTTTCCCAAAAAATGCACATTTTTTCATGTTTCATTTCAGCCCAGAGGCAAATATTTCTGGAATACTTGCCTTTCTCCAAGGTATTATGCGTTTTAATAATGTTGTCACCACACTTGACCTGTCCAATTCAGATGATATCTACACTTCCCTTCACAAACACACACATCTCCAAGCAGTCATTTATTGTCAAATCTTGCCAGCTGATTCTCAGAAACAAACATCTGCAGAACTGCATTTCCAGTGCACATTTTTTCACCATATAGTGGGCTATATTTAGCCTAGTTTAGGTAATTTATAATTTTAGATAGAATTTTAAATTTCATTTTTCCCTCAAAGTACTCTAATCATCAAGTTCAATTGCAACTCAGTGTACATTTCTTCAGATGCTGTCCAACTCCCATAGTAATTTTCCTGCTAGAGTTCACTGTGTGTAGAATTTAGACTTACCTACTATGGACTTGAAGTTTATCAGTGATCTCTTAGGTCTCAAATATCACAGAGCTTTTTAACCTTCTAAAAGGCCCTTTTTTTTCTGTGCTACTTATTAAAATAAATAGCATAATTACTGAAGGAAGAGGTAGTTGCACTGCAAAGGTGCTGAGAGCTTTAGAGCAGTTTACAAAGCTATTGAGAGATTTAGTGGCACTTAGAAAGGGCAGATGAGGACATGTAAGCACTGCTCCACCTCAGCACTCCTGTGCCTTATCATGAGAATTTCTGGTGTGGTCCTCACATATCATTTCCAGCAGGGCCTGATTCTGCCCCAGCCACCAGACCTGGGGTAAAAATTACTGTCCCATTCATTTGTACTTTCCTAGACCCAGCAGCCTGGTGCCCTCATGGGGCAGAGTCCCTTGCAAAGAGCAGAGCCAGACCCACAGCCCAGTATTCCATCCCAGCACAGTTCCACAGCTCAGCAGACGCTGTCTGTGGCTTTGAGGACAGCTCAGAGACAGGCAGAGAGCTCGACAGTGCTCACAACATGAATTTCTCCTTTCTTTTGCAGTCAATTTTGTTGTCGGCCTCAATCAAGCGGGAAGGAGATTCTCCGACAGCATCACCCCACTCCTCAGATGACATCCATCACTCAGACAGATACCAGGTAAGCAGGCAGATGCTGTTGCTGGTCTCAGCCTTAGGCAGGGAGCCAGCACAACCCAGTGCCCACAGCTCTCTCTGTGTGACAGCCTTGCTCTTGGCTATGCAATCACTGCCCTGGTTCTCCCACCAACATCATGGGGACATGAACACTTGGCCCCTCACAGGACTGAGAAGGTGGGATTTTGTCTGCAAAGTCCTCCCAGCTCTGACTAGAACCACTGTGGTATTTTAAAATGTTTTTAAATCTTTGTAGAGGTTTCTGTTGCATTATAATCACCATTTTGGTCTCATTTCCATGGCTATGTTTGTCATAACCCACCCTGTGCCCATTGAGAAGCGTTCAGAGAAGTGACGTTTTTTACTCATGACTCCCATCCAAGACAGAAATGAGTGGACAATCTACAGCCATGCCAGCCTGTTTTATAAAACACTCTCTTCCCAGAGGAGGAGCAGGTCTTGACTTTGGTGATGCAATGAGTAAAACTTGAGGAAGATGGAGCAAGAAATGAAAAGGGGAGCAGCACAAGTACAGCTTGGCTGGTTGTAAGTCCATGTGTGTTTTTAGGGCAGGCTGGCACACTTGACTACAACTCAACACACATCCAGCTCTTTGGCTGCAAGTCTGTACTCAGCCACTGGCTTCAAGTAGGCTCTGAAAGATAAATTAATATCTTAATTTAATATAATATCTAATAAAATTAATAACAGCAGATAAATTAATGTGGGTCATCAGCATAGACCCAAGCTTGCGTCCACCTGCTGCGCAGACAGGCTGGGTGGGCTGAGGCTGTACCAGCGTGGCAAACGCCTATCACCCTCTATTCTGTGGTTGTCTGCAGCCATACCCTGTGCCCAGGGTCAGGCAGACACTCATATCTTCCTGCACCAGCCACTTTGCACATGCCAAGTCTCTCTCTGAGCCTGCAGAGAGAGGCTGATGACCAGTGCTGAGGCTCTTACTGAACAGACCCAGTAATAACATGTGTTCCTGAAGATGGGTCCTGTTAGTAGCAGATTTGTACATTTGTTGCCCATTATTCCATCCTCTGTACTATTTATTGGTTATACTATCAGTTGTGGATCATATTCCCATGTGGCTTTGAGGTATAACTTGGTGTCATGTCACAGCCGCTTTACTTTCCCATGAACAATAAAAGCTGGAGCAAAGCAAAAGAAGCAAAACCTTGCAGAAGATACAGAAATGCCTGTTTCAGGTAATCCTGCTCTCTTTCCTGCCTGTTTATTAAGGCTAATAAATAAATTATGCTCATTTCAAAAGAGCATGGAAGAGATTTTTACTATGGCCCCTTTGTTGGAGAGCCCCCCCTCACTTCCCACGCTGCCAGACATCAGTCTCTGTGAGATTGGTGGCCCCTTGCAGCCCTCTGTTCCTATACATTTTTATTATGTCATATTCAAAGACAAATATTCTTAGCAGAAGCCCCTCTATGTGCTGAGTCCAGCTACTCCCTAATGTGCTTTAAGTTTGTGAGCATATTTTATGGAGGGTTGCAGCCCTTAATGCAAATGTGTAATGGGAGTTGTACGTCTGCACTGCAGGGAGAAAACACCTCTAGGGCCTGATTTTCATTTATGCTTGTACTGGCTGAGTTACACTGCACTGCTAGTGTAAAGGGACCTCAGAGTGGGTGCCAAGGGTGTGTAAAGCCTCCGTGTATTCTTAATAAAGCCACAATATGAACAAGAATTCAGTCTGCCTGGCTTGCCAAGGGAAAAAGCCCAGGAAGCAGAGCAGAAGACTATCACGGTGGTGATTTTAAGGGCTGCGAAATTTAGCTTTCCATATGCAGAGGTGTGCTGGAATTATGACTGTCCCTTGTGTTGTGATCTAATGATGATTATACACTGTATTAGTAACATGCTAGAACGTGAGTTATTGGCGTTTGGGTTTTCAGAATTCCGGTGGCTCAGTTTTCTCAGTCTTTGTGCTTATGTACCAATGGGGATACTTAGGGAAGGAGATTAATGAATAGGAGTGCTATGGAAATAGGGGCTTGCACAGCACTAGGGCTGCTTGAATTGCTCCCCATGCTGAGAGGAGGCTGCAGTGAAGGCAGTGGGGGGGGCTCCTGGATGTGGGGAGGAGGCATCTCCTGCCTCCCCTGTGCCAAGCCTGCTTGCTGGAGTTTGGTACATGGAAACTGATCAGACAGAGGTAGTGGCAGCCAATGGATTTGGTCAGTAGGGGCTACTCCTCTTACAGTATGTTCTGTCAGATGGAGCTTTGAGTAAAAACAAAGCAATTTTGGTTACATTTAGATAAAACCCTGAATACCCAGTGGAGAAATCAACAGCAAATTGCAAGTGAAACATCGTACTGCAAAGATGGCATTTCAGGCTAGAAGGGAGCCCACAGAATATTTGTTATTGAATAGCAAGTGTAGTGTAAGCAAAAGCCTAAAATCCTTGTCCAGGGAAGGCTCACCTCCCTCCCCCCATGCTCAGGTAAGCGTGCCTCCCAAAAGACAGCTCAATTCATTAAAAGGGTAAAGCCAACAATCAGCAGCTGTGATTTTATAAGTAAGCCATGTATGAAAATCCAGCTGCATGTTCAGCAGGCAGGCAGTGCTGGGATGTAGGACAGACTGCAAAGCTCACCAGCCAGCACTGAACTGTCCAGCTGCCATCATCATCTGGGGCAGCAAAACGTTTACCGGAGTGGTTTTTGTTTTCCCTCTGAAAAAGAACTGACAGACTGTCACAGGGGCCAGAGAGGAGACCCAAAATGTAGGTTTGATTCCAGGAAACAAAGTCTGAGGAGTCTGCAGAGAGGGGAACAGATGGGATTTGTGTGTAAAGGAGCCTCTGCTGCCCAATTTGTAGCCCTTAGCTCTGTCCCAACTTCCGGCCAGTCTGCTGAGGCCATCCTCCTCCACAACTGTGCAGATATGGGAGGGAAACCCATGAGACAGTTCTGACTGCCCAGGTTTGCTGAACCATGGAAAGGAAAAGAGGGGGGAGTGCCTGGAAAGCGCAGGCTTCGCCTGTAGCCAAGGTGCTAGGGGCCATTTCTGGGCAGGGCAGGCAGGTGTCAGAGCCCTGGAGCTGAGGTGGATGCTCAGCCTGGCCCCGGCAGATGCAGAGGGAAGGATGGGGCTCCACTTCCCAGGGCTCCACTTCCCAGGGCTCTGCTTCCCGAGGCTCGACTCCCCCAGCCAGGGCAGGCCCTGGGGGCTGCATGGCAGGGCCAGGGCACGGCAAGAGCCACAGTAGAGGCCACTGGCCTCCTGCCTTTGGGTCTTATTATCCCTGGATTCTGATTGGCCAAGAGCCCTTGGGCCCCAGTCTCTGATTGGGCAGAGGAAGTTGGAGAGTGGCACACTAGTGTCTGATTGGTCAGTGTCTTTGGGTTATTTTTAGGGCTAAGGCTCTGATTGGCCAGTGACGTTGGGCCTGAAGGGTGTTCAATCATTATTGGACACGGGAATCTGTTGGACAAGGAAACCGGGAAAACTCCTTCCCAGTTGCTCCCAGGCTCTGATTGGTCAGCTGCCTCGGGGTAGCAACCTGCCTTTGGGGTCTGATTAATCATGGCCCCTTGGATTCCAGTGGGTCCTGATTCCTGATTGACCAGGCACTCCCTGGTCTCAGTAACCCCTGATTTCTGATTGGCCAGGCGCCCCAGGGTCCCAGTAATCTCTTATTTCTGATTGGTCAGGTACACAGGGTCCCCCTCCGTAACCCCTGAATTTTGATTGGCCAGATCCTCCGGGCTCCAGCCGTCCCGGGGCTCTGATTGGCCGGGCTCGCCGGGCGCTGCCGCCCCCTGTCGGTTGTCATGGGAACTGCCTGCTGAACTCTCACCCGCGCGCCGCGGGTCACATGACCGGGGCCAACATGGCGGCGGCCGCCGGGGGCTGATCGGCGGCGCCCGCCGGGCCGCGCCGCATCCACCCGCATCCCGGGCCCGCCGCCCGCCCGCGGCGCCCGCGGCTATGCAGAGCGGCAAGAGGGGGCCCGGCGGCGGGGGCCGGGAAGAGGTGGGTGCTGCGGCGGGGGGAGGCCCGCGGACGGAGCGTTGTCCCGGGGATGCGCGGGGAGTGGGGGGACCGGGCCGGGCCTTGTGTACGGGCGAGGGGAGAGTTGTTTACATCCGCGTCCTGACGCTCTTGTCTCCCCTCTGCAGACCTTCCTGCGGGTGCGAGCGAACCGGCAGACCCGGCTGAACGGTGAGTGCGGCCCCCATCGCGCCTGCCCCTCCGGAGAAGTTTCTAGAGTTGGGCCGAGTTGTGTGGCACCCCCGTGTCCCCAGCACCGCAGGCCAGGAGCCGCCACCAGCCCCGCCGGGGTCTCGATTTGTCGGGAGGGCGCAGGGGGGCATTCGGGTGAAGCCCTCCGCGCTCAGCCCCAGCCCCCCCCGCCGGGATCCCCCAGCCGGTGTAAAGCAGGCCCCAAAGCCGTGTTTTCTGTGCGGGGCCCGGCTGCTGAGCTTTCACAGCTCACATGGCTGAATCTTGCAGTAAACTTTTAGGAAGCCCAAGCGTCATCTGACGTCATGGTTTGTTTTGTTTGGGTTTTTTTTCCTCTCAAACCCACAGATGCTGGTGTGGTATTTTTATTGTTGTATCTGCGGATGCTCCTAACAAGTAAACAACTGTTTCTAGTGGACAGTGGCCTGGTATTTAAAAACCAAATCAGACATAGTTTCAGAGAAAGAAAACCCATCCCTCTGCTTTGAAATTGGAAAGAGAAGCTGAAAGGAAACTTTTTTTATTAGAGCTGAAGAAGTTGAAACTTTTCTCAAAGTTCAGAGGTCAGAATTTACCATGTACACAATAACAATGTTCTGTCATCTGGTTTTGTGCTGCTTGTAGCTACTTTAGTATGTAATATTTAGTCAGAATTTTGTTATTTAGTTAATAGGAGGCTCATTAATATTGAGCTTCCTGATGTGATAGTTCACTATAACACCTCTGATGAGCATGTGGAGTTTATTTAGAAGATCTGCTTGAACAAAATAACAAAAAGGTTTAGAGTGTGTTGATAGAAAACACTTTGCTTGAATTTGAAGCCCTCCATGTTTAGCGTAGTCTTAAGCAAATAGAAGCTACTGATCCAGAACTTTGATAAGTTATACATAGGTGAATTCAGAGCTAGCCTTAGGATTTTTAAATATCAACCCAGAGGGCCAAAAAACTGCAAACTCCAGAAAGTCTGTTAAGCTGTAGAACAAAGAAAGGAGTTGCCTTGCACCAGTGACAGGTAACTGCTGGCAGGTGCTCACTCTGCACTCCAGGATGAGTGCAGGGAGCTGCCAGTGCTGACAGACACAGAGTTCAGATGGCCCAGATACACGAGGTGCTGCTCTGTGGGGACTTGTTTTGTGTGGCCAAGGTCTCTGGGGTCAAGGATGTCAAACTGTTCCTTTATCATAGTTGGATAGCTAGGGCTAAGCTCTCTCCTTCCACCTTTTTTCAGGCCAGCAATTAAGGTGCAGTCACTTTATTCTAAATATTTTTTTTAAGTCTGAGCCAGACTTGTGAAATTCTTGGTGTTGTGGTGTCCTTCAGCGTGAGACAAAGCTCTCGGTGAGAGCGTGCTCAGCTGAACTGGCTCAATATTGCTTCGTGCTTTTGTCTCTGTCCCAAAGCAGGGCTGCAGCACAGTCTGGGTAGACTGTGATCTCCTTTTGGGAGCTCTTCTGGATGTTTTTGTGAACCTGTGCTCATTTAAAGGGAGGCAGGTAGTTTTGTACAGCATTTGCATTGTTTTTGCTGGACGTTTTACTCTTCTTTATGTACCTTTTGTGGTACAGCCATATCCTAAATGAAAGAATATATGTGCTGCCCTAATAGTGCTGGGGTTTCCTGTCCGTTCTCTTCTTCACCCTGAGATGAAGAGGATCCAGATGTCAGGGAGCTGGATGCAGAAATTCAGGTGAATTGCTTTGGGTCCCAAAGAAGGTCAGATTAGATCAGGACTAGTTCCTTCTGACCTTAGCTTTTTGTGACTGATTACTGCTGTTCCCAGAACATATCTGTGGTGATGTCTGGTCCAGTCTGCACCCAGCCACATGCTTGGGTGGATTCTTCTGGTCCTTTCTCTGCATGTGTCTTTACATTTGTACTTCTGAACACTGGCTGCTTTCTAGTTTCTTCCTCCACATTTGTTTGTACTGAAATAATTGCAGTATTTGCAAGCTATGCCACCTTATTGTTGAGTAATTTGAGCAGTAATGCTTTAGATGGAGAACACTGGAGTGCTTTAGAGAAAAAAACCTCTTATTTATCTATCTCTCGTGTTTTAATGAGCTTCTAATCAATCATGCAACTTTAGTTTCCTAATCCTGATTATTTTACATGAACAGAAGTTGTGTAGGACTTGTCCAAGGACAGCTGACTCTTTGTTTCATATTCTCATTGACACACTGCAGAAACTTAAGATATAGCAAATGCAGTCTGTCAAATAAAAATCTATTTCATTTGTTTTATGATGTTTTATGTGTACTTTTCAATACTGTTGTAACCAGTTTATCTTGGTGTTTCTGTCAGGCATTTATGAGCTGAGTTCCAGAAGCACTTCTGGAAACTCCTCCCATAAAAAGGACTCACAGTGTTTGCTCTTCTTTCACATTGTCCTTGACTCTAATCTTGGCTGCCCAGGCTGTTTGTGACTCAGTCTTGTTTGGACCTTGTTGTTTTCCATCCTGTTGTGTTCATTTGGGAATGTGCAAAAAGAGCTAAGGGAAGAGAAGGTAGAGAGGGAAATGTCTTCTGTTGGCCTGGCCACAACATGATTAGGTCCTGATAGCAACATGGTTCATGTGTACCTGACTGGCCAGAATTTTAATTCTGTAAGTCAAGCCTGTGACTTAAATTGAGCTGTAAGTAAGGCAAATGCATTTTCAAGCTCAGGAGCAGGAGATTAATGTTCTGTCTGTTAGGCTCTTGGTTGAGTGTTTGTATCACAACTTCCCTGTCAGCCTCAGTGAGTTAATCCTGCACCTCTCACCTGTGCTAAACTCACTTTCCAGAGGTTGTGTCCTTGTGAACCCAGGCATATGAGGTGCTAGTTCCTGATGAATCTGTGTGACAAAGGAAGCATTTCTTTCATTTGCCTTATTTCCAGTGTTGCCAAACTGGAAACTTTAAGCCACCCTGTAAATTGATGCTTGTGGAGTTTAGCAGTGCAGAGCAGGTTAGGTAGTCATTCAAAATTAGAGGCACAAAGTTTGGCTTAGTTTATCAGAACATGGGTTCAGCAGGTTAAGTAGGTGCCAACCTCAGAGAATAGTGTCAGATTGAAGGTTGCAGAAAATCATCTGTGTGGAACTTTGACCATGCAAATCTGAAAGCTGCACTGAAATCCTTTTGTGAATCTGGCCCTTAATGTTCATTTTCGGGCAGATGAGCAGCAAATTGTACTTAAGGTCTGAAACTGATTCCTTCTTGACCATCTGTTTTCTTGCTTTTGCTTCTTCTTGAGATGGCTTTTTGTGCTCTGCCACTACTGCTGTTGTTCCCTTGCATCAGATACTGTGGACGAGTTTGATCATTCACAAGAGCTTTCTGTGATAGATCTAACAAAAGTAGGTATAGCCACTCCTCAGGACTCCTGCAGTAGATTTGCAGAGAACAGGTGCTAGCTCTTGTGCTTGAATATCTTTGGTGTAAGTTTAGGGTTGTTTCCAAAGTTCTCAGGTGAGTTGTGAAGCAGGTCCTTACAAAGCTCCATTTGCACCTCCCTGACAAGGTGATTCCAGTTTTGGTGGTTACCCCCAGCCTGTCTCTCCAAACAGACCGTGCAGTTTGTTGAACCACCAGCGCCATGTCCTGTGCTTTTGTAGCTGATGGGTGGGGGAGGAATAAAGCTGGATGATTTTCACTGGAAAGGAGACAAAAATCCTTCCACTTAATTTGATTGGCCTGCCATTGCAGGAGCTGCTAATGATGTCTGCATAGGACTCAGGGGACCACTCAAACTGGTGGAGGGAACCATAAGAGATATTGCTAGTAACTTAATCATGGCCTTTGATGCTGCAGGAGAGGTTGGTGCAATGTCCACTGCTAGATGCCATGTAAGAGCACTTCTGAGGTAATTAGTGCTGTGTCCTGAAGGTGAATTTTTGCTTGGGGAGGGGAGTACCAGTGAAAACTAAAATCCATTAGCTTTTCTCACAGGAAGTTTGGCTGGACTAGAGA
Source organism: Agelaius phoeniceus (assembly GCF_051311805.1). Lineage (NCBI taxonomy): Eukaryota > Metazoa > Chordata > Aves > Passeriformes > Icteridae > Agelaius > Agelaius phoeniceus. Next base: position 28,246,706 of record NC_135272.1, read on the forward strand.
GTAACATGATCTTTAGGCATTAATAAGGTTCAGCCTTGATGAGGAGAGCCCACTGTTGGAAAACATCCTCAGTCTCTTCTGCCAATAAGGCAGCAGCGGTGGCTTGGCTCCTTGTCTCTGCGCCTTGGGAAGGCAGGGACCAGTGTTCCCTCAGCAGCAGAGGCTCCTTCTCTAGTGCAAGCAGCCTCTCACCTTGCGCAGCCCCATATTAGAGAACTACATATCAGTGAAGGGAAGAGCAATTCCATAGCCAGCACAGCTCCTGGGTTGGGTTAAGTCAGAGACCATAGCTGAGAGCCCCTGCCCTTGCAGAGGATCCCAGTTCTTGCTCCCCTGTGTGTGCCACTTTCTCATTCATCTGCTATGGTGACTTAAACTCCCCGGGTGCCTGATGGTTTCATGTAATCTGAAGGAGAACATGCACTTGCAGCAGGAGCAATGTATAGGGTAATGTACATCTTTAAAAGTGAGGCCTCAGAGGTGCTGGAAGCCCTCTGATAGCCTAATAATAATTATTAATGCTAATAAAAACTAGTGAACTTCTCACCTCCTGGCAGAAGGTTGGAATAATAACTATGGAATCTTTGTTCTGTCAGAGGTAAGAATGGGTCAGGCTTGTGCAAAAACCTCCTTCCCTGAGTTCTGTCCTCTTTGTACATCCAGTCCTCAACTGGCTGCATTTTTATCTTCCTGAATTATAGGAGGGAGGGAATGACTTTCTTTTTTTTCCCTCTCTCCATGCTCCTGCGACAGGAGCGAGGGAGAGAGGGATTAGTGAGCTAATTAGAAATGATCGCATCTATCAACACTAATTAGCAATCCTGTGGTCTCACTTGCGTGTTCTTTTGAGCTGCTCCCCTTCGGGACAGCGGCACAATCAGCCCCTGCCTTTGGGGCCGCTCCGTCCCCGCCGCGCTGATTGGAAGTGATGGCCGGGCTGCGTGTGTCGGGCAGGGACAGCGCCGCTCGGATCTGCTTTCCAGGATGCTCCCTCCCCGTTCCTCCTGTCACCAGGGGCACCCTTGGCTTCCGTGGGCACGACGCTGCCACTGCTAATGACCAGAGAATGAAAATGGCAGGGGGATTTGTTTTCAACACCTCTTTCCTCCGGTGGCTTTTTCACTTGTGGCATTGCAACTCAAAGGGATGCTGCTCTGCAGAGCTAAATGAGCCAAGATAGGGGCTGGCTGCTGGGTCTGGTGTAGAGCTGGAGCAGAGTGAGGTTCTCTTCCCAGGTCTGCTCTAACATTTCAGGGGCAGATGAGGTGCTTGTTCTGGCAAAATGGTCCCAACAATTTATGTGTAGAAGTTCCAAAATAAGTTGTCTTCCTTTTGTCACTGCTACAGTGCATGGATTGGAGGATGGCAGTAAAAAACCCCTAAAAATACTAATAAATTCACCAGGCAGACTGCTCTAACTGAATTGTTTGGCCATGGGGAGTCCTACCAGAATAATTAAACTGCTCCTTCCCTGCATTTCCCTGTTAAAAACATGATGAGGTGAGAGAAATTTGTGTCTGTGATCAGGATAGAGGAGGCTTTGTTTCTGTGTTTCTCTCCAGATGGGTGTTTGCTGAGGAATGCTCAAGTCATGTCTGATTCCAGCCTCCTTCCATATTTTTTGCTGGCTCTACAGAGCTAGTGAGGCAAGGAAAGAGCACCCTAAACTTAAATGAAAGAGCCATGCTGAAGGATATAGGTATGCACTAAACCAGAACTTCAGAAATCTCTTGGGCACTAAAGTACAAGCTAGAAAGAGCGTGGCTTAACTCTGCCTAAATGAGAGGGTTGTGGAACTGTCAGCATGGTGTACCCAGCACAAGAGAGGGTTGTGGAGCTTCAGCAAATAAAATTCAGAGAAACTATGAAAGCTGTGTTTATTGAGAGTCTGTGTTGTTCAAAGTGCCAGATATCAAAAACATTTTTGTTTTGGTCTCAAGTTGCTGTCTCTTAGTCTAGGAATGTCACATTTACAGAATCCTTTCCAGCATGTGTGGAGTGGACATGTATTTTCAGGGAGTTTTCACACATACCTGTTCCAATGAGGAAAAACAATGCCCACTGATTAATTTGAAGCTTTCTTAGTGCTGGAGCATGAGAAAGTATAGGGGATGATGAAGACTCCGCAATTGTGGGAAAGTATATTCTAACCCAGAGAGTCCTGAGTCCAGGGAAGCCAACAAGAAAGTCTTGAAGGAGGCCTTTCTGGTCTATGCTGATGTGTTCAGCTGAAACTTTATAATTGACTTGATGTGTGTGCTCTAAACTAATGCACTCGAGAAAACAATCAACAGAAACTTGCCTGTACACTGGTCCTTTCCATCCTGGCATTCCAGAAGCTTTCTGTGACTCGCTGGCTGCAGGGAGCTGTTGATCCCACAGTGTTCAGGCATGAAGGCTCTCAGAGCATGCTGCAGTGCTCACAATGTCAGTAACGATTTCTGGCTAATGCAGCTTTTTGGTGGTGTCATCTCTCATTATCACATGGGCTTTCCTTGGGCTTTTACTTGTCTCTCATTCAGAATTTTGACCTTCCTTATTAATTAAACAGTGACTTTCCTGCAGCCAGTGATTGAGTTATTCAGTAATACCTGCCTAAAGCTATCATAATAAAAGACAGAAGTTCTTTTTAATGCAAATGATTTGGTTCCAGATGTTTTGATCACATTAAATGATGGCTCAAATTAACCAGCTATTGGATTAAGCAACAGGCTACCTTGGCTGCTTTTTCCAATCATCATGATTCCTAACATGTTTGTTTCCCAGAGCATGCTCTCAAGAAGGCAGCGTAGCCCCTAGTTTTGTTGAAATAAAAACAGTAGAGAGACAGAAGCTATCTAGCATAGGTCCTGTATTTTTCGTAGCAAATCTCTTTCCTTCCCATAAATATTGCCTGCTACCAAGATGGTGCTCTGACTTGTTTGTGGTGGTCTGAGAAGGAGTTTTTCAGGGTGTACAGGAGGCTTTGTGGTCCTGGAAGTGATAGTTAAATACCTTGTCCAAGGCTATCAGGTGCTACATCATTCTTCCACATTCTAAGCAAGCTCTTGTAGAGGGAATAGACATGTTAATGGAAGGACCTCAGACTTAAAAGGCAAAATTCAAAACAGGGTTCAGTGGCTTGATCATTCAACTTTGAAAACAATTTCAGGTTTCCAAGGCAAAGATTTTAACCATTCTAATAACTTACCACAGGATGTGTAGCAGATATTCTTCTAGATGTTAAATTGTGAATAGCTGCCTCTGTGGAATCAGAGTGCTGAGCTACAGGTTACAGATTTCCTTTGGAAAGTGCCAAGTAACAGTCTCTGTACTGTTCATAGAGGTCAGAATTGGGAGTTACAATGGGATTTTCCACTGAAATCTTACCATTTTTGCCCAGGTTTTATTATTTGGAGCTGAGCCGAGACTGGACCTACAAACTTGACATGTCTTCCTTTTTTTGTTTCTTTTCTTTCCCTGGTTTCTCCATGCAGCTCGGATTGGAAAAATGAAACGGAGGAAGCAAGACGAAGGGCAGGTATGTCCCCTCTGCAGCCGGCCTCTGTCAGGATCCGAGGAGGAGATGAGTAGGCATGTGGAACAATGCCTTGCAAAGGTAGAGGCGCAACAGGATCACCAGCTGCCATTCCCTTCTCCCTACTCCCAGCTCTGTCTGTAGTTGTCCTAATGTGGGGCAAAAACTAACATTGCTGAGCTTGCAGGCAATGCTAACAGTCTCCCTAAGATCTGTAGTCACTTCTTTATCTGGGAAGATGGATTCTTCTGGATTTTTTCTGTTCTGTTGCATTAGCAACTTTTTACTTCACGCACTGTTCTGCTGTTATGGAAGTCTAATTTGTAGATTTTAAAGGTGGAGCTATTGAAATTTATGAACCTTTTGTAGGACTTCAGGCATCCTATGTAGCACAGGAAGAACAGTTCGTTCTGATCTGTGCCTTTGACAGCATTACAATTGTTTGTTGGGTTCTTTTGTAGCAGACTGGGATTTTTAAAGGTTGCATGATCGTCTTACTCCAGGGAAGTGCATTTAAGCAGAACCGTTCTCTTGCTGTTCATCCCAAAGACAGCAAGGAAGGAGAAACAAGCCCCAGGGGAGGGAGAGAGTTTTGTCATAGGGATTTTTGTTCATGTTTCTCAGGAAAAACCTTCAATAGAGGACTTGTTGCCTCGAGAGGTACATAGTATACAGAGAGGTGTATTTTGATTAGTATGCCCTGAAACTATGTTACAGAAGAACACTTCTGCTAGGGGTCAGAGGAATGTTCCTCCATGACAGAGGAATTTTGCTTGCAAGGCAGAGGAATGCATGTTGAAGTGAACACCAGCATTGTTGTAGGGACCAGACCTTATATTTCCTTGAGTAAAAATTATGAAACTTTCAACTTGTTTTAATCTTAGATTGTCAAGTTCTTCCAATACCTATTTACTTCTAGTTTAGGTTAGTAGGAACAGGAATGGGAATAGAGGCTGCTGTATGCTCTGTACTTAGCTGTCCTGGGAGCAGCCCAGCTTTTCTTCCCCATCCCACCATGAGTTATGAACCCCAAAGAGCGATTTTGTGCATCTCAACAGTCTGCCCCTGCTTTACCCCATGCAGAGAGAAGGTTCGTGCATGACTGAGGATGACTCTGTGGACATCGAGAACGAGAATGGCAACCGCTTTGAGGAGTACGAGTGGTGCGGGCAGAAGAGGATACGGGCCACTACTCTCCTGGAGGGAGGATTTCGAGGTGCGCCAGTGTTCCAGGGGCACTTGTAAACCATTCTGCTGTGGAAGTTGATCATTACCTATCTTTAAAGTGAGGGACACGGGGATTTCCCTTCCACAAAAAGCAGAATCCATCAGCCTTTGCCAGAATGTAAAGTGATATCAGTTTTTTGTCCCTCTTGAACGATGAGAGTCAAAATTTGTGCAAATCTTTAACGAAGCGTGGGGTTATTTCTTTCTCAAGGAACGTGGCTGAGGAGGGAATGGGTAGATCATATGGGGAAAATAACATTTTATATCTCACACGTAGTAAGAAATACATGGAAATATGTGAAGAGAGGGAAATAGAAATGAAATTGTAAAAATTCCCAGCCTGGAGTGACGAAAGCTGGTGTATCAGCCTCTGGTGATGTATTGGAGGTGACAGCTAAGTCGCTTTAGCACCTGCATAAAATATTAAAGGGCCAGTTGTGCATTTATCACTCCATCCCTTTTAAGGTTGATAAATGAGAATCCAGGAACCTGCTCTGCACCTCCAGCACTGCAAGCCCTTAGGGCTCTCAGACAAACACATTTTATTTTTCCTCCTTCTTTTTCTCCTTCCCTAGTGATGGGGAAATCAGTTACCAAGGAGAGAGTGAGTTATGGCAAAATTTGACCTCTTGTGAGCTTTATTGGTGAATGTAATTTTAGCTAGAAACCTGTCCCCTTTCTTACATTCAGCCCTTTGGCCTCAAAGAGGAGGATTTACTAAACTGTTCATTGGCATGAACCTCAGGCACTCATGAGAGTTTCTCACAAGCAATCCACGTAGCGCATGCTTAATGAGAGGAGGAATGCTGGCTCCCTTCGTTCAATAAAGAGGATGGGATGTGATCTCTTCCTATATCAGCTTGGATTTTAATTTAAAATATCTCAAGGGGAAAGGCTACTGCATAAGGGAGTTGGACTTAAAAGCGAGCCGTGTGCTCTGCTAAAACCAGGCACTCCTGATCTGCTCTTGCTTTCCTCTGAAATTAAATTGTAGCTGGGTTGTAGCAGAGCAGATGATAAGGAGCAGCTTCTTTGGGCTTTAAAGGACCCCCAGTGAAGCTCATGCTATTACATGCTGTGTCAGTATCCTAACTTTTTTTGTGACTGCATGGAGAGTTGTGTCTGTGTGTGATTCCACGTAGAGGCCTGATGAGACCATGCAGGATCTTAAACTATGTTCATGTAGCATAGACACTACGATCTGTAGCAGGGAAGCTTGGGATGTCTGTGTGCCTCTGTTGTTGTCCTCACTGCTAGTCCTGGTTAGAAAAAGCTGTTAAGTTCATTTCTTACCTTTTTTTGTGCATGAGTGGTTTCTTCCTTCAATCCCACCAAACACCTGCATTTGAAGAGAGCATGCTCTTCCACTTCTTTGTTGTGGACATGGTGCTATCTTCATCTGGTAAATGTTCCCAGTTGCTTTTGAGTTAATTCACTGAAGTGTGATCTGAATCTTCCACATTACCTTGGTCATAATGGAGACTTGGTTTCAAATGAGGCTTCAGGTGGACAATATGTGTGTAATTGCTGTAGTTAGGCTGGGTAAATGTTTTTCCTAACAACTTTCTACCTAGTATTTTGGGATAATCAGACAATATGTACAGGGTACCTACCTACTCTGTGCAAGAAGTTGTAAAATTTGGAAAGCCAGAGCAAAGCTGTAGTGATTTCCTATAGCTGGCTGATTGCATTTATTTTTAATTAAGTTACACTTTTTCATGCTCTCTTTTGTGGCTCTCCTATTGTTGTCTCTGACTGCTGCATTCATGGGTCTCCATCACTCAGGACTGCTATGTGCACTCTCAGGTAACCTTAAGGTGACTGTCTTTCTTCTTTTGCTGCCAGTGTTGGCTCTTGCCAGACAGAATTCTTAATTTACAGCCCTGAAGCACAGCACAACGTTTTGTAGATGCTTTTTAATGCTTAAAACTGCTTTGTCTGGAGTTGGCAAGGCCCTCGTTAACCCCTGTCACCTGAGGCTTTGCATTTGGCTCTGTTCCCTTTGCTGAGAAGTAGCAGTCATGTGGAAATCAAATGTCTTTTATAATGCCAGACAGCCTTTACCAGGCTACAGGGATGTCACCAATGTCTAAAGAGATGACATGGGGAAATACATAAAACCGGAGGGGAAAATAGATGGCCATGTGTCTCATTAATTTCAGTTTTAATGGTGTGTTGCTTTGAGGAGATGTCACAGCTGGGTGAAGGGGGAGCAGGACACTGTGGCCACTGTGTGTTGCACGTAAGTCCATTGGGCAGCATTACAGCAGTGTCTCAAACTTAACACAGATCCTGGCTTTTTTTATCATTTTTGGTTAGGGGACAAGGTTCATATCACTCTCCACATGAGGAAAATTCTTTGCCAGTTATATAGGAAATGTTGACAGATTCTCAGTTGGAGTAAGGTTGAGAGACCTTAGGGTTTTTCTTCCTAAGAACAGAAGCATCAGGGAAATGAGCAACCCTGTTTGGGTTTTCTGGAAGATGGTCTAAAATGTAGAAGCAACCACAAGCTGAAACTCTCACTTGTAAAGTTCCTAGGATGACACTTTCCTGCTTCCAAAGCACTTGCAGGGAAAACTTGCTCTTCTGACCTGAGGAGCTGTCTTAAAAGCTGGAAATTATTTGTCTTCTCTGTTGCTGTTACAGCTGCAAGCCCCCAGTCAGGTCTAGTGTGGCAGAGCCATAGCACACCTACTTGGCTGCCACAGCTTGGCATAACTGAGGCAGCAGGTAGAAAGAACAGGCTGTGGCAGCAAGTAGGAATATGACCTGAGAAGTGCAGGGATCAGTGTGTTGTCTCTGAAGTGTTGGGTTTGGTGAAGGATTTCAGACAGGAAATATTTAGTACTTCCAGCTGTCCTCTTGGCTTCTTAAAATTTGCTGTCATTCAATTTGCTTTGCAAAACTGGAAAGATGTAAGGTGTAAATTAAGATTATTGGCAATTATATAGGGTTTGGAGCCATGTTGTTTCAGCAGAGGTCCTGCTTGAAGCAGGGGTTTGTAGGAGAGTTTGTGGTTCTCTTTGGGGGTAGGTGCAGAATAATACCAGCATGAAATACCAAACTCCGTTTCAATCAAGTGTGTACTTCAAAGTGTAAAACTGTACTGATAAAATAATCAGATATTCCCCTGCCTCAGTACAGTGTCACAAGACTAAAATTTCTCTGGAAATGCCTGAACATTCAGTAACTATCTCTCCCTATGTCTCTGAATCATCTCTCTCTGAAGCTCTTTGTTGCACCGGATTATTTCATGCCACCTTTAATGAGTTTCTGTGTTTAGGATGCCAACAAGGCTTCACAAGTGAAAGCGTCAAGTGGCTTCGTCTCTGATGTGGGGTTTGTTGGGGTTTTTTAATGCTCAACATATTTGTAGCAATTCTTCTATTCCAGTCCAGAATGGATGCACGTTACCCTCAGTGTTTACACTGTAAGGTTATCCCTTTAAAGAATTCCTGAGGGAAGTTCAAAAGGTTTTTTTTTTCTTTGAAAGATTCAGTGTCTCTTTTTGTGTGTATGTTTCTTACTTGAAAGAAGGGAAGGGAGGGGGGGAAGTGGAAAAAAAGTGCTTTATCTGAAAAGAATCACATCAGCTTCACACTGATAGAAGCTGCTGTCATCTCTTAAACGGCTTAGCACAGTCAAAAGGCAAGAGGACTTAAAACAGTGTCTTACACAGGGATCGATGGGTGGAACACATAACTCGTAACTGCAAAAAAAAAAGCAGCTCAGGGGGAGAGATAACGGTAATGATTGCATTGAGGGAAGCTTGAGGGAGGCTTGTTCTTTGTAACACAGCTTCAAAGGTGTCTGGACTGGTGCCTAAGCATACTGTCCTGTGAAGTTGCTGCCTCTGTAGGTCTAGGGAAGGCGGGGGGGGTGGGGGATGCTTGCACCCTTCTGTTTCTTAACAGATGGGACAAAGATTAGTAAATGCCAGGTTAGCGGTTCCCTTCTGCTGCCTCAGATTTGAGGAGAGGATTTTGTCCCTTGGTCCCTTTCCGTCCATTCTGGGAGGCAGCTTGCCCAGGAGAGGGGATGGAGCAGGGCTGGGGAGCTGGGTGTTGGGTGGGATGTCAGTTTATCGATCGCACCTCAGTCAGGAGAGCTGCGGGCGCAGTGCTCTGAGCACGAGCGGCAGCGTGCTTAATGTGATTGAAAGGCAGTTAAAATGGCGGTGACCTTTTCAGGGGGAATTAGATTGCCTGCCAAGAGTGGTTAGAGGGAGTGATAACGCCAGCTTGAGGAAGCTGTCCAGTCTGCTTCAAAGGGAGAGAGACAGGGAAAGCAAGCTGGCAGCAAGTACCATTTAAAGCACGAACCGTGCGGTCTGATAGAACAGAGATTGCTGTCCTCTTTAGATATGAAAGAATTGAAGAATTGTAGCTAAGTTCTCTCCACCCGCCCCGTCCTCCTCTTCTCCCCTCCAGCTCCCCCACCAAAAAGCCTTCCTCTAGGTGCACTAGCAAGCGAGTCACCACTGCTCTTCTCAGTTTCTTTTGCTTCAGCAGATCAGTTGCATCAAAAATAACACAAAAGAGAGAAAGACTTCAAAAATGTTAAAATGGCAAGCAGGGCATTTTCAGGGAAGGATACTTTCTAAGAAAGATCAACATGACAAGGATCTGTCTGATAGATTGTGATACTCTTGAAGAAGGAGAAACACACAGGGATTACTTAACTCTGAAGTTTGTCTTTATTTTTCTGGTATTTTTTTTTTTATTTCTCCATGCAGCCCTTCTCCCAAGCTAGCAAAGGGCTTGGCTCTATTTGCTAATGTCTTACCAAGGGAAAAGAGCAGCACAACTAAGTGTATGCATAGAGGAACTTGGTAAAGCCTTTATAAGCTGTAACAAACTACAGTTATCCTTGGGGGTCCATTTGCATTGGATCTCATGTCGTGTACAATTAGGGCAGCTGCCTTGAAAGTAGGACTGTATTAAAATGCTTAAAAGTTTCTAGCAAATGGCTGAAGTCCTCCCACTGCCAGCTTTCTATCAACACAGAATCAATATATGCTTCAGTTTGAGCTGCAAATGTTGTAGGCCAGCCTTTGTCCAGTGTGGGGAAGTTGTCCCAGAAAGAGCATTGGGGCAGTAGCTGTATTCTCCTCCAGTTTGTTCTCCTTCAAAATCCATGCAGCATTAGAATCATTCTTTCATGTGTGAGGTCCTGGCCTCACAATCTAAATAGATACTTTTTAGTTCTCCTACCTCAACAACAGGTTTTTGTGATTACAGTGACTTCTTGGATCTGGTAACTGCCTGGCAGGAAGCTCCAAATAGAGAGGGAAAACTCACTTGTGCTTCTCTGTGAAATTTCATGAAAATGGAACTCTACAACAAAACTCTTAAAATCTGTATTTGACAAGTATGTGGAAACTGAAGCATGGAGAAGCATCTTCTCTAGTGTTAAAAAGATAGTAGCAGTGGCGACAAACCTTTAAAGTCTTGCTCTGGAATCTCACCTAGTAGCCAGCTGTGCCCTCTTTTTCAGATAAAATATAATGAGACATACAGGGAAGCTTCAAGAGGCTAGGAGACTTCCTTTTTTTTTGCATGTCAGGAGATTCAGGCTGCATTTAAGGTTATACTGTTAAGAGGGTATAAACTGATCTATTCAAATGCAGCAAAAGCATTTGAGCTGAACAGTAAACCTGTGTCTTCTCTGAAGAGGCTGTGTGGGAAATGGAAGATGTCACTGGCATATTTAGGCCTTTTGGAAGAGTGGTCTAGTAACTAGAATCATCATTGCTGCTGCTGTGTAGATGAGCCAGAATGCATTCCTTTTACCCTGGTAAGCTAAAGCAAACTTCAGCTTGGGTGCAAGAGCAGTCTGTATTAAGAGTACAAGGAATCTATGCTGAAATTCTTAATCTTCCTCCCATTTAGCAAGAGTTCATTTCCATGCATTTTTCTGCCACGTTTCCAGTGTCAGCGTCTCTCTCTAAGGTGAATGTGTCTGTACATCTGAGCATCTTTCCCAGCATCTCGGCCCTTGAATATTAGCCTTCCTATGTTTGGGTTGCTACCTTCTGCTGGTCACTTCTACCTTCTGTAAGCTTCCAAGTGGGCAAGATGTATAAATTCCATGTTTCTCAAGTGCTTAGTCTGTCTCTTATGCCCCTTACAGAGGGCTGCTGAGCCCCAGAGCACTTGTATCCCTTACCTCAGCCCTTGTGTAAAAGTGGTAATCCTGTTAATCCCTCCATTGCAGAAGCACAATAATTTGGATCAGTCTGATGGAGTAGCCCAAGCACTTCTTAACGTTTGCACCTCTCTCCTTTGAGAGCAAGTACTTGCCCATAAGGTAATAGTTGACCTAAAAATGCTAACAAAGTCTGTTTGCATAGTGTTAGATACAGTAATCACATGGGCTGCACCTGATTCTTTCTCCGTAGTTTGTGTCTGCATATAGAATTTGAAGGATTCTGTGGTTAATTAATATCTGTTAAGTATTGTCCTGTATATTAATATCATAAGTTGGCTCTAGTGAGCCAGAAAAACAGATTAGAATAGTATGTGATTTAAAAAAAAAAAACCTCTCACCTTATGTACAAAAGCCAGCATTACCTGCCATGTAACTGTTGTCCAATGTCATGTGTGTTTGAAGTTCACATAATTCTTCAAGGAACACCATTTCCTTCATTTTGGAACACAAAGTAATCAATGGGACTTAGCAAAGTAAAAATAATTTTAACTGGAAAAAAATAAATTGGTGAAGATAGCCATTAAAATTTCTCATTGCTGATTGTACACTTTTGTTAACTTGAATGCATACAAAAATAAAATAATCTAATTTTTATGTTCCAACTGCTAGAACGCATTAACTGAAAGGAGCACAATCACGTAAACCTTGCTGGTTGATTTATGTAACCCCAACAGCCACTCTAACCAAGAAAAGATTTCCTGCTGGAAGAAGTGGAATTCTTTCCCTTTTCCAGTATTACATATTGTAGTTGGGGGATGAAAAGGGATGTCTGTCAGCCTCTTCCTAGGGGAAGGAAGGGGGGAAAAAAAGAAAACAGAAAATGCAGTTGTAACACCATGAAAATTAGCAGGGGGAGTAAAGGAGCAGGTAGAGCACCTGAAACTACTCCTTTTTTGAAGGAGACTGAGTTTCAGTTGACAGTTCCTTTAAACGTCAGGTTTTGTAGGTCTCAGACATTAGTTGCTCTGCAATCCAGTTTTCTACTGGTCTGTTAAATGGAGTTTTGAGAATCCCAGGCTTTAAGATAGTAATCTGATAAATTTTTAATTTTTTTCCCTCAAGGATCTGCAGTTTTTGCTAGAGCTGCAACCTACTTCTTGGACACTCAGGTCAGACTTGAGCTTTAAGCACACAATAGTTGATTGACGTGATTTTAATAGCATTTTAGAATACAGTTGTTAAGTCAGGGGCAGTGAGATGTTCCTAAAGGAAAAAGGGAGCACAGGTCTCAATGGCTCTGAACAGCTCCTGTCTCCGCGTGTCGTCTCCTGCACGCGGCGGTGGAACGCATTATCGAGTAGTGCCCGGAAAGTGGCTAACTGCGTTTGACACACGCCAACTCCCTGCCTCCACACTGGATAATTGCATTGTCAACTGTTCAGCAAAGTGGCAGGTGACACTGCAGCCGGATTGATTGTCCTACTATGGAGGCTCCCAAGACTGTCAGCCACCCAATCGATAGAGTTTACACAAGACACTGTGACTGCATCTGTAACTAATTTCAGTTTGAACCTTGCAAGATGCGGCTGTCCCTGTTACCTGGCCTCTCTTCTTTGCTTGCATCTTCTCCCTGGACAAGGAAGTTGTTTTTCCATGAAAGCTTGGTTTTATTTCTTGTTTTGGAGCTGGAAGTGAAGAAATCAATGGTGTGTTTTGTGGTTTCAGAGTTGAGGGCATTACAGCACATGGCTAACTAGCAGCTCCAGTTTTGCAATCAATAGACTGATCAATTGATTAAATTAGCACTGATTTTTCTTTCTTCTTTCCAGCCTAGAAAAGAATTACTTGGGGAGGAAAAGCACATGTGTTTGGCCTATGAAATTTAGCCTTTGGTTTTTCCAGTCCTTGGTTGCCTTTCCCCCATGAATACAATCTCTGTGCTCATCATTATTTAAAGCAAACTGCATTGAGCCCCGCCACTGGCAGCAGCCTGCTGTAAGCCAGGGTGTCACATTCAGCTGTTCACCAGCCTTGCAGCTTCATGCTCGGATGCCTTAGAAAAGTCATCCTCCGAGCTCTGCTGTGCTGCTTTATTATTGGCAAAGTTGCGACATTCCTGTGATCCCTGTCAGTGGTGCTTATTGATCCAGTGATGTGAATCTGCTTAGTGATTCAAGATTACTTTAATTCTCCCTCTTCCTTTTTTGTTTGTTTCCAGCCTCTCCCCAGGGGAACAAAACCTTTCAGATCCACCTTTTCCCAACTGTGGAAAACGAGCTGTAGCTGCAAAGACCATGGCTGTTGCTGCTGCTTTTGTAGTTCAGCTCCAGGTTTTGGAGAGCAGCCTTTGAGATACACATGAGGCTGTTCTCACCTTCCTGTATCACATCAGCACGAGGTTCTAGGAGGCAGCCATGAATTGTTAACCCAGATCAGACCTTTGGTCCAGTCCAAGTGTGTTTTCCCCACTGCAGCCATAGTCTGTACCTGATGGGTTCCAGGAGGCACAAAGGACATCTCTGGAATACTCCTCAATGCTGAAAAGGGTGGGGAAGCCTCTTCCTGAGCCTTGCAGCAGCTGGCTCTTACCCTGTACAGCAGTGCTTGCCTGCCCTTTGTTCAGCATGCTGCTGCAAAATTATGGTAATGGTCATAAAATTATACGCCCCCTTTCCTTAAAGGCAGCTGTTTCTGTGATCTGTTAGCAAAGATCCCTGTAAGCATCCACACTGGTAAGCAGTCAGGGCTCTGACAGCCCATTTGTGCCCCTGTGGGAGCTAATAGACAGCATCAGATGGATGCATCTGCTGTTTCAGGTGTGTGCTGTAGCAACACAGTTGGGTGTCAGTTTTCCAGGTAAACCACCATTTAGCTTTAAATGGATCTGGCTCCACAGAAATAAAACTCTTGTTTTGCAAGCAGCTTTTCTTGGCTTTTAAATGTCATTTTTTTTCTGCAACAGGCTGGGAACATCACCAGAACTATTCTATCCCTGTTGGTGCTAGGAAAAATTGGGGGAACAATTTCACTGTTGAAAAATAAGGCTGGGGAGCATTATGGATCTGTAGAAAGACCTGTGTTCAACATGGTCTCATCTTTGCTTTCCTCTCATTTTCAAGAATTTTTAGTGGCTTTCTCTGTCTTCCCAGATGTCTCTTAGAATAAAATGGCATCTATGCCACCCTGTCCTCTTAGTATTAGTTTGGGATACTTCAGCAGATGATGGAATAAACCCAGTTTAGAGCCATTCTTGGAAGTATGTGAGGCCTGGCCGTGAGTCTGCATAAACTACTTTTATTGCCTTCATTGTTTTTACTCTCCAAGAAGGCAACGAGTGCCATTTCGATAAGAAAATAGAGTGAACGTGCTGGAAAGGGAGGTTGTACAGAAGGGGGTCACTGCAAGGAGTGTAATTAGCAAAGGCTGCAGTTCTGGAGATTTATGGGAGGCTTTTCTTCTTTCCTGAGCACATGTATGCTACCTGCAAACAGAATGAATGCCTCTTCCTAGCCAAAATAGGCCCCAGTAGAGCTCTAGGCCTCTAAGATGGATTTGAATTTAGACCCATTTATGGAATTCACACAAAATTTGGGATTTCTAGAATATTTCCAGTATAGATTTTAACACACACACACACACACACTCTCTCTCCCATTCCTTGCTGCCAAACTGGAGAAATGTTAGTCATCCAGATGAGTTTGATCCTCTGCATGAGCAGTATCTCATAGCTGCATTGACAATAGTGGTGCAAATAATAATACTGACATCTTAGTTTAATACTGACATCTTAGTTTTCTTCCCTGGCTTTCTTTGGAGTGATAATGAAATATAAACATATAATTAAATGTATACAGAACAGCTGGTCACCAAAACTGATCTGCCTAGATATGAGTTGAGGAGCAGAGGGGGGGTACAGTAGGTCTGTGTTTTCCTACCTGTGCTCATGGAATTAGGCTGGGGTTGTTTGGGTCTGCAGTGGTCTGGTTGTGTTACCATTCTGCCCCTAAGACTGCCAGTCTCCCTGTGAGCTCGTGCCTGTGCAGGAGCAGTGCTGTCAGCACCTGAAGCAGCATATGTTGTCACTTGGACCATCTGCTACTGAGCGTGATGGAGAAAAGGAGGTACTTGAATGTGAATTCCTTTTATCTGTCCTGTGAATCTGCTTATATATCATGTTAATAACTCTTGATCTTAACCTGGGCCACCATTCACTGGAGAGTTGATCAGGTGACCACTCATCAGGGGGACTGCATAAAGGAAGTGAGATTTGAGAAGCAGTGCAGAGGTCAGAGAGGATGCTTAGGCATAGGGGACAACTTGAGAGAAAGAAAAGTGCTTTTATTTTATTTGCTTCCCCCGAAGAAGGGGAAGGAAAGGATTTCTGGTGAGATTTATCTACAGACATTATTAATAGGTACATGGAAAGAATGGGAAGTGTTTTTACCTTCAAGCTCAGCTGATTCCTGTAGCCTGCCAGTGCTTGAAGTTGGCGGCAGTTACGAGGCACACGAATTTTTCCTGCTTTTCTGACCTCTGAGTCAGTATTTCAGAAACACTGTTGCTTGTGTAGAGTACCTAAATTTTTCAGAAAGTAGCAAGAATTGGTGCTCAGGCAGACTGCTCTGAGACCAGCCCAAGCAAAGAAAGCTGTGTACACAGTGCTAGGTAAGTGATGTTGATAGGTACATTCTGATTGATGGGCGAGTTTGTCTCCCAAACTGTCACAGGGTTTATAGAGGTGCCACTCAATACCAGTGCTGGAATTGCTTGTCAGAGCACCTGGCTACAAGAGCAATGGGGATTGGAGACAGAGCTGTAACTTTGTTTTTTCTCTGCTTAATGGCCTCAGCGTCTGACCTGCCTGTTCACTCCTGTTTGTCTGGTCCTTAAGGAGGCAGCTGGGATTAAGACTGTCAGAGAATTGTGCTGCTTTAGCATCAGGAGGCTAATTGTATTGGGGCTGGCAGTATATGACAAGGGGTTGCCTCCTACCAAATGCACAGCAAGAGCAAAAAATTCTCAATAAGGGACAAGAAAGGTATGGAAGAATCTGCACTGGATTTGTTCTTTTTTCATCTAAAAGTAGCATTTTCAAATTCACATGTGGAATTACATTCCTCAGGCCTTGGGTGACTCCTAAGAGTCAGAGCTGCTTCTGTGAATAACAGATCACATCTCTTATGAATTCCTAGGTCAAACTCGCAAGTTAACATTCAGTTGTGGGATTTCACTTTGTTAACACGTGGGAATAAAGTTCTGGTCCCAAGCATTGACCTCTGGATAACACACTGGCTTTAGAGGTCTCTACTCCAGGCAGTGTTGCTGATGGCTGTGAATTATTGTGTGACCTTCAGAAGCAGTGCCTTGCTGGAGGAACCCTTCCCTGTTCTCAGTGCACACTATTGAATTGCAAATCACCCCAGTGGAGCTGGTAGGGGGTCTTGTGGAAGCTCTTGTCCTCTGCACTCCATTTCACATTTTCCTTTCTCCTGGATGGCAGTGTATACCACCAGCAGGAGCTGGAAGTTGTGAGCCCTCTTTACATTTAGGCTGAGTTAGTGAGAAGCAGGTGTGATCCTTTTGGGCCTTCCTTGCATTTAGTGGTCTTCTTAATCCATTTATAACAGTGCTTGTCCAAAAATCTGGTTTGAATGAGCCCGAGATGAATGAATAATGTCAAGCAGTTCAGACGTCAAATATTTGAACAGCTGCGTGGGTGTTTTCACTGGCTTTGTGCATGGAAGCAACCCCAGGAAGTTAGACAAGGAGGGTCAGGTTGAAATTGTGGCACCAAACCCGATCCCACTGGAGCAGGCCTCAAAATCCATCCCTGCTGCAGAATGAAAAGGTATTATAGGATGCTGGTTGCAAGCCCTTCATTCCCCAGGTGATGCTGGGCCAAGCTTTGCATCCCATTTTTTAGTATTTTGTTGTGTGCGGGAGCAGTACTGGGATTTATGGATCTTTTTATTTGTATCAGAAACATGTTTTGTGGCTTTTTTGTTTTTCCTTTTTATTTAAAGCAGCTTCTGAAGTCCTAAAGCTGATAGCACAACTTATAGTCAGAATATTTTTTGGATTCATGGAGGTTACTTTGTTTAGCATACAGTTTCTAAATCATTGGTTTTTACCGTGTTGCAATGGACTGCACTTGGTCACATTAAAAAAAAAATCCATATTAAGTGAAAAACTGAGAGTTGAATCACCTGATTGCACCTTCCTTTAGGTGTTGGTCTGGGAGTTCTTGTTTGATCAGAAAAGAAAATTTACCTTTCCCCTGTCCCTCATTTTAACCTATGAACTTCTCTGCAGTGCACTCTGTGACTGAAAGGCTCTCTCAGATCATCCCAGTGTGTATTTGCCATCAGAACACATACTATCCAAACTCCCCTTGTACACTCCTTGTTTAGGAAGTATAGTAGTCTGCTGTGCAGCTAGGTAATAGAGCTAGATTCAGCCAAAGCTATGGAATATTTTCCTTCCAGACTTAAAAGGGATTTTCTTAAATACAAAGGTCTTGAGAGCAAGGACACAAGGATTCTGAAGACAAGGTGCCTTAATATTTGTAAACTTTATTGTAGTAAGCAGATCTTCTCATCTTAAGCTCCAGCCATAAACCACCATTTGGCTTGAGTCACCTGGAAACAAAATTGATGGAAAGGTGCATGTCTGCTGTGTGCTTGGCATCCTTGCAGAGACAGTAACAAGGGGGGTGGTCCCACTTATGTTCACTCATTTGGCCACCTTCCCCCCCACCAAGGCACTTGCTCCAAGTATTCATTGTCTGACTAATGTTCAGATCACCCCCTGGGACTGGCCAAGTCACAGCTCCAGCTTTGCATGATTTGTGTCTCCCACAGCTACAAGAAAAATGAAGACCTGTGTGTCCAAAGTTTATGGCCTTTGAGAAGTGATGGGCTAAAGTAATGCCAGGTGCAGGAGATGGTGTTACTGCAGGTTAAATGCCATGCCTATAAATTACCACCCCATCGCCCACTCTTGACTTTTAAAGCAGCTTTGAAAGACTATGCAGCTTCTTTGACAGGTCTCTCTTACCCCTTTAAATCTTCTCCCAAACATTGTGATGAACTGAATGAGTCAAGATTTACTAGATGAGCCATTGCAGCAAGAGGAGGCAGCTTGTGGCGCGTGTTGGCTGGTAGTGTTCAGCCAGTATGTGAAACACTCTGAAAGGGGTCTGCTGGAAAAGGACTGCCCCAGTGACACCATGGGGCTGACCTCCAGGCTTGGCTCCCACAGTACCTGGCACAGAGATGGGTGCTGCATGGCTGCTGCTAGTTGTGTTACCTCTGCTAAAAGTTAAGGCTGGCAATTACTTTGAAGTAAAAGGTAGTTTATGCTTCTAGGGAAAGGTTAGTCTTAAAATCATTGTCATGCTACAGTTGTCACTCGTTAAGGACCTTCTTGATATTCAGGGAAGAGAAATATCAAATCCATATAAACAAATTTTATTGGGGGCTTAATGAATCAGTGAGAGCATCCGTTCCTAGAGAGTGACAGTTAAGAGCTGTGTCTGCATTATATCCTTGGAAATGAGACCTTTGCTTTGCCCTGTTGGCTGCACAGATGCAGACCATTAGAAATACAGTTCACTCTTCTGGGCTTATATTAAGTGTGCTGGTGAGAGCCCAGTGGGATGAACAGACTCGGACATCTGAAGGCCTGAAAAAGATTTCCTAAAGCTTTGGAATGTCCTCATTCTTCAGACATGCATATAATACTCAGTGCTTCTAAATGCAGAATACAGGCTAACATTAGTATAGAACCATAATTGCAGTACAGGACCATAGCCCTTTTGGGCCATTGGTGCAAGGCCAAGGCAATATCTACCTTACCCCTTCAATCTTTGCAGTTGGGATGTGTTCCCTGGTCTGCCACAGACTTAGGTCACCAGCCTCTGGATGTGCCAGGTGCTTCAGGCTCCAGCAGGCACCTCTGTCTGAGCCAGGTGTCCAGCTCTGCTGTCTGGACAGGGGTGTTAAGTGAAGGAACATACTGGAGGCAGCTGCAATGAGTACATTTCTATCTGCACAGCTAATGCACCCAAACAGCTTAGATCTGCTGCAAAATTGAACACAAATGGGGACTTTGCAGCCAACACCTTAGAGTTCAGGAGGTCTTTGTTTAATATCCAGTCTTACAGGAGAGAGCATATTCAGTGTTAGCTCTCATGAAGAGTAAATATCCCTTCTATAGTTTCCCTTCTATTAATAAGCCTTAGGCAGAAAATACCATGTGAAGATTCATCTTTGTAGGTGTTTGTGCAGATTCAATTAAAAGAAGCCTGGTTACAGTTTACAAAATGCTTGGGACCAAAGTAAATGTAGAAATTGTTAGAAAGTGGAAATTGATGCACAGTCAGCCCCAGGTGGAACTGTAAGTGGTTGCTTCCTGATGGAGTTGGGACTGGATGTGTGCTGGATACCCCTGTGCTGGAAGAGCAGAAATCTTGATGAGTTGCATTGCAATTTGCTCATGTAAGTGCTTGTGAGGAGCTGTTAATGAGAAAAGTCTGATTTTTTTCCCCTCTTGTGGGAGCAGGTTTGCTGTTCTTAAATATTTTAAATTTTAAAAATCTAAGCCATGACTAAATGTATTTCAAAATCTAAAAGCTGTTTCTAATTGTATTTTAGCCTCTGCCTGCCCTCTGCATCTGAATTAAGTAATTCAGAACATCCTTGTGGCCTTCTCTTACCTGCTAGTAGTGTGGATTTTGCATTAACTACTTCTGTGAAAAATAAGTCTTTCCTGTTAAGTTTCATTGCTTTTTCTGCCTTTGAGAGAGACCCTTACAGTGACTCCAATTCTAAAATAATTCATGTGGAGAGCTAAAAGTCGAGAACGTTCCATTTTCAATGTTGGGGGCATTTAGAGCATAAAATCTAAGAAGTTAGAGCATTTCTGTGAGTGTTCTTGTGCTGTCTTTGGAGAGGGCACTTTTTATGAGGCTGTTAGTAAAGGACAGCCTGCAAACTGGTGCTGTAGCACCTTTTTTGGGAGATCTGGTGCACTTCATTTCCAATTCAAATGCTCATCCGTGTGTTTTATTCTCTTTCAGGGTCTGGCTTTATCATGTGCAGCGGGAAGGAGAATCCGGACAGCGACGCTGACCTGGATGTGGATGGAGACGACACACTCGAGTACGGGAAACCACAGTATCGTTTTTGAAAGGCTCTTACTGAGAGGGAACCCAGAGGTGCATCTGCCCCAGGAAATGGGGGATAATCTTTGCCCAGCCCTACTGAAATGACACCTCCTTCTCCAGTTACCATGTTATTTGAGCTAGGAGAGGTTCTCCATTACTCCCTTTGAGTTCCTGCTGTTGATGCAGCACTTCAGACCTGGTTGAAGTCTATAGGAGACATTGCAAGGGATGAGTTAGAGTTTCTCTATTCTGTTTCATAAACAATCTGTTGCCTCCATTCAGGTTTATTCTATATGGATAGCTTCTCCTGCTTCTAGGGTAGGAATTGAGTTTATTCTCCACAAGACACCCTTTTGTTTTCAAGGGGTTTGTGCAGTAAGCACTATTCACCTTCCACTCTGTGAGATTTGATTTTTTTTCCCTCTTTCATTAGACAGTTCATGGCAGAACTATCATTAAAGGCAGATTTTGGGAACTTCTCCATCTGGGAGCAGGCTCTTTGGGCACAGCTCTGGGAGAGCTGTGACCAGACTTCTGCCCCACAGCAGTTGTAATAGGCATCAAGGAAGAATTCCTGCAAGGGCATTAGACAGACACTGCCTTAGCTGTGATGAGGGGCAATGTACAGCTGTAGAATTAGGTTTTATTGAAATCTGTACCAGCCTTTAGGATTGAAGCTCCAGCCCTCCACTGGTAAAAGAACTCTGTACTTCAAACACAAATTCTGCAGGTTAAGTTTGCACAGGTTCAGGAACTAGTTTTCCTTTTCCAAGAAGCTGTGGAATCGTGTTACTATCAAAAGATTTCTGTTTCTCTCCAACTAAAACAAAACTTTAATCCAGAATTTAAAAGCAGGCCCCTTCATGGATACCAACCCCTCTATTTCTTAAGGTGTTCCCAGTTGGAATTAATTTGTTCTATATCCCAGACAGTGTCCTAACTATCTCAAAAGCCTTTCTACTGTCTGCAGCAGGGCTGTATCTTCCTTAACCCTTTGTGCTCAGGTACACAGAGGCAGACATTATCCCTTGCACTGGAGAAGAGCCAGGTGAAGCCAAAGAAAGGGAAGCGCTCCGAGGTGCTGTTTTAAAGTAAGTGTCGTGCCTTCCTAAATTATTGCATTCATTACTTTTGGGGAGTCTCAGTTTGTGGAAAATACCCTGTTTACTTGAGTGCAAGGGTTGCAACAAGAGACTTACAAAGAAGCATAGTCCAGCAGGTGGGTCTGTTTCTACCTGTGCAGCCTCAGTAAAGCCTCCTTGTACACTCACCCTCTCTGAGCCACCCCACTGCCCTGCCAGTGCCATCTTTGCCCTGAACAGTGCTGGACAGAGGATGAATTCTGGTGATGAGGAAACTGTGCTGGACAAAGGCCTTATGCATCATCTTGCTTCATGATCAAATGTGGCTCTTAGCAGTACAGTGTGATGCTGTTGTATCTTGGTTGGCACAGTAGGAGTTCTGGCATCCCATGTGTGACTTCATTGCATGTTGTGGGGCGTGCAAACTGATCCTTCTGTATTCAGCGGTGGGTTGGGGCAGGATGTGCGCTCTGCCCACATACATATGTGGAGAATGTAGGCAGCCAGCATTCAGGGCACTCAGGGAGGCATTCCAGGCAAATAAAATGAGACTTAACAGGGAGCTAGGATTGCTTTCTAAGCCCCCTGCCCTGCATAAAACAGGACTTAAATTACCCCTCTATCTCTTTCACTGAGTGATCCTGTGGGGTCAAGGTTGAAGTGATTGATAGAGCAGTGAAATGAAATTTTCTTACTGCTTAGCCTGTCGCAAACACTACTTCAAATTAGGTTTCACTCCATAGAAAAGTGGCATTTGCCACACTGGATCCAAACCATTGGTCCAGTCAATACTTTGCTATCCATGCTAGTCCGAAAGCAGGGCCACAAAGATGCTGAAGCTCCCTCACAGCTAGAGCTCTGGTGTTGTAGCAGGAGGATTCTTGGTTATCAGTGGCCACAGACACTTAGTGCTTGGTGAGAGAACTGAGGGCCTGAGGCCAGGAGATCCAGTCCCTTCATGTGGCTTGCACCTAGCACATTGTTTTGCTGTTTTTACAAGGTCCTTCCTTGCACGTTTCCTGGACTTGTTTACCCACCTCTACAACACAAGAGGTGATGTTGCTTGTAAAAGCACTTTGAAATTCTAGTGAGTTTCTGTAGAAATGCAGTAGTGTCACTGATGCCATGAAGCATGAGCATGCATTTTGGCTGGCCAGCTGCTCACATTTTGAAACTTAGACTGTTGGATAGAAGTGTTAAGAGAGGAGTGGTTGGTGGAAGGGATAGCGTTTCCTGAGCAACAAAATTTTTTGTATTCAACCTTTAGCATATTGTCCTTTTCTCTTTTAGTGGTGGCACACCAAGTACTCGAATAACGCCAGAGTTTTCTAAATGGGCCAGTGACGGTGAGTGTTGAAGTAGTAAATTGTTAATATATGTACTGCAGGGGGGCAGATAGATAGTCCATGTCTTCTGCTTGCCAGTACTTAGGAGAGGTAGTTACTGATAGTCTTGCAGAGTGTCATCAGATAGGTATGCACATAAAACCACACTATCTTTTTGGAACTTTACAGCACAATTAATTGTCAATAATGGCAGCTGGGGAAGTTCCCAAAAGTGCCACCTTAACTGGGATGGTGATGTGAGATAGGGTTTGCATGGACTTGATGTCACTGAAAGGCAAACTGCTGTATTACAGAATGAGCCAGCAGAGCTTGACAATGTGATGGTGGTGTTCATCTGCTGGGTGTTTAAACTACACGGGTGCATTTATTATTGGGTTTTTTCCACCTGCTTTTTCTTCCCTTCTTTGAGAGGATATGCTAAAGACTTTTATCTTTTGGGTAGATCTTGTCCTTGCTGGCCTTTGTATGGCAAGAAAAGCCTGCCACTCTGAAGCCTTCACCTTAGGAGTGGAAACTCTAGGATCTGTCCTATTTCATGACCTGTAGTTGAGACTCCAGAGCAAAGGAGTTAATGTGAATATGTACCTTTGCATACAGTACTTGAAAGCTCATTGGATTGAGAAGGAAGGGGGAAGTGCTAAACCCATCTGACTGCTGGGGGTTTTTATTCAATGCCAGCAGCACTGTAAGTGTAAGCAGCAACCTAGTGGAAATATGAGAATAATAAAACCTGGCGCTTTCCAGCTGTAGATGCCAAATCCATTTCCAGAGCTGGGCAGTGCTGCTGCAGCTCCCTTAGGAAGGAAACTGAAGCTCAGCGACCTGAAGAGACATGTCCCAGTGATTTTGTTCCCTGTTCTGTTCCTGTCATGCTTTGGGCATTTGATTCCCAGCCTTGAAAGTACCTACAAGATATAACTGCTTGCCAGTGGGAGTGGGGGAAGGGAGCAGAACCAGTTTTGCCAAGGGCATGATGGTTAAATAGAGAACATAGGATATCTATCGCAGGCATTTCCTTCTGTGGGATAGGCAAGCACATTTATTTTCCGTCATGTGGAAGCACTTGCTTGTAGGTATTATCAGCTTTAGTAGCTACAGCCATGGAGGTGATGAGGAGGCAAACCTGATGACATTTGCTATGAGCTGTTTTCTTCATACCTTTTACCTGAATCCACGGTGATGAACCTACAACCCTGGGGCTGGTTCATCTTCTCATCTCCACCTGGTGTCTCACACCCTCTGCTGTGCTGGGAACAGCCATGATGAGCAGACTGCTCTGTCATTCTGTTACCTGGTATATGTTTCTCTACTTGTGTCTGTGAGGTCTCAGCAAATGGGAGAGGCCAAGAGCAGGGTCTGGGCTGGGTGGATTTGCTTCAAATCCACCTTTTTAGAAGATCACTTTAATGTGGCAGCTGCATCAACCGTTCTGAATTTAATCCTGTTTTAAACAATGGGGACATCAGTGCGGGTCAGATGACTATGAAGTGAGAACAGAGCAGTTGTATTTTGAGCCCTGAATCATAGAAATTCACTGTCCAGAGAAGCCCTTCCTGCCAGACAGGGACACTTAGCATCAGTCACTTCTCTGTCTCTTACCAAGAACTTGGCATGAAAGTGACCCATTGGGGTCCTCTGAAACTGTGACTTGCTCAGATCATTTCATTGGAATGATTTAATGTTTTTGTACTGATTTTTCTGTTCTTCCCTCCACAGAAATGCCCTCAACGAGTAATGGTGAAAGCAGTAAACAGGAGACCATGCAGAAGACCTGTAAGAACAGTGACATTGAAAAGTGAGTGTGAAGTGGGTAGCTTCCCTTTTTCTTGTTTTAAAGAGCCATAGTGTCCCATCTGGTGTTCCCAGCAGCAGTGGTAATCTGAAGGTAGGCATATTGGAAGCTTTTACCACTGAGAGGGGAAATTGTGCTGCAACACAAAGCCTGAACTTGGAGTACTCACCACTGCTGTGTTAACAGAGGGCTTGTGGGGAGTTCTCCACCAGGTATCTATGAGGGCAGATACCCAGTGACATGGAATTGGGCACAGCTTCCAAAGGGCTTCGCCACTGCAAATTGCCTTCTTTTAAATTATGTAAATAGATAGATCCATGCTTGCTCTCTCTATCTTCCATCTTTCATCTCTCAGCAAAAGAGAATCTCCCCCTAGCAGCACTGTTACTTGGAAGAAGTCTCACAGAGGGGATTTCTTTTTCCTTAAGATCTATATTGAGCCTTTGCATGGTTCCTAACAGAAATAATGTCTCAGTTTCTGAGTTTTTTACCTGCAACCCTTTCAGTGATTCAGAAGTTTCAGTCCCAGTGTTTTAATATACAGTAGTGGAGGGACTGCTGGGCATCTCCTTTTCTGTATGCTCACTGAATGTGCTGCAGTCTAGTCTGAAATAGAAATAAATGGATTTATCTGCACTGCTCATTTTAGTAACAACCTCTATTCGAAACCTTATTCCACGTGCTGCTGGGATGACTTACTGATTGGACAAATTGATGGTCCAAGCCTAAAACAACAGAAAGTTGTCATTTTTCTAATGTAGTTCATTCTCCACCCTGGTCCTGACCTGAGAGGTTGTGTCCCTGGCACATTTTTGAGTCTCTGACATTTCAGGCAGCCTGGCAGAGTATATGTTCACAATCAGAGTTAACTGGGGAAACTCTCTGCTGTAGAGGGAACTTTAACACTGCTTTGCTGTCTCGGCACTTTCCTTTCTACAAGCCCTTTTTGTTAGCTTGTCCCAGATGTTGGCTGTCTGCCATTCGATGCTTCTCCTTAGCAGACTTTGGCCAAGGACCACTGAGTCTGGGAGCCTGCAGGTCAATGCAGAACCAGCTTTGTCCTTTGAGTGAGCCAGCCATTGCATGCTGTCTTGGTGGCAAGGACTCATCCCTTCTGCCCTAATCTGTCAGCCTCTGTCTCAGCTGCTGCTTGCCTTCCCTTTGGGCCTGCTGCCTGTCAGTGCAGCAGCCCTCCATCCTCCCAGATCCACTCCTATTGAAAATCTTTAAACTGTAGGAGCTGAAAGGATTTGACATTTTCCAGAACACTTGAGCTCAAGTGATAAAATTGACATAGCTTTAATAATCTGATCAAAGAGGCTTTAGCTAGCACCTTTTGAAGGGTCCCAGAATCCTTTCCAAACAACTCTCGCGCTAACGCTGCTGTGACGTGCGGAGAGCGAGCGTCTGTATGTGTCTGTGCACACACTCCTTGCTCTGCAATAACCTTGCCTGCTAAAGCTTCAGTGCTGCTAAAAGTCAGTAAACCCCAAAAGAAATTACAGGAAATTCTTCAAATGTCTTGTTCAGTCTTTCCAATAATGTTAATTTTTGAAAGTAGCATAGAGACCTTTTCTTTTAAGGTAGTTTATTTCACCGAGGTTCAGAAAACAAGACAGTGTTTCAGGTGGAGAATTCCTAGCTACCTTTTTTTTTCCTCTCTCTCTCCTTTCCTTTGAGATTCATGTGTGATAAATAGTTTCTGTCCTGCCATTTAAGGAGTCTGAATGCTCTGTGTGCTTGTCTGTGTAGAGGGGTTCTGTTAAATTAATTGATAACAGGGATCAGAGCTAGAAGCCTACAGAAAAGGAGGGGGAAGGGTTTCTCACTGTCTGGCTGCTTCCCACTCCACTGCTGAGCCATGATATATGGCGACCTAGCCCAACAGGCTAAATTGATTCATCTCTAGTTCCTGTTTCTTAATCTGGAGCTAAATTGGTTTCATTTTTCTTGTTTTGGGTGGTGCTTACAGGAAGTTTTTGGCAGCATCACTTTACTCCATTGTTTGTAACTTCAGTTTTTGCCTTTAAATGTGAACATTATTGATTGGCACGTTAAACCTTGTGTAGCATCTGATTAGCATTTTTAAAATTGTCCAGAAGCACGTGGCTTAGCACCTGTGTCAGCTGTGCTCTCTGTTTAGAGCAGGGGCTAATAGAGTTAGCAGTGATCTGCCTATTGATCCTTCTCTCATAAGAATGACGTTCCTTCCTCCCCTCTTCCAAAAATAAGTCTAGGCAAAGAGAATAGTGTAGTTTTGTTTGGTTTTTAATCCATTAATACAGTACACTGAGCAGTTCTCCTTTTGGCACGCAGCTGAATTTCTTCACTTGAATAGGTTTAAATTAATCTAAACATGGGGTTTTGTGGGAGAGTTTCTTGCATGTAGAACAGCTAGATGGGGTTTGGGGTAAGTCTGTGTTTTTTGCTCTGCTCTTTCTGCTGTGCCAGATCATCACTAACTTGGACAAGTTGATCTCATTTGTGTATTGTTGAACTTCAGGTGGCAGCCAGGGGTAGTGGGAGACATGGTGTTGTCCCAGCTCTCCTTCCCAAACCGTGAGGTGTCTCAGTGCTGAGCTTTTTTAATCTTGCCAGTGTGAGGTGTCCAGAAGAGACACTGGGGTGCTGAAGGCTCTTGGGGAGAGATGAAGGAGCATCACACTATCTGAGCCCTGCCTGTCTGCTGAAGACCCCAGCCATTGCCAAGGCAAAGCTCAGCTGGTGCAATGCTCCTTTACCTCAGCTCGAGATGCAGCTTTGCTCAGAGAGCAGCTGGTCCCTAATTGCCCAGGCACCCTCCCTGATGGCCTCCACTGACGTCGGACTCTCAGCAGAAGTGCTGCTCACAGAGAGCTGCAAAAAGCACCTTCCCCACAAAAAGTCTTTCTCCCTGCCTTGTGAGGGTCTGGTGCCATTTTGAAACTGAGGTTCCCTGGGGTTAAAAGCCAGCATCTTAATTCAGAGTGCCAATGTTCAATTTTGCTTTCTGCTACAAGACTAGATTGCAGGCCAGCGAGAGAGTCTGGGTTAGTGGCCCACTGGGTCACCTCCCATTTGTTTTCCTCAATTTTGTGTTGTCATAAATTCATTCCAGCCCGTTGTGGTTGATCAGTTTATCTCCGCCGGGGCAGGGAGCGCTGCGAGCATGATGTATGGCACAGAGCATTGTAGCCAGCCTCTCCATGAATCACTCCAGCTGTTTGGTGTCAGCCCCAAAGCAAACAGGGCCCGGCCGCTGAGCATTGACTACGATGAGCTCAGTATGGGAAGAGACATGACGTATGAATGTTTATTTAATAATTCTCTAATATTTCCAACGGAGTGTGGCTGTGCCTTCTGGGAGGGGTGAAAGGGGGGGAGGTTGAAGAGGGAAACTCTAATCTGCTGGGGTGGGTCATAAATCAGGCAGACAACATCATTAATCAGGGATGGGACAGAAGTGGAAGGAGGTGGGACTGAAACTGCCATCCTCGCTGGGAAGGGGGCTGTGCTTTTTTTTTTTTTTTTTTTTTTTCAAAAACAAATCTTGTTTCTGATTCTGCTTGGCCCCAGCCACGCTGCCCGCATAATAGCAAACCCGGACACAAGGCTGTTTAAGTGAGTATGCTACCTCTGCTCTGAACCTTGCAATACAAGCCTGCCAAGCATTAAATCCCTTTATAATTATCTTCTTTATATAACACTTCATGCTTATCATGCTTCATTGGATGAGACACTTGTTGGGTTAAAAAGAGGGTTTTAGAGACAAAAAGCAATTGTATTTGTTTTATTTCTCCTGTCTCTTCTTTCTTCCCCTTCCCCCCCACCTCACCGCTTTCCAGTCCAGCTGTTTTGAAACGTTTGCTCTGGAGGGGCTCTGGTGCAGCAACACGAGGAGGAGCATCAGTTAAAATTAAGCAAACTTTAGATTGGGGTCCTTGTGCACAGAGACAGGCATGTGGGAGCAGTCAGGGAGGTAGCAGTGTCTGCTGGGGAGAGACCCTGCTCCCAGGCAGACCCGTCCAGGCAGGAACAGAGTGTGAAGCCAGAGGATTAGCAGAGGCCTGAAAGGGAAGGAGCCCTTTCATAGCAGCTGAAGCTGGTATGTCAGAGAAAACAGAAGCTGTTAAGAATTCACACCATAGGATAAGTTCTACCCAGTCCTTCTCCACAGTGTCACACCATTAATAGGCTTTGATGGGAGACAAGAACATCTCATAGCAAAGACAGAATTAAAAAATTAACTTGACTCATAAATGAACCAACCCTTTGTGCTCTGCTAAGCTGAGAGCATGATGCTGCTGGTTGGTTCGGTACTAGAACAGCCCACATGAACTTGGGAGAGGATTCAGGACACTGAATTGAAGTGTGGGATTGCCAAAGGCTGAGAAAGAGCTGCTGGGCTGTGCTGCTTGTGTCCAGATTTTTATCTTTATTAGATTTTACTCCTTTTGAGTAATTCAGTAGTGTGTAATACTGTATTTGTACTTCGTACTGGTGTTCAGTGCTGAAAGGGTATGGAGAAAGATGCTTCATTTCTTTATGAAATGAGGCTTTGGCATTACTTCTTCCTCTGGGATGTGACAGTGGAGAGCAGAGTGCTTGGCTGTGTTTCTTTATTCTGCTCCCTCTTTTAACTGTTGGAGAGAAGTTGCATGTGCCAATAATGGTCTCAAACATTATAACCACTGTGCAAACTGAAATTGTATCAGTGTCTGGTTCTTCACTGGCCAGTGGTTAACAAGGCTCAGTGAGGCAGCCTGTGACTGTACAAGCTCAGACCTGGGGGTAGATGTATCTCTGTTTAGTGCGGTGTTGTCCAGAAGTTTGGTCTAATTTCTTGCCTTGAGGCAGTTTTCTATAGATTTTGACATCTTCATATAGGAAGAGACTCTTACTTCTCTTGAACCTGTGATGTTTTAAAGCTGAAGCATCTGCAAACCCAAGGGGTCTTCTGGCTTCAGGGGCAGTAGGTTCTGCATCCCTGCGTAACTGGTGAAAAACCAAGGATGGAATTTTATTCCTATGTTGGGGGTGTGGTTTAGGCATCTTGCAATTTATGTCTCTTTGCCTGCCCCTTCTTTTCTTTTTTCTTTTTGTAGTTTCAGAAATGCTGTTAACTTTAATTTGTAGAGTTGCTTCCTGGGAATGAAAAATCGATGGGGGGCTATCGCAGTGTGAAATTCGACTGTCACTATTGAGCTATAGAGTTACCAAGATGTCTTAGAAGGTAAAAAATAAATCGTGGCCCAGCAAGTGCTCAGCTGTGCTATTTCAAAGGGGATATGAGGCTGATGGTCTGTTAGAGGGTACTTCAGTTAGATGGATGATGATTCCCTGTGAAATATTGGAGTTATTCCATAGGTAAGAGAAACTTTAGCTTATAAAACACAAACAGCTGCCTTCTAGCAGATGAATTCTGCCCTTAGATGTGTGAGCAGCTTGTCAGAGAGAGGACTTGTCCCTAAAATTAGCCTGTTCTGTTTAAAATTGTCTCTGATGGAGCATTGTGGATATTGCCATGTTCCTTCTGAAAATACTTTGAGGATGTGACTGTTTTTTCACATCCCTTAGCTATGCTGCAAGAATTAAGAGGCAGGGACTGATACTATTTTTTTAGGAAATGTTTGTGTGGCGCCCAGATGCTCTCAAGAGAAAAGTAACAATTATCTTTATGTAGGTTGCACTCCCTGTGTTTAAATGAAAATGTTCCTTTGAAGAGCAGAAAAGGGATCATGTTGTGCCCTATCCTCTGCTAGTTTCTCTCCTGCATCTGCTGAAGGGCAGCCCTGGCTGCACAAGCCAGCTGTTTGCTGATGGTGACAGGGCTACTGCTTTCCTTGGCACTCACTAACTGCTGTGGCAGGACTCAGTAAGTGTTTGTGCTGTGCCAGCTGCTGTATTGACAACAGGATGGTTGTAATTACAGCTCTTGGTAGTTTATGCATTTCTTAGGCTACAGTTAGTAAGTAAAATACAAAATAGTACTTTAAAAAGGACCGGTTTTGTTAGTTCTCATTAAACCATGTCTGGGACAACTGTAAAGTGGGTAATTATTTCTCTTACACTTGCATGCACAGTTGCAGGACCACTGAGGGGTGCTTACTGCTGCAAGGAGGAGTGTTAAGTCACATTTAGTTGAAGCTTGGTAAAGATTTCCCAGGGAATTCAATGACAGAAAAATTCATTGTGCTTTCATATCTCCTTCGCCTCTGTAACACAGAACCCAGCACTGTCTTTACAGAACCAAAGTAATAGCAATTAATATAATTAAAGTAGTTTAATATCCATGTTGATTTTTTGTCCTCACTTCAGTGTCAGTGCTTTTCTAACCTTACACCCCACTGCTACAGGCACTTCATCCTGTTTCTCCATTATCTTCTTTCTTCATTTTTGATGATTTGGCTGCAAAAAGCTGTTGTTTCCAACACAGTTGCATAAGTATTCCTGCTTGTCCCTCAGATAGCCAGCTCATGACCTGTCCTTCCACTGCTCTGCTGGTTTCCTTTTCTAGCTCTGGGACCACAATTGGTTATATGATACTGATGTGCCCTGGCCTCCTTTAATAGCCTCGTGTTTCTTTTTGAAGGCACGATTACCTTAAATGATGCTAATTCTGATCCTTTCTTTCCCTGTAAAGGAAACAGCAGCAGTGTAGAAGTTCTAGGGCGGCAGCAGCAGTTGTAGGAAGCTGTCTGGAGGATGTGTTATCGCACTGCCCTTGGGTGCCTCCAATCAGCAGTCATGAATGGAGGTTCTGGAAAGCATATCACCTCCACAGTAAAGCCCTTAAAAGGCTACAGATGAATCCAAGTGCTGCTGTAGTAGCATAGATATTTCCTGTTTATTTCAGGCATTTGGATGGGGGCCATGGGAGTAGAAGACATTTATTTAATTGCTCACAGCGGCTGGCTGCAAGACTCAGCTGCATGTCCAACCTTCTGAGCAACTTTCAGCCCTAGGAATTTGCTATTCCTCTTTCATTTCATGGCTATTTTATAATTTTGTGCCCTGATCGTCCAACCAAAGCTACCAATAATCCCAGACCAGCTCCAGGCCACAGTAAGATGACAAGTTACAGCTGCCATAAGTCTTGCAGTAGAAAAATAGACCTGCCTAGCTATACATGGAGCTTGGTCATAATCCAAACATGTTTACTTGTGGATCGAGGCAAGTGTCTGTAGGCTGGAACCTTTAGCCCGCATGCCTCAGCAAGGAGAGGAGCTGCATTTTCCATTTCCACCTCCTGACTTTTGTGGCCCTGGCTTGTATTAAGATAGAGACCACAATGCACTTTCACAGATCTGTTAGAAATACAGTTGGGGTCTCCAGGAAGAAGGATATGTTTGAAAAGTGAATAGAGATATTAACACATTAGATGAGTCATTATTTCTCTTTAGGAACATTGTTTAGAGAATCATTTTCTGATTCAGCCTGTGCTGCCTCTACAAAACCTTGCTACGGCAAACCACTTTTCCGTAGCATGGCTTTTTTCTTTATCACCAAAGCTGCTCCAGTAAAGCAATGGGATTGCATTTATTTTCTCTTTGGAACAGGGAACATAGTCTCTAAATCTAATCAGAATGACCTATGCATTCTTTCTCCCAGCTTTCATGTCGAACCATAATTGCTCAAATGGCACATTTAAAATTTTGGCGCAAGCTCAGACTTTCACTCGCCGCCTTTTTAAATCAGTCCCAGTGGCCAGTGGATACTGCATAGCCCTACAAATGCATCTAAACATGCTGACTCCGAGGCTCCTTCCATTCTGAATGATCAGCAGTGCCATCTGTCTCTGTTTTGATTGGGGCTGGGCACATGTGTCCCAGCAAAACATGGGCCAAAAAAAGGGAAGAGAAAGAGCCAGCGCCTGAATTTACTTCCCGCTTCTGTAAAGACATTGTTGGGTTCTGTGTTATGGAGGCGGGGGAAATGTGAAAGCAAAATTAATTATTCTGTCATTAAATTCTTCAGGGAATCTTTACCCAAGCCCCTACTAAATGCAGCTTAAAATGCCTTCTTGCAGTGGTAAGCTCCCCTCAGTGGTATTGCGGCGGTGCATGCAAGTGTAAGAGAAATAATTCCTCTGTGGGGAAAAAAAGAGACAACATTTTTGGTTTGCATCAAGATGAAATTAGTCAGAAGCAAACTCTGAATTTGGCAAGCAAATGCCAGTATTAACAAGTTGTGCAAGCAAGTATAAAATAGAGGCGCCCATGACTGAGAGCGCCTCGGAATCATGTGTGTGTGCCCTTGCATGCACCCTGCTCCAAATTCACAACTTAGAACACGGAAATTAGAATGGGGAACATTGCATTATTCATAACTTGGCAACCAGAAGCCAGGGCACTTTGCCAGAGTAAACTATTCTCTATAATCACAGGTGAAGCAACATTCTTTAATATCTTACAATACAAAAACATACATTAATCAAGGAAAGAGGGCTTTTTTTTTCCTAGAGGACAATAAATTAGCATCCTTGCCAATTTCCTCAATACATGTGACAACGTTTTACAGGATTATAAGTCAGCCTCTTTAAAGGAGGTTAGTCTAAAAACAAATAAACCCAATAAATGAGATTTTTAGCTAAATAAAGGGGAAGCCAACTCCTAAAACGTTGATGTCTTGCCAGGAGATTTGCTTTTAGCATTGGCAGTCTTGTAGACCCTTTAGAGGGTCTAAACTTCACTTGGTGTGATTTGACATGGCTTTTCTGTAAACAGCTTTGCTGGGCAGTTTTCTACATCAAGGCATGCAAACCCCTTCTGCTATAACCAGCTCATCTAGTGAAATAAAATCTCAGTACGTTGTGCCAGTCTGGTAGCCCACATGTTGTGGGGTGATTCACAGTCAATCTGCCACCAGTGCCTGATGCTGGGCTTCTTCCAGAGACTTAAGATACTGAAAATGCCTGAGCTGTATCTGTTTTCTTTTAAAGCCACCTGTCACTTTTCTTTTTAAAAACTTAGGTGTCAGTTTAAGTGTTTTGCTTGTTAGTAGCAAAGGGGCTTTTTCAGCTTTATGTTATGTTCTTGCACTCCAGTCAGTGTAAAAGTCCTTTCAGTCTGTGGATCTCCCACTGACTTCAGTGCTGCTCACCCACATCTGCCAAAATAAACTCCCTGTAACTTTAGCTCTCGTACTTGCTGCAGATGATGCTTGCTAAATTGAAGGTGGGGGCAGATTATTTCATCAGATTGAAAATGAAAGCAGTTCTTATCCCAAGAAACATAGGGGTGTTTACAGTTAGTGTTTGAAACTCAGGTAGTGAGGGAGTTGTGTGTAAGACATTGTATGAGTGAGAGTTGAGACAGCATCACTGTGCTCTGCCATTCTGCAGTGCTCCCGGGTGTCACAGAGCTGGGTACAGCATGTTACAGGCTAATGAAACAGGGTCTCTTCTCTGAAAGAGTTGCACTCTCACCCAGATGTAAATTGGCTATGACAGAAGGCTTGCAATTGCATGATTGTGCACTGATGTTGGGGTCGTTTTATCAGGTCTTGAAGATTTGTGCCCCACAAAGCAAGGACTGCACCAGGCTTTCTCTCCCGCAGTGAGCAGTGGTTATGATAATTGTCATCTACAGCTGAGGTTGGACATGGCCTGGGGCAATTTCTTTGCTCCTGGAATCTTACTTTAGCTTGACTTTGCCTTCAAAGCATCGACCAGTCTGTTTCTAATATTTATGATGTGTAAGCTGCTAGTGACATGACCTCTGCCCTTGGTGTGCAGGGAGGTGGCATGTATGTTCTGCTGGGTTCTCCACTTCGGACAAGGGAGGATAAAGGCTTTGTTTAAAAATAAATACATCACTTTCAGGTGTGTCAGTGGTACTGTACATTTTCCTCTCTGACAGTCTGTGTTTACAGGCAGAGGAAAGCAAAAATAAATGTATGAGGAAGAGAGAAGGTCAAAATATCAAGTGTCAAAAGTAGCCCATGAAATTTTATTGGTGGTGCATTTAATCAGTGCTAAGTGTTTTTTACAAGGTACATACAAACAGTGGAATTGTAAAAATTTATGGAATGCTGTGTACAGTGTAGCCATTTATGAAGAAAGGAAAATTTATATCCAGTTGAAATAAACCAAAGGGGAATGTTTTATGGAGACTCCTCAACAGCAGGATACATCAAATGTGATCTGGATAATATGTGGATGGGGTATTTGCAGGGGCTTCTTTGAGGCGTTTTCCTGCTTCTTCAGCAGCTAACAGTTTGCATCTTTCTGTGGCTCCCAAATAGGCAGGATGCTGGATGCAAGGGACAGGGTGGTGTTTGTGTTTTTATGTACAGTGAAAAGGAAACACAAGTGAACAGCTGCTACTGGTATCTGTGGTACAAGGTTCTCACTCTTGGGCTTGCTCCAGTACAGCCGTTTCTTGAGCAGCCCTTAATACCCAGCTGGGAAGGGTTAACCAAGGCCAATCACACTGACATCAGCATTTTTTTGTTTTCTTTTTGGTCCAGTATTTTGTTGATGATAAAGCACAGACTTAGTCAATTGAGAGATTCCAGAGCTGCAGAATCAGAGATAATTTAATTAACGGAATTGCTTGTGATTGCCCACTGGGACAGCGGGTAGGAATTGCTCGATTTAATTTGGAGAAACAAAGATCACATGCATGCTAATGTTTAACAAATAACCAGTGTTTGGGTTTAAGTTTTTTAGCAAAGAGGGGGGTGGCCATTTCCCAGGGGAGATTTCTCAGGAGGCGATTGCTGCTCAAAGCTACAGATAGGTCCTTTTTCCTCTACCATTGTGTTTCTGTGCACTTCTTCTGGCCTTGTACCTGCACAAAGCAAGGATTTTCTCAGAGAAAGAAAGTGTTCTTATTTTCAGTGCTCAGGAGAAAATGCTATGAGTAGTGGAAAAATATGTATTGGGCACAAAGACTGAAAATTATCACATGCTGTCTGCCCAGTCTCACAGACCTGCTTCCTGATACCCAGCATCCTCAGCTGTGACTGCCAAGGTGTGGAAAACTTAACCACGAAGTCCAGGGAGAAGTACAGGACCCAGCTTCTTCCACAAGGAGCCCTCCCTTCCTGTTTTTGCTCTTGTATAAGCAGTCTCACTCAGGCTCCCCTGTGTGTGGTGTTGTCACAGTGAGTCTCTACTGCACGATGGAGGTGCCCCTCTTGATACGTCCTCAGCCAGAAAGGACAGTTCAGGTATTGGGGAGGCCTCTCACACCTGCTGGAGAAGCATGAGCACTGGGGCTCAAGGTATAGCTCTTGGCAGCAGTTGTGCTCAGCAGGTCTCCCTGGAGGCTGATAAATGACGTTATCCAAACACGTCAAATCAGAGCGCTGAGGCGCAAAATTGTTAAGAGTCCTCCTGCATCCAGCATGAGGTCAAGGCAAAGCAGAGAGCCAATTCCTTCTCCGTAATTCCCTCTGCCTCACTTGGCAGGGAAGCTTGTACACAGCCTTCCCCTGTCCATGGCACTTGGCTTTCTGACCCTCGCTCCACCCTGGCGTTACCCTGTAAAAATTCTGCCCAAGGCTGCTCCCAGCTGTGTCCAGGCAAGCGCAAACAAGGTGCACACACAAGAGGGAATCCTGAGGGAGCTCCCAAGATTGCTGCTGCAGGAAGAGTTGCTCCTAAGCGATGCTTATCTTTAGGATACAAGCGGCAGGTTGACGGTAAAATGACACTAAATGGAATGGCATGTGTCCCAAGTACGCTGGCCACCACGGGAGCCAGACACATGGGAAGTGACTCTCGTCTTTATTCCATCCCTGGAGGTAGTTTCAGTTTCCTTTATTTACTAATGTTCTCCCTATTTCCCTTGACCTCATTTCCTCCAGCTTTTCCGAAGCAACCATGCAATTATCGCTCGCTTTGGGTTGACCCTTGGCTGCCACATCCCTTGTTGCTGCTGCTCTGAGAGGTTTTCCTGAAATCTCAAGTGCAAAATGTTCACTTAGAGCCAAAACTCCTATCTCTCATGTGAAGTAGGAGCTGTGTCTTTAGTACTGTGCTGTGCATCAGGATTTGTCCTGTGGGCTTGCTTGGCAGGGAGAACATGGAGTTTTAAATTCTGTCATAGCTGAGCTTTGATCAGTGCTGGGAGGTATCGCAGTGGCTAAAGCTCCCTCTCTTACCAATGCACCCCAGTCTTGTTAATAAATGTATATTTAACAATGTCTGGAGCGTATGAAGTGATAATAACTAAATCAATACCTCCCACATTGATTGTCCAGGATCCCTACAGCGTGACGCACGCAGTGGTGTGGTAATTTTCCAGCTAACTAGCACCCTGATCTACAGCCCTCCTATTGATTGGCCATTGTATCAGGCAGCCTCTGAGCATTATTGCTTATACCTCTATTCAGCCTCCTTTTCTGATTCATTCGTTTATTACTGGACAGGTGCGATTATCTCAGAGACTTTCCGAAATTGGCCAGTGGGGGTCAGCTGTTTAGGTTTCTATAAACAAACCATTTTCTATCTTCTCTAGTTGTTGCAGTGGCAATTTTTTCCTTTTCAAGTTTTGACTGTTACTGGGTTGGGACTGGGGATGAATGGGCATTTGTTTGTATCTGTTCAAGGAATCAACTTTTCCCTTTCCTTTCTGAGTTGCCCACCCATCTGAGGAGAACAGGTAGCTCCACAGATGGTAAAAGGAGAATTTAGCAAGGGTTGCGGTTCTGCTTGCCACCTGCTTTGGGCAGGAGTCACACTCACTGCCTTTACACCTCCAGTTCTCTTGTGCACGCAGGAAGGAGAAATGGACTCCCTGAAGTCAAATTCATCTGCAGCATTCAGCCAGCATCAGTTCAATGGTGGGCCAGACTGGAAGAGAAACAATTTTCTCGGCCAACAATAATCTTCAAGCTATCAATAAATAAATCTGTTTCTTCCTTGGACAAAACTAACATCTTTCTAGACTTTCTTTGAAAATGCTAGCAACTCTTTCTTGAGGGTGAGAACTCAAGCTGGGATATGGTAATAATTTATACCAATGAGCAGGAGCAAGTGGGTGTTTTCACAGCAGGGAAGGCTGTCTCCTACTGAAACTCTTTCATCTTGCTCCAAAGAGTATTTATGGATTCCAAGACTTGAATCCACAGTGTCCCTGTCCCCAGACAGTCCTCACCAACTAGGCTATCATGGGACATTTGTATTTCTTTACTTTTTTTGCAGTTTTAAAGTTGTTGCCATTTGCTGGCAGCTGTCACTTGCAATGAATCTCCTTCTGATGAAGATCTCAGCTCATGCAGAGCGTGTCTCATCAGTACAAAGGCAGGAGTGAAGTTCAAGGAGCTTTGTAGCACTGGTAGTTAACCATATGCATTCCAGCAGCTTCACTTTCTTCTGAAGTGTCATAATTAGGAAAATCACCCAAGATCTCTTTGACTAGTTCCATTACCAAAGCCTTGGGAAAAGCCATCAGAATCAGCTTGTGGGAGATAACCCCAAGTCCCTCCCTGCATGCTAGCAATAAGTGACTAATGAACAAAGGAGTGAGTGCCTGCCTGCAGCGAGTGCTGAGATTGCAGCTCACTTCACTGGTTGTAGTAATTCCACTAGACTGTGCTTTAGCCACCTGTTGATGAATCATCCTCTAAAAAGGTAGAAGACATAGGTGCCACTGCAGGTTATCTTGTGATTGATGATGCAGCTTCTGGTGCTGGGATGTTCTTCAGGGTCTTCTGAGCTGGAGTCTGCTTGGAGATGCCGGAAATGCACTGACACACATGAAAATTGTTGGTTTTGGTTTTATTCAAGAAAGTGAGAGCCTTTATGTCAATTCTCTAAATCTTTTCTGGGGAATACTTAAGGGCCCCTTCCTATGGCTGCACAGTGTAGAAATCAGATTTTGCAGCATGCTGGAATGACGCATCCTTGTCTGTAATGCTCCCTGTATTTCATTTGCTAAGCATTGCTGTCTGCCCTTGCTTTTAGGTTGGCAAGTTGCTCTTTTCAGCAGCCTTGCAGAACCATGAAAATACACTTGCCTGGCCTCAGCACAGTGCCTCTGTGACAAAAGAGATAATGCTGCCCATCAAAAATGACCCTAGGAAATGGGAAAGCTGAGATTGTAAAGCTGCTTTTATAGCCACCCTGTTGGCACCGTGTCCAGTGCTTTTGGTTTCTCCATTCTTTCAGTATTAGAATCAAAAAGCTGGGGCTTTCATTAATATAAGCTGTTGTGTTGATCCTGTGTAATGAGCTGATTTTGCATTTCACGAGGCTGATGGCCAGCAAAGACCTCCACTCTCTAAGGGGAAGAACAGCTCCTATTGCCCACAAAAAGTTATATCAGCAGCTTTAAAGCAACATACAGAACTTTGTCTCAAGCATGTGGTCCTAAGTAATCTCTTAAGAGAGACAAAAAAAAAGGCAGAAAACAAGCAAAAAACCTCAACAAAAATATCTGTTCTTTAAATGTCTGTGTCTTGCTGTGTATGAAGTTGGCAACTCCAGCACTGGTTGTGTTCCTTTGTGATGTGTTTGGAAGTGTTTAGAAAGACACTTTAAAGAATTCACACCAGGCTTTTCAGTTCTTTTTTAACCCAAGTTGGATGTATTAGTTTGAAATACGATGCCGTTTCCTGTGCAGTACCTATTGTGGGATCCTTTTTCCCCCAAACTCTTAACAGTCTTGTGTGCTCAGTGATGGTCACTCTTCATCATCTTTTGCAGAATTACAGAAGACTCCGCAGTGACAACATTTGAAGCGTTAAAGGCTCGTGTCCGTGAGTTAGAAAGGCAGCTTTCCCGTGGGGACCGCTATAAATGTCTCATTTGCATGGTGAGTAGCACTCCACTCGTGGTAATGAATCAGAAATGTCTTGGTATCTTTGCTGAGGAGGGGAGAAGCTTTTCTCCTTTTTCAGGCAGACTGGGGGAGCTCATCACCAATTAGCCTTCCAAATTAAGGTCTTAATAACTCAAATTTCTGTATGAATTACGTTGTTTCACTGGTGTTTGTAGCTGTCGCTCTATATCAGGATCAAGAAAGGCCCAACTTCAGAAGATTTTCTGCCTTCCTAGAAAACTCCCAGATACCAGCATCCTTTTCCTGGCTGTGCAAATTTAGGTACATAGGAGAGAGCAGAATCTGTGATCAGAGGCTCACCTTCTCTGATTTGGGAACAGGGATGTTGCCTGAGCATATAAAAGTTGCCAGTGTCCTGCGTGCTCTCTGGTGATGCTGTGGCCTTCCTCAGGAAGGGCAGCAGCTCCCTCTGATGGTCCAAGCCTGCAGGGCTCTACATCTCCTATTGGGTTTGTGTTCTGCTGAGGACAAAACATTCTGCTTGGTGGAGAGCTCCCTCTGCAACTTCAGCTTGATGCACAGGCTTCTGTCTCCCAGCCAGCTCACAGTTTGGAGGTGTGGGAGTGCAGCCCTTGTCACTCATCCCATAGAAGGGACAGCAGCTGGCTGCTGATTTCCAGAGGTTTGTTAGCAATGAGAGAAGATAGATACTTGAGAAGGCATGTCTGCTGAAATAGCAGCAGCATTCTTGGGATGTAGTTACACTGTTCCTGCAGAGCTGAGTTGTGATAAGGGTTGATCTTACCCTGTCACTGGTTTTCATGTGATCTGGTGACCTTTCTGATGAGAATAATGGCAGGTGGCCAGAGCAACTTCAGATGATTTTGTGATAACTCTTCTGAGCTAGGTCATCACTTGAGTGGATTATGGACTTCCAACAGGACTTCTGGGAAGCCAAGAAAAGGGATTGAAGGAGACTTTCTGCCACTTCTGTACAAACATTACAAAAATACAACTTATATATTACACAAGTTGGTTCTTTTAACCAGCTTTTTTAACAAAATACAAGACAGTGTTACCCAGAAAGAAAGGCATTGTGATGGCGTTGGGAGTGAAGAGTCACTAGATCACTGCTATGGAAATAATATGTTTGCTTCTTTTCCTCAGGACTCCTACACAATGCCCCTGACTTCTATTCAGTGCTGGCATGTGCACTGTGAAGAATGCTGGCTGCGGACTCTGGTGAGGCTCTTGTCTGCTTTCTTGTTGACTTACAGCCTTTTTCCACTCTTCTCAGATACTTTTTTCTAGATTGCCACAGGGGAGGGTGCTTTTTGCTTTATTTTAAACAATCTGAGTGCTGTGCTTGCAGATTTCCCAAGCCTGGCTGTTTAACACTCCACTCTAGCTTTGACATGGTTGTTGGAGTCATTGCGACCCAAGCTCTGTCCTGCCCCTTGCCTTTTCCTCTGCTGCTGTGGGAAGAGCTCTGTGCCAGGGCCTGCCTTGCTTTTCAGTGATTTTCTGTGGGACATCCATGCAGAGAGGTAAAGCTGTGAGAATGGAGGCCAAATCCACTGAGATTTCATGGAATGGGTAGCTTCTGAGAAACATAATATTTCCCTGAAGCAAAGGGAATCATCTTCAGGAGGGAGGATATGGAAGGGGGCTTTTATAATGTGAATCTATGTTTTTTAGGTTATTTGGAATAGCACTCTGTGGTTTTCAAGCATATGCCATTCTGTTTACAAGATTGGGACCTACTTTGAGCATTGAATAGGTGACCCAGTAGTGTTTTCTTTTCCTGTGTTAAAACTGTGGGCTTTAATCAGCCTTTAACCATCCCCTCTGCCGCTGATTTTCAAGCTTTCATTTTGTTCAGGCTGGGGAGTGGAAAAATAGTCAATTGTGCTTTCTAGTTCTCCTGTTAGCAAGATGATACAGTGTTGGGTTGCAAAAAAATATAAGGGAATGGCACTCCTAAAAACTTGTTCCTGGAAGGCATTACTCTACTTTATAAAACACATTGTGTGCTTGGAATTACGATTAAGCTGATCATGCTCCTTTAAATCCTGCCTTTTAAAAGTCTTGTCCAAGAAAAGTTACCAGGATGGTGAAGTGCCTGTGGGCTTGAGTACTAATAGCAACTCAATAATTTGGCTATCCCTTGGGCTGTATTTTATAGCTCTTCAGCTACACCCCGTCACTATTTACGTTATACAAGCTTTTGTAAACATTTTAGCAGCATCTTATAAAAGACACATATGTGGGTATGTTGCTGTGAGGTGTCTGGATGAATATATGCTCTGCAACTTTTGCTAAGTGAGGTGTAGTCTTGTCTTTCAGTGGTGCTACAAGCAAAAGATAAAACACTCATTTCCTCTTCATTTTCTTTACTCTGAAGTCTTTGTCCTCTCCTCTTCCCACCAGCCTCAAGTCATGTTCTAAATCTGTGGCACTAATTTCAGGCTGTTCTTAGGCTCAGCAGCAACTTAGTTCAACTTCAGTCAGGTCCCTTTTTGTCATGTTCAACAGTCGCAGCCTCTCATGAGAACAGGGAAAGTCACTCCAGGTGCCGAGGGAGTAACATTTCCCATAGAGAGGGGAAGCCATCTCCCCCCAGAGCTCTATGGGAAAGGTGGTGGTGAATCTGGCTGTGTGTGATCTGCACATGGCTCTTCTGCTGACCAGGCAGGCGGGATGGGAGTAGTCCAGCAAGATATCATGTTAGGACTTGGCACTTGCATAGGGGAAGCAATTAATAAATGACTACTCATGTGTTCCCCAGTCCTAGCCTCTCCCTGCAGCCCCAAATTTATTAAACCAGGCCTTTTCACAAGGCATGCTTGCACTCCCTTTCCCATCTCAAAAAAATCTCCCAGCCTGTGTTCGCATGTTTCTAATGTAACCATTAAAATGTAGCCTGAAGACAGCAATAAAAACCCTGGAACGCCTTGGTGCTTTTGTGTCTTGATCAAAGTCAATGTGTGTAATCTCGTTAAGACTGCCCTCCTTCCCCCCTCCTTTTTTATGAATTTAATGGCATACAGCAGCTGGGCTCAGTGTTTAATGCTTACCAACCTGCATTGTTCTAATTAAGGTATCTCCTTTTATTTCGGGCACAAAAGAGACTCTTGTTTTTTTTAACAAGCGAGGAGCTGTGGGATAGTGTGTGTAATAATCGCTGCTGTTACCTTTCCCTGGGTATAAAGCTGGCTCCCCAGTGGGCTGGGAGGAGGGAGCCTGCGCGTGCAGCACACATGGAAAGACTTGGCTGGGGGAGAGGGGCAGCGTTTTTCTGCTGTTGTGCAATAAACAATTTGTTGGAGTTAATAGGAGTTGGAGCAGGCGGGTTGTGTCAGGCTTCCGGCCCCTTTTGAACAGTCTGGAGATCTGCCATCCACGCTGGTGAAAAGTCCCCTTTCTCCTCTGTGCCTGTGCCTACATGCCCAGCCAAGATCTAATATTAACTTAGAGTGTGAGTGTGCCTGAGAGAGCAAGGATCATGTACTGAACAAGGCTCTAGAACTGAAGGCTCAGAGTGCCCTGGAGCACTTCTAAACCTCTGCAGGGTCTTGAAGACGGGGTGAAACGTGATGCTCACATGTGTCTAGGGACCTAAGGTTTAAACATTTTGTAGGATACAATAGTACAATGATCTGAGCATCTGTCTTGATAGTGTTTAGGGCACTGATGAGGATTGGATCTTAAAATGCTTAGACTTTATGAAAATAAAATTTTTAGACTTTTGCCTCTTGGTGTTCAATTCCAAATTATAACTGTTCTGTTGGTAAGGGCAA
Source organism: Agelaius phoeniceus (assembly GCF_051311805.1). NCBI lineage: Eukaryota > Metazoa > Chordata > Aves > Passeriformes > Icteridae > Agelaius > Agelaius phoeniceus. The sequence continues at coordinate 28,289,500 of NC_135272.1, forward strand.
GGAAGAGACTTTTAATCACCAACTCTACAAATGGTGGTTGGACTCTCTAGCTTAGGTATTATTATGCTGGAGCTCAGCACGTCAACAGGTTGCAAGTTCTGGGGTTGAAACATTGACCAGAGGATAATCCATCTCTGAAGCAAAGGCTGGAGTTGCAGAAAGGGACCCTGGATATGCCTTAAGAGAACTAAAGTCATGGAGTGATTTACCTGTGATCCCTTTTAGAAGCCCTGAAAACATGCAGGTTCTTCAAGGATAGGAGAGTAAATGATGTTGCAGGAGCAAGACAGCCTGGGCAGCAGCAGGTGGAGTTCCTTTCCTTAAATTTTGACAGTCTTCATGGCTGGTGTCCATCCTCAGCTGGTTGTTGGACTGCAGCCCAAGTCATGGGGTGGTAGGGGATGAATCTCCTTCTGTAAGAGTCTGCCCAGTCTCCATCCTTCCCCTGAGAGGGGACCTTAGAGCTAATAGTGGGTAAGATTTGTATTTTCCTTCTCCTGAGGAGAGTTCTCTAGCAGAAGAGATTGTCCATCTGCTGTAGTGATCTCCTGGGGAGGTTTGGAGCCCCCATCCTTGGAATTTTGTGAGAACATGGTTGATATGTGTCTGTCAGCAGTAATTCAGGTGGAGGTGATCTTGCCCAGGGAATGGGTCAGCAAGTTCTTGGTATCCCTCTGAGCTGTAGTTGTGTGGTTTCCCAGTCCCTGGTATCCTTCTTTGCAAGGTAAATGGAGCTGGAAACTTAAGTCAGGCTGTTGTTTGCCAGTGATGGAGCTGTTGGTCAGTGCAAGGGCTGAAAGAGGACAGGTTTATTTGAACAAATGCAGTTTACTGAGTTCCCCCCATCACCTGTACAAACCATATCCAGCATTTCCCACGTGTATTTGCTGACTTCAGGCTTGTGCCTGCCTGTCTTGGGCTTATTTGAAAATGACAACTAGGAGAGCAGGAAAAAATCACTTCTAAAAAGCCTTCTTCATCACAAAATGCTTCCAGGGGATCCATCGATATATACGTGTGCTCTGCAGTTGACACATTTATATCTTTGGTAATTACTACATCCTTAGCCTTGCCACTCTTTCTAGGCTCTAGGACCATATGTGCCATGTGGGCTGGATTGGTTTTGTACAGAACAGCACAAATACAGAGCAGCCCTTCTGGGGGATTCCTCAGTGCTTCAGCAACATATAGCGACCTCCTGAGTCAGCAGCTGCATGGATGCTGCGCTTGAGCCTTCATGATGTTCTCATCTCTGTGGTTATTAATTAGCATTCTTCAGTTCTGGCCTCCAGTGGCCTGGGGGGATGAGCTCTATCCTTTGAGGAGGTTTGGTGAAAGAAGTTGTTCTCCTGGTGTTTTAACCCTGTTACCTGACAGCTGGAGGTACCCACAATGGCAGTGGAGGACAGCTGTTTCTCTGGGAGTCAGCATCTGCAGAGAAGAAGCTCCACACTTGTGTGGAGGCATGGGTGGGAGAGGAGTCTGACACCTTGGTTGAGAATTGGATCTTGGCATTCAGTTCCTTTCCTGGCAAGAAGCTGGCTCTTGGTTGGGGTCCTTCCTGTCATCTCTCTGCTTCGATTTTACTTTCTTTGCCCGCTCTGTTTCTTTGTCTCTTTATTCTCTGTCCTGGTAGCATATTCTTCTTGGAAATTGCCCATTTTTAGACCCACGGGACAGCAGGAAGTGCCTAAATCCTTCCTTGTGAGTTTCCTTGCTTTAGCCAATTTATAGCACACATCATACCATTTTTTTTAAGAGTCAATTTTAAGACAAACTAGTCCAATCCTTCCTGGCACCATGTAAGCCCTAACGACTTTTCAACATCTCAGCTCTCGTTAATGCATTTTTCAAACTACTACCCCAAGTGATTAGCCTGTATTGTGGATCAATCACTTGCCAAATTTTAATTAAGAAAGGAGGAGAAAAAATAAACTCCTTCCTGGTTCCAGCCCCGTTTCTTTGCTTTGTAACAGCCCTGGAGCAAACTTCTTGCAGCAGAGTTTTATAAACCCCTCAAAACTGGGGTTTATAATGGAAAAGCTGAGGTGGCCTTTACTCCAGCACACACAGCTATAACACATCAAGGCTTTTCCATGTAGCTATGATGAAAGGAGCAGAAGGACCTGGAAAAAAAGAAAAAGAAATGGCCGACAGGTGGGACTTATTATTCCACAGCATTTTTATTTCAAGGGAAAAGTTTAGTAACCCCAGCTGGCAGGTGAGCAGTGGGGGAGCAAACGCTTTTTCATTGTGCCTGTGCCAGCATGTGTGTGTGTACAAGCTTATGTGCCTCTCCACAAGAGTGGAGAGTTTAATCACTGGTCCAGATAAATATTATATACCTACACTGAAAAGTCAGATGTAAGGAACAAGGTTCTGGGCAACTTCAATCTAAAAAGTAAAGAATCGGGAATTAGTTCAGAATTTACCACACATGCTTATGTGTGCAGAGGAGGAACTTTCATATAATATGAAAGAAAAATGCATCCCCAAGTGTCCAAAGTATTAGAGACCCAGAGCACTGGGCCCAGCGTGCCACGTGCAGCCTGCACCACACTTCAGAGCTCAAGGATGAGCTGTGCCTCCCACGTGCAGGTGAAGCAGTATCCCCCACTGCCCTAAATCAATCTCTGATCATGCAGCTTTTGCAGAAAATAGGTCAAGCTCCATGTAGTTGGGTTCTGCTTTGTGACATGGTTGAAAACTTGTCTCTGGCTATGCATGTGCAGCTCTCAGCCTTAAGTGAGAGAGTGAATCCCCCTAAAGCCATCAGCATGTGGTGCAGAAAACACATCTGGGACAGAGATCCCAAGGTCTGGCAAGATAGATCCAGCCATCTTCCCTTTCCCTGTAGTGTGAGGGAACTGCATACCTGACCTTGCTTTGGTATGGAAGAGAGCAAAGATGCACTTGATTTCATTTCTGCCATCCCTGTGGGCCGAGTGCAGAGGGCTGGTGCTTAGAGTGAGCACCTGCAGCCTTTGGTTCGATGCCTTGCTGCCTCTTGCTAGTAAGCCTGTCTTAGGAAGGAGAGCATGCATACAGATGTGGGCACTAGTCACATCTGGAATGCTTGAAGTCCCCATGCACACTTAATTCTGCTTTTCAGGGCACACAAGAAAGCTTGAACAGGCAGCTGCCAGCTGCTGTCCCTCGGACAACATGCTGTGAATTAATTCCTCAGCACCTCCCTGCCACTTCCTTTGGGACCCCCTCCAGCTACAAAGTTGATGCCAGGAGGGCAACTAGATGCAACAGGTGCCTCCAAGGAAAAGGGAAACACATGAAACTGAGCAGAGACTCAATTGAAACAGGATATTTCGTGGCATTTGCCTCCAGATTAGTGAGCCCCTTGGGAGTGCTGCTATGTCAGCACAGTGGCAGAAGGGGCAGATGTTCAGATTTTTCTCTCGTGTTTTCACCACTGCAGCAAGTTTTTACTGGGACATGCAGAGTAGAGCTTGCCATTTCTAATTCTGGAGATCCAAAGCTGAGGCATTGAGCATAAGCAAAGAGGCATGTTAAATAAGCAGGTTCTGCTAAAGTCCAGTGCACTCAAGTTGCCATTTCATCAGCGTTTTAAGCCTTTCCTTTGAGTTACAGGTTGCACTTGCTCCTCCCAGAATCCAGCATGCCAAGTCCACTCTGTGAAGTCCAGCGCATAGGGCTGCCTGATGCATTGCACAGGATGGGGTGTGGGATGGTCCCTGCCCTGGAAGGCTGAAAATCTAAACAGACACAGTGGTTGTCCCAGATAACTGGAAGGATGTGCCCACAGGCATCAGCACCAGGCATGCCATCCAGACCATCAGTGGTCTGTCCTTCAGTGACAAACTGCCAGCCTGTCACTGACCCTGAGAGTGTCACTCACCCTGAGCTGTGCCCAGGCTGTTCTGGGTGCCTTTGCAGACACTTCATTCAACTCTAGCTCAACAGGACTTTGTGTGTGACTGGTTTAGATCAGGTGCAGGTGCCCAGGGTCCCTACATTGTGTGCCCAGGGTCCTTACAGGTGTTCTGTCAACAGCTGAGCCGCTGGCAGCAAGGGCTGTCAAATGGAAATGTCCAGAAGTGCAAAGCTCAGGGAATGGCAGGTGTGCCAAGTGCACGACTGCAGGGAATAATGTGCAGTGGGAGCAGAGAGGGCCATCCCAATTTCCCACACTGCTGGTGCTGTAGTTGGGAGGCTGCCTCACAGCAGAGCCATCTTTCTGTCATTTTTCCCATCAATTGTCTTTCACATCTGCCAATCTGATGATGACCGGCTTAGGTTGACCCCGATTCTGAGGCTTATTAACACCCTCTTGCTGTCAGGCTCAGTGATAGATGGCACATCAGCCCTTGTTTTATTTCGTGTAGTGTTCCTGTCGGCCACCCATTACCCCACCCCAGCTCACATCAGTTTGCTGTTTCCAGCTCACCTTGGCAGAAGAGACTCATCTCTGCAGTATCTGTGCTGGGGGGGACAAGATGGAGGGTTCCTTCATGCCAGCAGCTCTTAGGCTTTTGCAAGATGGACGAGGCAGTGTCCCACTGTGCTACCCTGAAAGAGATGGTCCAAGCCCCCATGAACCAGCTCAGTCATCCCTGCTGAAAGCTTCACTTGTTGCAGCTGGGTTGATTTTCTGCCTGTTCAGTGATCTGAACTTATTCATGGAGGGCTGCAGGGGAGCAGGGGAAACAAAAAGGAGCAGATCTCCCTGGAAACCAGTGGTGACAATGGTGCTGAGTTGGGTGATGCAGTTTGTCTCTGGGTTTGAGCCCTCTGCAGAGCTCCTGCTTGTCCAGCTGCCTCATGCCAGGAACTGGAGAAGCACAAGGGACTTGCAGGACAGGCAAGGAAGGCATTGGGACTCCCCTTTCACACATCTTGTGCTCACAGTTGGAGGCCATGGCCCTGCCTGGAGGGCCTTACTTCTCCTGCAGTCCCAGGCCAAGGGCAGGGATGTCCTTCACACTCTCACACTGTGCATCTCATCTGCTGGTTGCAGGGTGCCAAGAAGCTCTGTCCTCAGTGTAACACCATCACGTCTCCTGGAGACCTTCGGCGCATCTACTTATGAAGGACCCAGCAGGAGGGCAGGACCCAGCTACTCAGCTCAGCTCATCACACCCAGGGGGAGAAGAACGACCACAACAAAAAAAAGACGTTTTAAAATTTAAAGAAAAAACAAACCAGAGACTCCAGACATGGACTCGAAGATACAGGAGCAGTGGGGAGCCTCAGCTGCCAGGTCCTGCAGTTTGAGACCTCCTTCAGCATCTGCAGCGGGCAAAACCAAATCCTTTGTTGTGAAGCCCCCTTTTTTAAAACCAGTGTTCCCCATCGCCCATTCCCTGGAGCTGGCTTGGCATTGTGGATGGCTCGTGAGCCCTCCTTTGGACTGTGTTGTTGACCACTCTGCCCCCAGGAGACTGGGGAAGGGACCCTTCACAGAAAGATGTTAAATAACCTGTAACTTGTGTTCCTTGATCAGTTTTTGTTTTTGTTTGTTTTGGTTTGATTTTTTTTTTTTTTTGTTTGGTTCTGTTTTGGTTTTTTGTGGTGTTCTAGTGATGACTAAAAGGTTTAAAGAAAAAAAAAAAACACACCCAGGCAGAAATGAAGCACATGTAATATAGATTATATATGTTTACAATGTTGTGTATAAATGGGATAGACTCAAACATTACATACTAATAAGTTTCCCTTTCTTTTCTTTGGGTTGTATTTTTTTTAAAGAAGAAAAAAAATGAGCAGAGAACATTAAACCCATATTTTTCTTGGTTCAGCAAAGTTTTGGCATTAAAGTCATTAGTTTAAAAAAAGTATATATATACATATATATAATATAAATGGTTTAATGTTCTGTGGTGTATATTTCCTCATTCAGATATGAAGTTAACAGCTTTTAGTAATGGCTGTAGCATTGCCCATAACTTACAGAACTTATGGGGAGTAGAGGAGGTGGATTTTTGTCATTAGTTGTAGCTAATGGGGCTATTTATAATAGAATCGTTATCCCCGGAAAGACACAGCTTTTAACTCCTCACCGGGGGGCCAGGCAGGACAGGGGGAATCTGGCTCAGCCCCCTTTATCTTTCCCAGCTGGGGAAGGAGCAAATGGTGAGGAGCTGGAAGGAGGGAGTGTGTCAGAGCCCTGCCCTCTCCCCTGGCTGGGAGTGCCTGCTCGAGGGTCCGGCTGATGCCTGTGCTCCTCCAGCCATAGCCCCTTCCCCTGCCCTGCCTGGCCTTGCTTTCCTCCTCTGGGCACCATTTCCTGCCTGAGGATGCCTGGGCTGCTCAGGATGGTGCTGGGGCAGGGGACAGGATGGTCCTGCTGATGGCTTTGCCCACAGACACTCAGCCATTCTCTTGTGGGGCTGCCTGGCAGAGCTGTGCAAGCCCTGCAGAGCCAGCCCTGCCCTGCTCTCGCTTCCCCCAGCTCCCACTCTCCTGCAGCCTGCGTTTTTCCTAAGAGGTTCTGGCACCAGGGCAGAGAGCCAAGGCAGCCTTGTCTTGTCCCCACTTCCAGGGTCCAGCAGAGACACTCTCAGCTGGACCCAGAGGTCCCCCACAGCCCCTGCAGTCCCTCATGCTTGTCCCTGTCTCCCATATCCTCAGCCTTAACCAAAGCTGCCATCTGGCCTGTTTTTTTGTTCTTTCTTTTATTGTCAGGATCCAAGAATCAGATACTGACCCATTTCCCAAGGCCTTGGGACTTCTCCCAGCTCCACACTGTCTATCCCTGCCAAGGCTTCCTGGGCAGTTGTGGGGTGCCAGCTCCCCATAGCCAGAAGACAGGGAGATGGGAAAGCTCACCTGCCCGACTCCTTTCCAAGCAGATCCCACCTGGCAGCACAACACAGCTGGGGCATTTTAAGACAGTCTGGAAAAAGCAGTGGATGAGGGGTTGGGAGTTGGGTCCCCAGCACTGCTGGGGTGTTTTCAGAGAGGGAAGGGCTGGGTAAGCAGGATGTGTGGGGAGTGTGACAGTCCCACTACTGCTTCCCTACCCTGAACTCTGTGCAGAGAACAGCAGCAGCCTTGGCATCTCCTGATTTCAGAAGGATTGCATTGCACCCAAAAAAAACCTCAAATGAAATTGAAGGAGCTGTTATTTCATAAACATCTCATCAAAAGGGGACAATTCCTAATTGGGAGTTTCCCTTGTGTCCAAGCTCTTATCTGTGTGTGGCTTCTGAGACCAGAGAGCTGCAGCCTCTGCTGTGTGCCAGCAGAGCTCCTGGGAGCCAGAGGAAGCCGGGGCACCCCAGAGGGTTCTTGCCTTCACAGGGGGACTGCAGGCAGGGGCTGTCACTGCGGGGTAACCCTGCAGCCAGCAGCACAAGGCAGGGGAAGGGCAGGCATGCACAGCTCAGGCTGGATTTGTAAAGGGACAAAACTTGCAGGGCACATGGCTCAGCTGGGAGTGTGCTGGTGTTAAAGTCTCAGAGATGGAGAGGGTGCAGCCAGGTGGGTTTGAGAGACAGCCAGGAAGGGCAAGGGGGTAGGAGGCCCCTACCCAGCCCTTCCTTGGAAATAGCCTAGCTCCCTCCCAGGGCCTCTCTGGCAGGTGTTGTGGACCAGCCGTGTGCTTTATGTACGTATGTGTAAAACCATATGTAACTAGTCATTGGTTCTTTGCTTTGGGGTTTATTTTTGGTAATTTTTTTTGTTGTTGTTTAAATTGTAAAGCCATCCCCTGTTTTCAAGGGGGAAGCTGCAGGGGGAAGGCTGGGGAGAGAGGCATCCCAGTTTGTAACAGGCATCCGCCACTTCCCCTCTTCTGTAATGAGTTTAAATGATTTAAAAAAAGAAAAAAAAGTGAAATATCAGAGTTACCTATCTTTGCCCAAAGAATCCCAGTTGCACAAAGCGATATTCCGGTGTGTCAATGATTGTGTGTCAGTGTATACTATACAAAGAGGTACTTGTCACTCCCGTTTGTAAACTACATTTGACATTAATTAAACAAGTATAAATCTTCTCGGGCGCTTTCTGCTTCTCTGTGTTTCCCTTTGCAGGCGAGAGGCAGCAGAGACACCCCCCACAGGCCGCAGCTCCTGGATGTGAGTAATGTCCCAGAGGGGAATCCTGGTCCTGTTTGGGATGCAGGGACAGATGCAGGGGGATGCTGGGACGTGCGCCAGACCCCTCCACGGGCGGGCTCCCCCAACTGGTCCCCCCATGGAGCCAGGAGGGCAGGGCGAAGGGCACCCCTCAGGGGACACCCCCATAATGAAGTCTCATCGGCTGCGTTGGTGGGGGCAGGAGACGCCCAGCCCCAACAGATCCATACATCCTGCATTAGGGGCCTCCAGTGCAGTGTAGGGTTACCCCAGCCCAGGGACCGGGAGGCTGCAGGGCCGGGGGGGCAGAGGTCGGGCTCCCCCCGGCACGCGGCTGGCGCCGACGCTTTTGGTTTACAAACATTCTGCAGATGGGTCAGTGGGCTGTTCTCAAACCCCTCCTCATGGCTGTGTCCCCCAGGGATGGGGTGCTGGGGCTGGTGGGAGGAGGCAGCAAGGATGTCAGGGACCTCTTTCCATCTGCTGTGGCAAGGATAGGGAAAAGGTGGGATTTGGCCACTTTTTTGGCTGGAGAGGAGCAGCGATGCGTCTCAGCCCCTCTCCCATCCACTTTGAGCCCAAAGGTGGCCTGAGGCCAGGGCGAAGGGCAGAAACCCTCCCTCCCTCTCCACCTACCCCACAGCAGGCTGCTAATATTTTATTTAAAATATCTTTAGGAAGCGGAGGAGCGTGATGTATCGGATATATTGAGAAAATGCTAATGTGTAATAGCGTGTGTCAGGGGCCTCGTTCATCACCCCCGCGCCGCCTTCTGGGGGATCCATATCTAATTAACAGTAATGAATGAGGGAGCCCACCTAATGACAGCCCGCCAGTTTGTTATGGAAATGAGGCAATCCCATTAGGCAAAACACTTAATTAAACAAACTGCTCGGAGTGTAGGCCAGTGCAAGATGGGCACAGGCCCTTTAGGGAACAAGGGGGGCCCTGGTACCCAGCCCTCCACATGCCAGGCTGGGGGCCTAAGGGCTGCTGCAGCCCCCAGAGCTGGGTGCCCACAGTCATCTGCAGCAGCAGGGAGCTGGGGAAGCTGACAGGGATCCACCTGGGGGGGTCCCAGTGGGGAGGGGACAGCAGGGCAGTTTGCATCTCCCTCTCGTCTCTCTCCTTCGATGGGCTCAGAGGCAGCAGAGGCCAAACACAGATTTCCAATCAAACGTGTGTACTTGGCTCCTG